>NC_092238.1:9553808-9853808 GCF_036320965.1 Panulirus ornatus | reverse complement strand
CGTCAGCTCTACCCATGGTTCTCCTGTCACTGGTTCTCCCGCTGCCTGTGGTTAAGCAGATACCCAACCTTATGTCACCCATGCTCCTTCCTCAACACCATAGTTCTCCCGTCACAAAGGTATGCCTTCCCGTCAGTCACGGTTCTCCCGTCACCCCATAGTTCTCCCGTCACACAGGTGCACCTCCCCGTCAGAAATGGGCCAAGCGTGTCAATATAGGTCAGACTTGTTAGGTTATGGGGGTCGCGCTTGTCAGGCACGGATGACGCTCGTTAGATGTGGGGTCGCTGAAGAATGGTCCAAAGTAACTGACGATGGACAAGAATTAGGTCAGGCGACAGTATGAATTCGAGAGAAACGCAAAAAAAAAAAAAAAAAAAGAAAGTTTTCAGACGATCGTAGTTTTAAGCTTTCCTGGGCCCCAGTGTTTGGTGCCGCCCCCCCCAGCCATGGCGTGAGAGGGACCGGTGCTGCATACCGGGATGGTCGTTATGCGCTGTGTGTACCAGTTACCGGGGCCGTCCCCAACGTTGTTTAGGCAACATTTGCATACTGCCGACGCTGCTAACCCACCCCCAACGGATTTAACAAGACCCGGAAATTGAGGGGAATTCATTAAGGTTATTGTTATTAAAGAGGGTTTGTGCTGGGTGGCCGGAGGTGAGGCTCCGGTGGCAGGTGGCCATCGGCTTTGCCAGATCCCATAAGTGTCCTTATGGTTTGATATTGATAAATTCACCGATATACTTTCACCCCCTTTCTCACGGTATAGCAGCGTGTTCCCCCCAGCGGGTGCTTTTGAAACAACGCGAGCGTAACCGTGAACGGGCTGGCCTAAGGGTTTGCGTTCTGTCTCTGGGCGAAATTCGTAGCCTCGCCGACCAGGACCTTGGGTAAGGTCTGCTGGCATGACCGGACGGACGGGTATGACTGTCGCTCCCACACGATCTCATATTAATCTTTTCCCAGTGATGTTAATCGTTATGCTTGCGAGAGGTGGTTGCTACGACACTCCCGGTGATCATCGGACGAAGCCAGATTAAGAAAGTTTAAACCTCACCGAAAAACAGGATTAAACTTTTTTTTTCTTAGCTCTGAAGACATTAATGTTTCTTTAGAGAAAAAAAGATTTTTAACTATTGGGTTATGCTGGTCATGAATTCTAAACAGCGTCTCGAAGCAATATCATAATATTTCTTTTTATTTTCTCAAGATGTGACAACACCAAATCGATTCCACGCAGGGAAATCCGTCCTGCTCCGACCGCTGGCTATATCCCCAGCGTCAATATTTTCGCTGTCGAACCGACTGGTAAATCTCCCTTCTTTGAAAAATGGTGGATTTAAATCCTGCCACTGCAATGTTTACACCCTGGGAAACTTGGGGGGGGCGGATTAGTGCCGTCTTTGTCGTACACTCTGCGCGCCCCCCTGGCCGAAGGTGAATTTTAAAAATGGCGTTTATTATCGTGGTTATTGTGAGCCTTTTTGTTAGGGCGAGGTCCGACCGGTAGACCGGACTCTCCGGCCATTTTTGGCAAGGAGGGCCTTTCCGCTCCTCAGCTGACTCCCTGCCCGGACCCCCTTCCATGTCCCCGGATGACCCTTGCCTTATACCTCCGCTGCTTTGGCACGTCGTGCGCCTCACATACTCCGCTCTTTCCATAACCTCTCTCATCTCATCAGCCTCATACTCTCAGCGCTGAACTAAAGCTCCTGATGTGTTCTTTCCAGCCCCTCATTCCATGCTTTGAGGGCTGTCTGTGGCGTCTCGCGCAGCAGCGAAGACACACGCGGCTGTCCATTCATCCATCGACTCTCACTTCCTCCGTCCATCCAGGCATCCAGAGAGAGAATGGACACTGTATGATTCCAAGGACAAGAGACTTTTGCCTTGGGGAATGTTGTTGTATCGTGGAAAGAATGCGCGCTCGCAGGTTCCGTCTGCAAGAACTCAACTAAACTTCTGAAATTGTTTGAGCAAGACTTGGCGAGTCTCGGGTTATGCGAGGGAGAAAATACGTTCTGAGATTTGCATCGCGGGAAGTTGTTCTCACGAGATATATAGAGCAACAGTTTACGTTCTTGGGATGTTATGTGAAGCACTTCATAAAATGCCTCATTTTTGAAGTCTCGGTCCGCTCAGAAAGCCATCTGATGTTCCCACACTTTCCCATGCATCTATCTGGTGTTCTCATACCTTCACATGCATTTATCTGCGATTCCCATTGTTTTACAGCCATCTGCTTTCCATGCATCCATGTAGAGTTCCCATGCCTTCCTAGGGTTTCCACAACCTTCCCATGCATCCGTCTAGGGTCCCAGCACCTTTCAATGCATCCATCAAGGAGTGCCACAGCCTTCTCATGCGTCCTTGTACAGTAACCGCACTGTACCTTCCCTATTCTTCCCCCTTCCCCCTTGCTTTTGGTGATGGTTTAGGGGGGATTTCATGGCTTTTGCATTTATGACAAATGTTTGTCACCTTTGTACAGTCCATGAAGAGAGAATCAAGCTTTTCGATGGAGTGAATGACGAAGATATTTCCCCATTCGTCGACATCTCTTGTCATCGTTGAAGGACGTTGTAACAAGTGGTGGTTTTCGCGCCACGCGAAGAGAAGGGGACCGTTCTTATGACGGAGGTATTGCTGAAGGTTGCCGTCGGATACCCAGGAGTGGCGCCCTCTGCTGATGTTCCTCTCAAGGGGGCGTCTCTTTGATGCCCTGTTAAGGGATAGTCGTAGGGTTACCTCCTGGAGGAGTGATCACTCTGATGTTTCTTCTGGAAGCTCCCTTGGGATGTTCCTTCCTGGAGATACCCCGCAGGGCAATCCGTTTTGGGAAGAATCCTTCAGGCACACTCCTGAAGGATCAGTCATTAAGGGCCTCCAAGAGCAAAAAAAAAAAAAACTTCTATTTCCCTGGAGCAAGATAGTGATGAATGAAGGAAACATCGGTAAAAAGATCTAGTTCAGAACCAGGTGGATGTGAGGTAGGTAGAGAAAACTGAGTCCCTGGATGATGACGCCGGAGAATCATCCCGGTCACCCTCTTGCATCGCCCTAGTCATGATCCTAAAGTAGTGCACGAATCATAAGAAGGCAAAACCAGAAGCTCACGGAACTCCATTAGAGTAAGGAGTTCTTGATTTTATGAAATTCTTCCGTAGAAGAATTCGGTTCCCTTTGAACGAAACCTCGCCCAGATCATCAGCATGTAAGAAACAAATCTTGAAATAGAGTGTGATTATGCATATCCGCCCCTCCTCCTAGTCATTGCCGCCAGTATTGTGAAGTCGAACCCAATAATTGCGTAGGTCCTCTGAGGAGCACATGACAAGCGACAGTAGTAAAGAGTAAAAGGGAAATTAGAAGCTACCGTCAACTCCTTATATCTCCCTCCAGACGGAGAACTCGGTGTTGAAGACACTTAACAAATGAACTACTAAACCCCTTTTCTTCCACATGATGACCTCACTGCACACAGCCTTTCACTTACCGTGATTTACACATACGCTGTAAAACTTTCTGGCATCGACGTTCCGGTATGTTCCATATTTGATCTGGTTGCTTGTTCCAAGCCTCCATGGCTGTGATCACTTTTCAGTCGTGACGAGTAGTGCAGACAATTTTTCAGCACCAGACAGCGCTGAGTCTTAATTGAAAACATAAGATTTTTTTTTTCTATGTTAGCTGCAATAACATGGGCAGCTGAGGTCTTAATCAAGGCTATCTCATTACCGCCATATGAGCCAGGGACGCAATTGATCAACCAACCCCCAGGCGTGGATGAGCAGCTGGGTTGGCTGTGGACCGCAACCCGGATTCAAACCAACGCGTTCGACCCCTTGGGCGTCCCGTGGATGCGTCACGGTCTGGAACGCTTACCGCTACACCACGGAAGCACATTGGAATGTATATCAAACTGTAGTTATAGTCGCTAAAGATAGCGTGTGAATTTCCTGCTACCGGAGAAGCATTATGATGACTTTAATTATAGATAAAACCGGGAACAACATTCTTGAAAACCAGGGAACAAAAAAAAAAAAATGATCCACAGATCTTGATCAGTAATAACATGGTAGAACCAGTCTTGTGACAAGCAAGATTGCGAGATCTGCTTACATATGATTATGGGATTGCTATCCTTTGTTTTTTTGTAGATTTGATTAATCGAAGCGTATCTACAAAAAGAAAAAGGAAAAAAAAAAAGAACGTTAAGGAAGCCAAGAGGGCATCTTGGATGAACAGGTGAAGGACATCAACTTCAGTACTCCTCCCTCACCTGACAGAAAAAAAAAAAAACGGGAGAGATGTAAAGAAATTGTTGGGAGAGCATTTTCCCCAGTGCTTTCCCGAAGCCTTCATAATCGAGGCGTGAGAATGAATGCTGAAAGTTTCTTAGTCATTGTCTGGTGTCAGCTGATACCGTGGGGAGTTCTTGGTAGTTAGATAAAGAGAGATCTTTCCTCCATTTGTGGCCTCTGATTATAAAGAGGATTAAAGAGAATTTATATCAGCTCTGGATGATGGAAATATATATATATATATATATATATATATATATATATATATATATATATATATATATATATATATATATATGTTAAATCATCTTCGTGAAAACCTTCAGCAAAAAATTTTTTTAAGGTTTGAATCAACATGTATTCCTATATAGTTGGAAGACACCATCTCCTTTAATGTCATTCTTGAGCCAGGTAGAGATCCTACCATTGCTGTAAGCTTTAGGAATATTGCACTGACCAGTTCCCTTTGTATACTAATGGAAAAGAAGAAATGCTGATAACAGATTAGTCTGATACCTTGCAAGAAATAATTGTACCACTTCTTTCCTGTATTTATTTAGAGCGTTTCGATCTCCCACAAACTCCCTGATACAGATATGAAAAGACATTGAGAGAGGATTCGTCGGCCATCATCATACAGTAGTAGTGTTCTTTGATGTCGAGAAAGCCAGCGATGCTCTGGAGGTTACGGTATTATAAGTCAGTTCCACAATATATGGGCCTCCGAGGAAGACTTTTAACTCGTATTAAAGTTCATTCAGCGTTTTTGGAAAGACGGGAAATTAAAATTGAGGGGTGGTATGGTGGCGGTGGTGGCGATTCAAGAGTATTTCCACAGGAAGACGGTTTTCCCTGCGGGGCAATATGTCAAGTGTTATCTGCCTCATTCCTGCCATTGATAGTGTTGTAGACGCAGTCCCTGTGGGGACGTTGGAGTATAACTTTCTGTTGATGATCTGGATCAGTTGTACACCATTTATCTTCTTAATTAAGTTGTTTTTAGGCGTTTCCAAGATGCTGTTGGTATGGTTCCCGATTGGGTAGATCATTTTTACATTTCACAAGCTCAGCTACAAGGATAAGCAGTTTTCCCTTCCCATATGAAGAGGAGGCAGTATCATATTGAGGCAACAATCTTTGATCGAAGATTGAAGTGGGGTCATCATATCAAAGACCTTGCAAGCAAAGTGGCCGAGTCCCCAAGAATTTTGAAGGTCGTGTCTCATTACTACTACTATGGGGTTGATAGTACGACTAAGATGGGGTTGTAGAATTCATTATGTACACAGGAACTGGATTGTGTTATATATATATATATATATATATATATATATATATATATATATATATATATATATATATATATATATATATATTCGTTGTCCGCTGATGGCAATTTTGAAAATCGTTGACGTTGTTCGTAATTTTAGACTGAATATTTTCAGAAGCTTGCCGATCCACTCAGATTAAAAGATTGAATGATGATGATTCTGGTAAACGTCCCGTGACTCTAAGACACTGTGAACTTGGCTCAAAGTATGTGTATCTTTTAGGCATAGAACTGCATCACGTAACCTGACATATGAGTATGTTTTTGCTGGTGAGAGGAGTGAAGTGTTTGGTCAGGATCCATATTATTCAAAACTCTTTAAAATGTTGGAATGAGAATGTCATTAATGAGAGTGGTTTGGAAAGGAACACAGTTTAAAAGAGGTAGGTTTTCCTTGCTTGCTTGGTTCGTTCCCTCCCTGAGATCATACTTTACACTGGGATACAGTGAAAATTACCAAAAGCAACGCGGCTCCACTTGTGACGAGAATTAGATCCCGTTAGCATGATACTGTTTTTGTAGTGTTCCCCCATCACTAGCTAGACAGCGCCATACTCGGCAAGCTGTTGCGTCGCATGATTACTGTGGCCATTGGCAACTCAAGTGTGGGCCGTTTTGATAACTGTTTCTTTTCCTACACCTCAAAGTTTCTGAACTCTCTACGCACTCCTGTCTTTCCCAGTAACTATGACTGGCACGTTATAAAAGACAGTTTTTTTATATATACTTCCTCCAGAATCCGTAAATGCTTTCTCTTTACTTTTCTTTTTTCTCTTTCATCATCCTTTCTATGTTTCACATAAGGCCTGGCCATGATGTGGACTTTTGTCCTTGATTGGAGCCTCCAACGTAAAAGATACAAAAAAAAGGATTACATATGGCTCAGTCTGTTATGGAGGTACAGAGTTTTGCTGTAGTTACTGAAGAAGAATCTCATAGAACACAACTGCCAAAAGAATCTTTATAGTTACTGCAGAACTGTAAGGTATTCGTGTTGTATTTGAATTAATTGAGCATAACCCCACGAAGGAAACTTAAAATCTATAGAGATTCCCAGACTGTATTGCTCTCCTTCAGTGAATCCCATAGTTTCAGAAATCCAAAATGGATGGTGAGAATTCCTCTCAGCATAAAAGTGTAGAATTTTACTGGTATTCTAGGCATGAAGTAGCTGATGCTAAGATAACTCTTATCAGATAATCTATACCTCACAGTTATAGGATTAGATATGGCTGATGTAAATGGCAGGCTAGCCAGGACTTTGGACCCCCCTCAGAAATAACAAACGACAAAGCCTTCAACTCTGAATAGCAATCGTCATTCTGAGACAATTCTGTGTGTGTGTGTTGATCTATGGTCTTTTGATGGAGAGGAGACGTACCCCAGTGCGTGACGCCTGCAGCTGCTGTATTACCAAGGAACGTATGCCAGCAGAATTCCAGAGATGGTACCAACGAAAGAAATGAAAGTATTGGTGAAATTTTTTAGACACTGCTGCTCATAGAAAGATCGACTCATTTTGTTTCAAGGAATCCAAGATAGTTGTATACGTAGTTTTGAGAGTCTAGATATCTTTTTCATACTGAAGATCGGTGAATGACCATTAGATTTAAGTGCTTTGGGAGTCACACCATCAGTCGATTAATCCATACCTCCCCATGCATGCATCTAGGGTTTCCATATCTTCCATTGACGGCTTTCACTTTTCGCTTTGTCGTTCGTCCATCTGAGCCTTCCACCTTCCACATACCAGTTATCTACCCACCCTTTTCTTACCTCCCCATTCATCCCTATAACCTTTTTACAACGACTATAACTTGCTTATAATCTAACTCATTTGCAGCTTTATATTCATTCATCAAATTTTATTGTCCATAACTTGCATAGCTTCCCATCCCATTCCATCTAACTCTTGAACAGTTACGTATTTAAGTCGTGCATGCCTCATCCACCTCCCCGGTATTAGCTCCCATCACCACCATTTGATTTCGTTCTCACACAGTCGCTTCCAGTTTCATTCCTACACATCTTGTGCCAGGAACATTTCTAGCCTTATGGCCCCATCGCCCCGCGCCCACCCACTTCCCACCCTGCTCTTTCCCTCAGCTTCGTAAACTCATACGTTGTGATCTTACGCTAACCCGCTCTCATAGTGTGTTTTACCACCGTGGTAAAGACTTGCACTTCTTCCGTTAAGCAGCGTCGTACCAGATCGAGGTGTGGCAATAGGAGACCCTCAAACCATCATAAGGTAAGGCCCTTCCAGACCGAACTGTTGGTACTTTAAGCGAAGACAATTTAACTGTTGCCTTTTCCGAAAAGATGATGGCAGGCTGGGTCTTATGGACCTTCAAGACAAGCGAAGAAAAGTAATGATAACGTTCTTCAAGGCAATAATACTCTCACAAATGGAATACTGTACTGACGTCGCCTTTCAGGACCGGCGAAATTGCAGAAAGTGTGCAGAGACCCTTTGCGACCTGTATTGACGTGGTAAAGGAAATGAACTACTGGGATCGACTGGAATAACTGAGGCTGTACTCTCTGGAGCGCAAGCGGGAGAAGCCATTCTTTTCCCCCACACGACAGGCATGGAAGACTCTGTAAAGTATTAACACTGAAGACGCAATAAGCGCAGACTGTTCATCACACTGTCTCCAGCTGTCGGAAACACAATGGGACGCACGCTGGAGAAATGAGAGGCCCTGGATAAGTACACGTAAGTGAATCGGACCAGCTTGGCAGCGGTGATTTTTCGTTAGCCGCGGCCTCTTGGAAGCTTGGATCCCGCCCGAGCTGTGGAGGTCGAAGCCCTCCATAGTCAGCTCCTGGTAGAATTCAGATAGAAGACCTAGTAGCCATCGTAACGTAGCATAAGCCGTTGTTGTTTGTTGTTTGAGATTAAACCTCCCTACAACTCAGGAGGTGCAGGCCCTATGCTCTAGGCCGGTCCGTCTGTGGTGATGGACCTAAGCGCTGGGCCTACGGAGTTGGGCTTGTTGTCCCACCCGACCCCCCAACAAGAGCCAGGCTCCCTTGTAGAATAAGGTAAGGTAAGGTGCGTAACTCCAGCGGTTTGGTCACCCGTACATCCTTCCATTCTCACGCTGTCTCTCTGCCCCGTAAAACTTCGTTTTTCACTCGTGCTTTCTTAAGTCTATGAACTTCCACTCCTGTTTCCTTCAGCACTCATGTTCTTCCACCCTCTCTTTCTCTTTGTAAAGCCTTCCACATTCTTAAATCTCCACCCCTTCCACGTCTCCACTGTCTTATACCACCCGATGGTTCTTCATGTGTATGATCCTCCAGTTTTTGCCATACCGACCGTAGCCTCGCACGCACACGCTAATGATCCTCATCATGGTCGTCTCCTCTGTACCTGATCCTCCTCCACTCGTCCGTCCACTCACTCGCTGCCCTCCACCCTCCTCGGTTAAACTCTTCCATCCCATGCCGTCCCAGTCGTGCACCCCTCTATTCCGTCTGTCCCACTTGAGCAGAAAGTGAGAGTGGGCAGCTTGAAGGAAGGACTGCCAATTAGTTGCCCTTAAAGGGGGCAGAGATTACACATCCTTCACCGTGTTTATCTTGTACCTGGCCGCTCCTTCCTGAACCGGAGCTAAAGTCACCTGCTGATTATGGTCAGTGTTGTGTTGTGGTTGGTATTGTCCAACTTGAGTTACGGCTGGGCGGTAAATATGGCGTAGGTTATGTTTTGTTTTTTAGGGTAATATGCGGTTAGGGTGTTATGGATTGGCCGATGGTTATGGCAAAAGTTGGGTTGTAATTTTGGTCGCGATTTTGTTTTCGGAATTATTTGGTTATAATAAGGTTCGTGTTTATACCAATTTGCGACCATGAGTAAGTATAAAGATGTATATGATGCTGGTTGTGTTGTGGTTGGGTAAACTTACAACTCTTGGGTAAGAGTTGCGATGTGGCTCAGGTTGCGTCATGGTTGCAGGAAGGGGTGTGATGTGTGCTACCCTGGGGCCGGCTTGGTTGTGGAGGGTTGGCATGTCAGCGGACCATCACCGCCTCAGACAGCCTTATTGACCTGAGGAGCATCAATGCAGCTGGGATCCCAGATCAGGCCATTGAAGCAGACGATTCTCAACAAAAACTAACAGAAGGCGCGCGTAAAGTATACATAATACATTTTGGACTGTAATGAATAGATTCATCCAGTTCCTGGATTGCCCAGTGTGGTGGTAGGGAGAGTCTTCCAGTTCCTGGATTGCCCAGTGTGGTGGTCTGGAGAGTCTTCCAGTTCCTGGATTGCTCAGTGTGGTGGTAGGGAGAGTCTTCCAGTTCCTGGATTGCCCAGTGTGGTGGTAGGGTAAGTCTTCCAGATCCTGGATTGCCCAGTGTGGTGGCAGGGTGAGTCTTCCAGTTCCTGGATTGCCCAGTGTGGTGGTAGGGAGAGTCTTCCAGTTCCTGGATTGCCCAGTGTGGTGGTAGGGAGAGTCTTCCAGTTCCTGGATTGCCCAGTGTGGTGGTAGGGTGAGTCTTCCAGTTCCTGGATTGCCCAGTGTGGTGGTAGGGAGAGTCTTCCAGTTCCTGGATTGCCCAGGGTGGTGGTAGGGTGAGTCTTCCAGTTCCTGGATTGTCCTGTGTGTTGGTGGGGAGAGTCTTCCAGTTCCTGGATTGCCCAGTGTGGTGGTAGGGTGAGTCTTCCAGTTCCTGGATTGTCCAGTGTGGTGGTAGGGTGAGTCTTCCAGTTCCTGGATTGTCCAGTGTGGTGGTAGGGTGAGTCTTCCAGTTCCTGGATTGTCCAGTGTGTTGGTGGGGAGAGTCTTCCAGTTCCTGGATTGTCCAGTGTGGTGGTAGGGAGAGTCTTCCAGTTCCTGGATTGTCCAGTGTGGTGGTAGGGTGAGTCTTCCAGTTCCTGGATTGTCCAGTGTGGTGGTAGGGTGAGTCTTCCAGTTCCTGGATTGTCCAGTGTGTTGGTGGGGAGAGTCTTCCAGTTCCTGGATTGCCCAGTGTGGTGGTAGGGTGAGTCTTCCAGTTCCTGGATTGTCCAGTGTGGTGGTAGGGTGAGTCTTCCAGTTCCTGGATTGCCCAGTGTGGTAGTAGGGAGAGTCTTCCAGTTCCTGGATTGCCCAGTGTGGTAGTAGGGTAAGTCTTCCAGCTCCTGGATTGCCCAGTGTGGTGGTAGGGAGAGTCTTCCAGTTCCTGGATTGCCCAGTGTGGTAGTAGGGTAAGTCTTCCAGTTCCTGGATTGCCCAGTGTGGTGGTAGGGAGAGTCTTCCAGTTCCTGGATTGCCCAGTGTGGTGGTAGGGAGAGTCTTCCAGTTCCTGGATTGCCCAGTGTGGTGGTAGGGGAGTGAGGTATGTCCAGGTCGACGCTCAGGACGTTACGTAGTTCCTGGCTACATTCTCCATCCTAAGACTTTCTCTCTCTCTGTGACGGCGGGTATAATGGCCACGAGCAAAAACGGGGATCCACTCAGGAAAGCCACGTACTACAACAGAAGAGTCTTAATTCATAGGTGGAAGGTAAAGAAGAGGCTGGAAACGTCAGAGATACTTCTTCTGGTAATTAAAAGTTTTGTTCACCGTTGGGGTCATGTTGAAGAGGCAATCATCTACGGCACAAAAGTTAATGGATGAAGGGGGCGGTTGTCTTTCCCATACACGCGCTGGTGGAGGATGACTTTATGGAGAGGTTTTAAGCAGGTTTTTACTGCTCTTTGTTTTGTACGGTGTATACGCTGTACGGCGGAGGAAGCAGGAGGTACATCATCGTGTGTGTATGGCAGGATGCCCATAACTTCTGCTCCTTAAGGATGATTGTGTTTGACGTATGTCTGGTGGAAGGTAATGTATCATCGTTACTTCTCAAGTCTTATTTGATGGACTGTGATCGCGCTATGGAGGGAGTTAGAACTACGGAGGTGCCTGATGGATGGCTTGGATTTCAATTGCATCCTGGGCGGACGGTAGAGTAGCGGGAACGTGCATTGCTAAGTGGCGGTAGTTGGACACACGGCTTGATCAGCTTTAGCTGCGGTGTTCCTCTCGCTCTTATCTGAAAGTAGGGACATGTGATTTGTATTTGCTTCAGTTTTTTTTTTTTTTTTAGTTTTAAAGCTTTATTTGTCCAAAAATACATAGACAAAAGCATTGTGGTTGAAGAGCACGAAGCTTGGGAGGAGGCAGATGGATGCAAGATACAGTGGGTATAGTACCTCGATATGGGAATGTGACAGGTGGGCGCAGAGGGACCTCGTCTTGTCGTTTAAGTGGGTTTGGGAGACAGCATTAATGGCTTCGGTATCATATAAACCTGGGCCGTTAACGTAAGATATACACAGAGGATCAGAATACATACAATATTGTTTGATGATAAACAAAAGGTATTGGCATTGATAACAAAACAGAGGAAGGTTAAAGTATAAGTGTTAAACAAGGTGTAGTTGAGCTAGTAGTGATACAGAGGAGGCTTCAGGGTACAGCAGATAATACTTATGTAATATACGGGTTACAGGATTGTATTGTCGGTTATGTGAGACAAAGTTACATGTTGCAGGGCCGTAGTTCACTGTGGATCAAACTTTGAAATATGCATGCTATTTCACTGATAACTTATGTATCAGTTTTGAAATATGACATTTCACTGATAACTTATGTATCAGTTTTGAAGTGTACGTTGGTTATTTCACCGATAACTTATGTATTAGTCAAATGATCACAGAGTCCTGTATATGTCTACATCTCAAGCCTCTAATTTTAGGGCAGTACATCCTGTTCACTTGTATGTCTGTCCCGTGCTCAAATGACGCTGGCAGTGCTCCTGAGTTACAACCTGCAGATGCAACTAAATCTGTAACTTGCCAGATTTACCTGTAACCTAAACTTTAAGGTATCGTGGCAGTTACAGCATCAGATACAGTATCACACAGCGTGTGTGTGTGTGTGCGTGTGTGTGTGTGTGTGTGTGTGTGTGTGTGTGTGTGCCATCATCTATGATTTGTGGCGTGGGTCATCGTCCACAGATGCAGATCCTGAATTTCCCATAAACTCTATCAATACTTTATTTTCCATCATTTTTCCGACCGTAGTTCATTCAGTAATTGTTTTTCCCCCTCTTAAGATATCTTTTTTTCTCCCCACCTCTGCTGTGACCCCCAGGACTTCTCACAGTACCACCTCCTCCTCCCCCTCCCTGCTCTTACGCCGACGGACCAGAAACCTGTGATGTCTGTGTTGGCACAGGAAATTAAGTCTGGGGGCGGGTGGAGTATTGGCAAGTGGAGGTACGCGGTGCCGGCGGACCATCCTTCCCTCCCTCCTCCTTCTCCTCCTCCAGTCCTCTCCTGGTCGGTGTTGCCGAGGTACCGTTGTGAGGCCCGTGGTCAGCAGGTGGCCGAGTGATGTGACGGGCACGTCAATCATGATAATAAATATAGTAAAGATAATGATAATGGTAGTAGTAGTAGTAGTAGTAGTAGTAGTAGTAGTAGTAGTAGTAGTAGTAGTAGAAATATTAATGATGATAGTAAAGAAATGGCGACAAAGAGAGACTGTCAATGTCTATCCAAAGCCATCGCGCATGTACACACAGACGCACATAACTCGCGTCTCAAGCTTTACTTCGGCGGATGACAGGTGAAGGAATGGCAGGATCGCTGCCTATTAGCGACGGAATCCGATCCGAGAGCGTATAGCTGCTATCAGGATTGGAGACCCTGTGCCCTGAATACACAGCTTCCCCCTCTTGTCAGCCCGGTGAACCGTTATCATGTCGCTTGTGTGACGAGGGTGTGATGCGGGCTGATCCGTGTGATCCTAGGGGCAGCGGAGTGGGAGAACGAACGAGGAGGGTTTTGCCCTCGACCCGAGTGGGTAATGGCGAGTGGCCGATGCTGTAGGAGGAGAAGAATATAGATTAAAAGGAATATCTCGGAGTATTGTTATGGCTCAGGTTACTCGCTCGCCCTGCCTGCGTCAGAGTGGACGAGTAGCGTGTGTCCTTAAGATACAGTGTGTGTGTGTGTGTGTGAGAGAGAGAGAGAGAGAGAGAGAGAGAGAGAGAGAGAGAGAGAGAGAGAGAGAGAGAGAGAGAGAGACTCAATAATTGGCCTCGATAGCCTTGCCGCGTGCGTGCGTACGCACGTTCGTTCAGCCTTCCCCGGGGTCACTATTAACTACGTAGAGATAAGGGTGTACGCCACTAGTTGTCCCCTCCCTCCACCCCCTTATAGTCCGGACCGTGAGCTCGGTATGGTGACGCCGATACCCCCCTCCTCCCCTCCCCCCCAACTCTCTCTCTCCCTCCCTTTTAGTCCTACAGAAAAACGTTCGAGAATATTCGGAAAATCAGTGGCTGGTACTGAGTAATTATGCAGATGAAGGCGGTTGGCCACGAATGGGAATCGTTTATGTTAGAATTTTTTTTTTTTTTTTTATTGAGTGCGGTGGTGGGTGGTGGCGAGGGTGGGGTTTGAGGTAGGGGTACGTGACGACTCGTAGTTCCAGTGGAAATGTTATGAAACTATTCGAAATGAGGAGGAAGTCGAGAATGATAATGAAGGGAATGGCATCGTATTAGGCCTCCCAAGATTATGTTCTGCTGTGTTTTATCTCTCCTTTTCTTTCTGTCTTTCTCTCTCTCTTCGATCTCTCCTTTTTTCTTTCTTTCTGTCTTTCTCTTTTTAATCTCTCGTTTTCTTTCTTTTTGTCTGTCTTTCTCTTTTTAATCTCGTCTTCTTTCTTTTTTCTATCTTTCTCTTTTTAACCTTTTCTTTCTTTTTTTCTATCTTTCTTTATCTCTTTTCTATCCTTCTCTTTCTTTATCTCTTTTCTATCCTTCTCTTTTTTAACCTTTTCTTTCTTTCTTTCTATCTTTCTTTATCTCTTTTTATCTCCTTTTCTCTCTTTCTTTCTATCTTTCCCTCTTTTTAATCTCTCCTTTTCTTTCTTTCTTTCTTTCTATCCTTTTTCCCTTTTTTAAGCTTGGACGTCTCCTCTGGTCTCCGGATGGGTTATGAGGCGTGATGCTGCCCCGAAAGCTTCATACAGAGTAGAATTAGACTGGTGTTTGGCCGTGGACCTCGTCATATCACAGGAGGGGGTTCCGTGTCAGAATATACAGAGAGCGAAAGAGAATTCTGTGTGTGTGTGTATTGATTTGCATACACGATCTCTGCCGATAATATTGGCCGAAAGATAAACTGTTGACCAGTTTATGCAGTGGTAAGAAAGAAGAAAGCAATGGTAAGAAAGAAGAAAGAAAAAGAAGAGATGAGAAACAATGTCTTTTACCGATATTAATTGATAATAATGATTGAATACTGATTAGGATATAAGTAGATATAGCAGTAGTACGTTGATAATTGAAATACGATAGTAAGATAAAGATGAGAAGAGTAATAATTAAAAGCTAGAACCAAAAGAAGAAAGAAATTGAGTACAGGAGTACTTCGCCGTTCGGGAGGAGAGATGTGGGAGGAGGGAGAAAGAAGAAGGAGTAATTTCTTTAATGCCTCTTGTTAAGGGGGTTTAGAGCGACTGCCTTGGCCTACTTGGATGGCTGGGGGATTTATCTGTGACTACCACTCTTCGCTGTCAACTGGAGGGACGAGTTTTTAGAAGCTGAAGAGTTTAGGAAGTGCTTGAAGGTAGTATTTTTATGTTTTTTCCCCCTTGGTAAGAGTGGTGCTCAAGGGAAGGATGGAAGGAGAAGAAAGGGAGAGTAGTTGGGCCTTGCTCTGAGCCGAGGTGCAATGTACTTTTAGAAACTCAGGTAGATACATCATCATGGAATACAGAGAATCTGTAACGATAGCAATCATGATTATGACGATTACGTGATCATGGAGACCATAGCAATCATGATTATGACGATTACGTAATCATGGAGACCCTTTTTGAAATGGTGATTCGTGAACTGCATCTCTTCTTGTATGGACCGTCCACTCCAGTTTCACTGGGTATTTGGAAGCTGTACATAAGCTTACTAATGGAAGAGGGATCCAGACGACGAGTCGAGGTGGTGTTCAATGCCGGTTGTGTCTTCTCGTTCCTCTCCATTGATGGTGTATAAGTGGTTAAGAGTTCAGGATAGGCCGTAGGGATGTCTTGTTGTCGCTACTGTGATTTCAACCTGGGCATAATCCCTCCCTCCCTCCCTCCCTCCCTCCCTCCCTCCTTCCTCTTCCCTCCCCAACCCTCCCGTTTTCTGTTTTGCATAGTTAGTGACTTTTTTTTTTTGTGGAGGACGCTCTATGCTAATGAGGCTGGTAATTTGTGAGCATGGCAGTATTTCGAAGAGGCCATAGACAGAGGATTCAAGAGAGGGAGAGAGAGAGAGAGAGAGAGAGAGAGAGAGAGAGAGAGAGAGAGAGAGAGAGAGAGAGAGAGAGAGAGAGAATGAATTAAGTAGAGTGAGGAGTGTGTTGGGAGATGATCCTGTAGGAATGGTGACAGAGGAGGCCATTCCCACTACCGTGGCACGGACCGGGCCCTCCTCCCATGCCGCCCCTACCCTGCCCCGGTCCGTGATGTTCCCTGCCGTCCCTCGCTGTCCTTGCCGCCCCGCTGTCCTAGCCGACCCTGATCCTGGCATCCCTCACCCCCCTGCCTACCACATCGACCATCCCTGCACCTACTTAATTCCTTCCCCTGTCGCTGTGCTCCATGCTGTCGCTCCGTGCTGCCCTCTGCTATCCCGCCCCGCGCCGCCCCTCCTACCACTCTACACCTCCACCCCTTGCCGTCTCCACCCCTTGCCACCTCCACCCCGTGCCACTCCAGCCGCCCGCCTCCGCCCCGTGCCACCCTTCGTCACCTCACCGCGTGCCGTCTCCTGTCGCCCCGCCTGTTACTATCCTCTTAGAGGCTGCGCGAGGACGTAATGGGGCCAATTGTTTGATGGCTCATTCGGTAGTTAGGAGGGTGGCTGCCGTAACAGCGAGATGGACGGTGCCTTTAGTGTTGGCGTTGGTTCGTATTGTTACGGGATAAGCCGCGCGTATTGCGCTGTTCAGCAGTGAATCACTGCTGTAAACGGGTTAAGCTGTGCTTGCGGTGTTGGGAAATCAGTTACTGTATTTACAGTATTCGGTTTCTGTCGTGATTGGTCAGGTATTATCTTTGGGGGATGTCACAAGGTAGCTCTAACATTATCTGAGGTAGATGACACAGGGTAGCTGTAAACATCATCTGGGGTAGATGACACAGGGTAGCTGTAAACATCATCTGTGGTAGATGACACAGGGTAGCTGTAAACATCATCTGTGGTAGATGACACAGGGTAGCTGTAAACATCATCTGTGGTAGATGACACGGGGTAGCTGTAAACATCATCTGTGGTAGATGACACAGGGTAGCTGTAAACATCATCTGGGGTAGATGACACAGGGTAACTGTAAACATCATCTGTGGTAGATGACACAGGGTAGCTGTAAACATCATCTGTGGTAGATGACACAGGGTAACTGTAAACATCATCTGTGGTAGATGACACAGGGTAGCTGTAAACATCATCTGTGGTAGATGACACAGGGTAGCTGTAAACATCATCTGTGGTAGATGACACAGGGTAGCTGTAAACATCATCTGGGGTAGATGACACAGGGTAGCTGTAAACATCATCTGTGGTAGATGACACAGGGTAACTGTAAACATCATCTGTGGTAGATGACACAGGGTAACTGTAAACATCATCTGGGGTAGATGACACAGGGTAGCTGTAAACATCATCTGAGGTAGATGACACAGGGTAACTGTAAACATCATCTGTGGTAGATGACACAGGGTAACTGTAAACATCATCTGTGGTAGATGACACAGGGTAACTGTAAACATCATCTGTGGTAGATGACACGGGGTAGCTGTAAACATCATCTGTGGTAGATGACACAGGGTAACTGTAAACATCATCTGTGGTAGATGACACAGGGTAACTGTAAACATCATCTGTGGTAGATGACACAGGGTAACTGTAAACATCATCTGGGGTAGATGAAACAGGGTAGCTGTAAACATCATCTGAGGTAGATGACACAGGGTAGCTGTAAACATCATCTGAGGTAGATGACACAGGGTAGCTCCAACACAGGAGATGTGTTCGTATTAGAAATAGGTAGATTTTATTTACATCCAGTTGTTGTAAGTCATTTAAATCAATTGTTTCCTTAACCTGTAGACGGTAATGGTCTGGCCAGACTGTGTGTGGCTCCTCGCTCTGTAAACACTGAATCTCATTTTCAGTGAAAGGATTTCATAAAGCTGTAAGCGACTGTCCCAACGAGGGTGCAACGGAGCCGGGGGAACCGGCTCTCATTCACATGGTGTTTAGTGGGGAGCTACGCCTCTGTGGCCCCCCGTGGGCCGGCACTCTTTTGCCCCCGGCAAACCCCCTGAAGTGCATTGTTGATGTTTTAAAGTGAAGAAGCACACAGCTGAGGCGAGGGTAAACATGGCCCCGGTGCAGAGGATGGTGTGAGGTGGTACCCGGTCACCAGGCCGGCTCTTCCTTCAACCTCCCCGTCATTATCCTTCTCCTCCTTGTCTTCCTACTCTTCCTTCAACCTCTCGTCCTCCCCGTCATTATCCTCCTCCTCCTCCTACTCCTCTTCCTTCAACCTCTGGTCCTCCCCATCATTATCCTCCTCCTCTTCCTTCAACCTCTTCTTCTCCCCGTCATTATCCTCTTCCTCCTCCTCCTTCGTTATCGTCACCCGCGTTGTGGGCGTCTTCCTGATTCCCGTGCCATCGTCGTCGTCGTCTTTCTCCCTCCCTCCCGCCC
Organism: Panulirus ornatus; assembly: GCF_036320965.1. Lineage (NCBI taxonomy): Eukaryota > Metazoa > Arthropoda > Malacostraca > Decapoda > Palinuridae > Panulirus > Panulirus ornatus. The sequence continues at coordinate 9,835,417 of NC_092238.1, read as the reverse complement.
CTTCATCGTCGTCTAAGTCATCGTCTGCCTCACCCCCGCCCCGTCGTCGCCATCTTCACTTCCCCTTCTCCCCCCGAACCAATATCTGTTGCTGTTGTCCTCTTCCTCCCTCTCATTTCCCCCTCTCCCTCTTGCCTCCGCCACCCTCCTCTTTCTCCTTCTTCCTTTCGCCCGTCGTGTTCTTGATCGTCTTTGATAATACTCTCCCTCCCTCATTCTTCTCCTATAGATTTATTCCTGTCTTCTTCATATTCTCTCCCCTCCTTCTTCATCTTATTTCTTTTGTCGTCTTTCCACCTCCAACTTTCTTCCAACTCGTTCGTCTTCCCTTTCATTGCTTGCCCTGTGCATCGCGATATACCGAAAGAAAATACTGGAAGGCCTCGGCACTAATTTGCATGCCAAAAATAATCCTCTCCAGGGACGAAAGTCTTTTAAGTAATGTCCACCAGAGTACCGTAAACCTTTACTGGATATGCAGGCAGTGAGGGACGCGGCACCGAACAGACTGGTGATGCATCAAACCAGGGGTCACAGGCCACCCCCCTCCCCCTTTTTGGCATTTACTTGTTTTACTTTACACATTTCACTGTGATGAAAAGTGTCTGTATATGTGCTCGTCTGAACTCCTCTGCTTGCCTCACAGAGATCAGTCAGTTCCTTCCCAATTTCAGTTTTGGGGCTTCTGGTCGACACCCTGATGTTGTTTTCAGCAGCGTCTTTACTAAGGCCAGGGGTCGGCAAGAGCATCGGCTTTATGTACCACGCGGATACCTGAATATGAGAAGGAATCCATAACAATTAGACTTGAACCCCATGACCAATAATGTATGAATATATGTCTGTGGCTTCAGAGACCCATGTTTCATTCTGATCTCAGGGGATTAACGTGTACAGATGCGACAGGACTAGAAGACCATGTGGAGGAGTTGGATTGCCTATGATACATACACTTATAACAACTGTACTCCTGAATTCTTCAAGTGGTATAGTAGAATTTACGGAACAAATAAGAGACACAGAATCATGTCTCGACCTCCTCGGAAATCCAATCCCAAACATACGTGTGGTAGGAGACTATAACGTGCCATACATTAACTGCAGACAAGCAGGAAATAGCACTGTAGCTGAAAATGCTGACATTGGAAGCAGTTTGGGCGAAACGGCCGCAGGAAAGAGTAATATAAACTATAAGGAAAACGTTTTCCCTCAGCCAACAAATAACAGAACCAACCAGAGGAAATGACATTGTGGACGTAATCATCACAAATGATGTAGACCTAATAGGTGATATTACCATCTCAAAACACCTCATTCCCTGATCACGACCTGATTAAAGTGTAAACAAGCTTGAATGCTAAACGACCAAGTCAGAATGCACGAAACAGTGGAGGTGTTTTCAGTGATTTCAGTTTTGATGGTAGTAAAAGAAGTAAGTTTCAGGGAACGACTGAAACCTCTTGAGACAATATACTCCGTTGGAGCACAGACGGTAGAGGTATATCATCTTCTATACCTGGAGAATCGTAGAAGGTATGGTCACCAAAATGCATCCTGTTTGCACGACAGGTTTGGAAGACTTCGTAAAACACTGCCTCTGAAATCCAAAGATGCGATATGCTGAACAGGAGAAAACGCCTTAAACATCCGAAGCCCAAGACTCTTCAACACCTTGCTATCTACCATTAGAAACAGCATGGGATGCGTGATTAAGTGCAGGCGTGCATTGGACAAGCATCTATGAAGACCAGACCAGCCAGGCTCTGGGGGCTATGCAGACCTGAGGGCTGCAGCTTCCAACAGCTTGGTGGACCCCCCCCCCCCCGGGAAAACTTCACGAGGGGGGTTAAGTGAAGATAAAGAATCATAGACGATTGAACTGTTTGTGGCAGTGATTTCCATAGTATAGGACAGTTTCAACCATCGTCATAAGGATATATCTAAGATAAAAGTGGTTCTTTGCCATGGCATATTGGCTCTTTGTACTACCGTCCATTGACACAGCTGTTTAGGAAGTGGTTGATTAAGAGTGGGTATTGTGGCGTAACATTTCAACCTGACTCGTAAAAAGGTATTGATTAGGTACTTGTAACACCTACTTAACTTAGCCTGAGTTCGATTGGTTTTTTTGATATCTCGTTTTAAGATTTGATTTATATGAGTGAAATATTGAGAAATACGATACTGATGATTAATCCAAATGAAATCAAATGTTCAGGTTGTCGGCGCAAATGAATATTCAACACAGTGATCCCTGTCTCTCACGGTTCGGGGTCTTGCAAGGCGACCTCCACACTGCCCCAGATCACCCCAGGCACAAGGTAGCATTCACTGACGGAGTGGGTCGTGTGTATGGCGGCGTTGTGAACGTGTTGACGGGGCGGAGTGAGCTCCGGTGGCGAGGGGCGAGGGAGAGATGCTGGGTGTTGTGAAGGAGGGAGCAAGAGGTGAGGAGGAGGGATGGGAGGAAAGGGTAAGGGTAAGGAGTGGTAGTAAGAGTTGAGGGTGGCACCAAGAAGTGAGGGGTTAGAGAATAGGTTGAGTGTGAGGGGAGTCACCATGGGGTGAGGGGTGGCAGCAAGAGGTTTGGTTGAGGGATGGAAGCAAGGAGTGAACCCTCAGGGTAAGGGGTGAGGGTGAGGGTTGACTCTACTGGGTGAGGCGTGGCACCACGGGGTGAGGGGTGGCAACAAGGAGTCAAGGTGAGGGATAGCAATGAGAACACCATTGGCCAAGAGCACACACGGTGCCCATGGTTCAGCCTGCAGGAAGGAGCTGGCCTCACATGGGCCACATTAACATATCTACTTCGTGCCCGCCCCGACCGAAGGTCCGCCCGCCGCCGGGTTGCGGAAGATGCCTTTTTACCAAGCTTCGTTGAGCTGCAGGGAGCCGGGAGGAGAGGAAAAATGACTACCGAAATTATCTCTGATTTACGAGACCTCTTTCGTCGAGACCGGCATGACGCATGGCTGCTGGAGGGTCGTCGAGTATTTCCCAGATTAGTTTGGCTCCGGAGCCAAAGCAACGCTCAATAAGGAGGTAGGAAAGAGAGATCTTGCAGCCCAGAGAGTCAACCGGTCAACGAGGTAGGAGCTAGAGCTTACACAACGTAAAGCTGATTCGTTAGGAAGTAATGAGTGGAAAGGAATTTATTGTTATTGGTACTTCAACGTCATAAGAGCCGACTTTTGTTTTCCTTGACGACGAAAGTTAAGTTTGAGTTGGATCCCCGAGCTTAAGGAGGGAGCTGTCGCATCGGAACAGCTTCGTCAATCGAAAAAGAAATGGAGGTATATTGTCATGTCGGGGGGAGTGTTCGCACTGCACTGTACCGTAGGCCTCTCGCACCACACCCGCTGGCTCGATCTACGTTTATGTGCAAACTTTGGGAGATTTATATGACAGGCAACACTAACAGAGTGGGAAAAAAATGGTCTGACTGGCCTTTCTGTTGCTCTTTTTCTTAAGGATTGATTGATGTACAACGGTGTGTGTGTGTGTGTGTGTGTGTGTGTGTGTGTGTGTGTTTGTAGCGTTGCCGGAGCCCGGCTGTTTTGTAGTTACATTGCAGGAGACTAAGTCACCTTTGGCAAGTTTGTATGATCATTTCAGTCATTGGACGAAAGGGATACAATCTGGTCGAATAACTCCTCGACCCTGATAATCCTTTTGCTCAGCCGCTCGCAGAATGAGCGTGGGGTGCCCAGTGACTCCACAGGAGTCCAAAGCATTTCCCTGCTACTGATTGTAGCGCAGCTGTGGAATTCTCTTCCTCCTCCCGTCTTTCTCCCTTAGTATAAACCTTTCTACAGACACATGCGGAGCCCCTCAGTCATAATTTCTACATTCTCTTCTCTCGCTCCTCCTTGTTTTTCATTCTTCCTTTCACGCAAGATTGCCTTCTGTCGTGGCATGTTTTTTTTTATCTTTTTTTTTGCCCTCGCCCATTTCATTCCGACACTGTTGTAGCCGACATGTTGCAAAGGGCACTGAAAAAAAAAAACACACAAGAAGATAATGTGGAGTTGAATCATCGGGACGGAAAGTGTGTGGTGGTGTCGGTCGAGTGAACCAACTGGTTCGAGTTCACAGTCCGAAGCGGTTTCGTTTTCTTTACTTTTTTTTTTTTGCCTCGGTGAACCAGCGATGAATGGCGGTCTGTTCCTCTGGTCTCCAGTTTCATGACGAGAAGCCGGTGTGTCCCACCTTAACCTGGAGGGCGCGAGACCTAAATACATTACTATCCCTGAGTTGAGCGGTACGTACGACCGTTAGGCATTATAATGACCTGGGCAAATGACCTGACCTTTTAAAGAGGGTCAGGTCAAAAAGGCCAAATCATCGTACCCTTCTTGCTGAATGGGTAGTACCGTCATGTTCAAAAGTGGCTGATGATGATCATATCTATCTAGCAGTGTACGGCAGCTGCATTTTGATGACTCATTCTTGTATTTCTCTCTCTCTTTTTTTTTTTTTTCCGGGGCGACTTTTTGAGGAGGTAATGAGGTAGTGATGTTCGTGGTGGTAATTGTCGTGCGCCTGGTGATGGAGTGGAGGAGGGACGTCAGGCTCATAAGGTGACTCTTGGATGCCAAGATATTTTTTTTTTTTATTCTTTTCCCTTTTTTTTTTTTGGTGTCTGGAAAAGTTAACCTTTTGTCTTGGGAAGTGGCTGACGCAGAAGGATCGGGAACCCCCGAAGACTTCAACGGGTATTCTCTGATATTTGATGAGGTGAACTGGCTCTTACGTGTGTTCTGAGTGATAATATTTTTTTCTTCTTCTTCCTCTTTATAACCTTAGTTAACATCGTGTGACTCGGATAAGTCCTCTCCTCCTTGGGAATCGACTCTCGTAATATTTTTTTCCGTGTTCGAGTTCCACTTCATCCATTATTCATGTTATTCATCACTGGAGAGGATGGGTGTCCTAAGGATAGATAATGAAGCATCGAAGTTCTCCCTTCCTTTCCTGTAGCGTTTGTTTATAACCATGGATCGATTTCCAGTCCTGCAGTGTGATGGATCCTTCTCCCATCGAGAGAGAGAGAGAGAGAGAGAGAGAGAGAGAGAGAGAGAGAGAGAGAGAGAGAGAGTCGCACGGCTGTCGTTGGATCATCCTCCCGCTCCGTACGCGTTACACCCGTAAGCCACCGGCATGGTGTGGCTGGCAGGTGTTAAGTAACGCGCAGGTGGGTGTGGTGTGGTGTGGTGGGGGCTGGCGGTGGTCAGACGTGGTTGTGGTGTGGGCAGAGGAGTGGCTCTGCCAGCGACCTTGGGACGTGCCCGGCTCGTCCTCCCCTGCCCACACTCCTGGCCGCACCGGCCCACGTTCTCGGCTGCGCCGCCGCCTCCGTCTGCCCAGCAGTTCCCTTCAGCAATGGGTCTGGATCTTCGGCAGGTGGATAAGGCTCTAGTCTCTCAATACCTGATGCGTTTTTCCCCCCCCCTCCCACCCGACCCTCCATCTCCTATCCGCTTGAGATCACTTAAATCGTTAATATTTTATTTGCTTCGTCGAATTTTAAGTTCTTTCTTGCCTTGCGCTGCTTGCAGAGGTTTTGGCCTCACATGGTATTGACAGCCTTCCCGCCTGTCCTCGTTGATTCCGTCCAATGTGAAGGTGTGGACAGCCCATTTCATGCGAGTCTTGGTAAATACTTGAGCCTCCCTTGCTTCTTTGTTCATGTTGTGGATGGGAACTAGTTTGTCGCGGATGTGTGTGTGTGTGTGTGTGTGTGTGTGTGTGTGTGTGTGTGTGTGTGTGTGTGTGATTAGTGCGTCCTGGCGTGTTTATCCCCTGCCGAGGTCACCTTACCGGACCAATGCCCCTCATCTGAGGATCTTGTTGGCTGGGGCAGCCAACCCTGACAACCCAAGGTGGCTTGTAGCTCGACTCCACCTGATGCAGATGCACACCCAGAACCCCTTGTTCGGAGAGAAATATGTTAAATGTTTAGCTGAATCTGTTCACCTCAGCTGCCAAATGTGTTCAAGTTATATACATATATATATATATATATATATATATATATATATATATATATATATATATGTATATTATCCCTGGGGATAGGGGTGAAAGAATACTTCCCACGTATTCCTCGCGTGTCGTAGAAAGCGACTAGAGGGGACGGGAGCGGGGGGCCGGAAATCCTCCCCTCCTTGTATTAACTTTCTAAAATGGGAAACAGAAGAAGGAGTCACGCGGGGAGTGCTCATCCTCCTCGAAGGCTCAGAGTGGGGTGCCTAAATGTGTGTGGATGTAACCAAGATGTGAAAAAAGGAGAGATAGGTAGTATGTTTGAGGAAAGGAACCTGGATGTTTTGGCTCTGAGTGAAACGAAGCTCAAGGGTAAAGGGGAAGAGTGGTTTGGAAATGTCTGGGGAGTGAAGTCAGGGGTTAGTGAGAGGACAAGAGCAAGGGAAGGAGTAGCAATACTCCTGAAACAGGAGTTGTGGGAGTATGTCATAGAATGTAAGAAAGTAAATTCTCGATTAATATGGGTAAAACTGAAAGTTGATGGAGAGAGGTGGGTGATTATTGGTGCATATGCACCTGGGCATGAGAAGAAAGATCATGAGAGGCAAGTGTTTTGGGAACAGCTAAATGAGTGTGTTAGCGGTTTTGATGCACGAGACCGGGTTATAGTGATGGGTGATTTGAATGCAAAGGTGAGTAATGTGGCAGTTGAGGGAATAATTGGTATGCATGGGGTGTTCAGTGTTGTAAATGGAAATGGTGAAGAGCTTGTAGATTTATGTGCTGAAAAAGGACTGATGATCGGGAATACCTGGTTTAAAAAGCGAGATATACATAAGTATACTTATGTAAGTAGGAGAGATGGCCAGAGAGCGTTATTGGATTACGTGTTAATGGACAGGCGTGCGAAAGAGAGACTTCTGGATGTCAATGTGCTGAGAGGTGCAACTGGAGGGATGTCTGATCATTATCTTGTGGAGGCTAAGGTGAAGATTAGTATGGGTTTTCAGAAAAGAAGAGTGAATGTTGGGGTGAAGAAGGTGGTGAGAGTAAGTGAGCTTGGGAAGGAGACCTGTGTGAAGAAGTATCAAGAGAGACTGTGTACAGAATGGAAAAAGGTGAGAACAATGGAAGTAAGGGGAGTGGGGGAGGAATGGGATGTATTTAGGGAATCAGTGATGGATTGCGCAAAAGATGCTTGTGGCATGAGAAGAGTGGGAGGTGGGCTGTTTAGAAAGGGTAGTGAGTGGTGGGATGAAGAAGTAAGAGTATTAGTGAAAGAGAAGAGAGAGGCATTTGGACGATTTTTGCAGGGAAAAAATGCAATTGAGTGGGAGAAGTATAAAAGAAAGAGACAGGAGGTCAAGAGAAAGGTGCAAGAGGTGAAAAAAAGGGCAAATGAGAGTTGGGGTGAGAGACTATCAGTAAATTTTAGGGAGAATAAAAAGATGTTCTGGAAGGAGGTAAATAGGGTGCGTAAGACAAGGGAGCAAATGGGAACTTCAGTGAAGGGCGTAAATGGGGAGGTGATAACAAGTAGTGGTGATGTGAGAAGGAGATGGAATGAGTATTTTGAAGGTTTGTTGAATGTGTCTGATGACAGAGTGGCAGATATAGGGTGTTTTGGTCGAGGTGGTGTGCAAAGTGAGAGGGTTAGGGAAAATGATTTGGTAAACAGAGAAGAGGTAGTAAAAGCTTTGCGGAAGATGAAAGCCGGCAAGGCAGCAGGTTTGGATGGTATTGCAGTGGAATTTATTAAAAAAGGGGGTGACTGTATTGTTGACTGGTTGGTAAGGTTATTTAATGTATGTATGACTCATGGTGAGGTGCCTGAGGATTGGCGGAATGCTTGCATAGTGCCATTGTACAAAGGCAAAGGGGATAAGAGTGAGTGCTCAAATTACAGAGGTATAAGTTTGTTGAGTATTCCTGGTAAATTATATGGGAGGGTATTGATTGAGAGGGTGAAGGCATGTACAGAGCATCAGATTGGGGAAGAGCAGTGTGGTTTCAGAAGTGGTAGAGGATGTGTGGATCAGGTGTTTGCTTTGAAGAATGTATGTGAGAAATACTTAGAAAAGCAAATGGATTTGTATGTAGCATTTATGGATCTGGAGAAGGCATATGATAGAGTTGATAGAGATGCTCTGTGGAAGGTATTAAGAATATATGGTGTGGGAGGAAAGTTGTTAGAAGCAGTGAAAAGTTTTTATCGAGGATGTAAGGCATGTGTACGTGTAGGAAGAGAGGAAAGTGATTGGTTCTCAGTGAATGTAGGTTTGCGGCAGGGGTGTGTGATGTCTCCATGGTTGTTTAATTTGTTTATGGATGGGGTTGTTAGGGAGGTAAATGCAAGAGTTTTGGAAAGAGGGGCAAGTATGAAGTCTGTTGGGGATGAGAGAGCTTGGGAAGTGAGTCAGTTGTTGTTCGCTGATGATACAGCGCTGGTGGCGGATTCATGTGAGAAACTGCAGAAGCTGGTGACGGAGTTTGGTAAAGTGTGTGGAAGAAGAAAGTTAAGAGTAAATGTCAATAAGAGCAAGGTTATTAGGTACAGTAGTGTGTTGGGGTCGTAATTGTGGGGTGGTGATGAGTTTGAAGGGAGTCAGGCTCTGGTGATCGGAATGCAAGTGTTTTTTTTTATCTTCTTTTTGGTGTCTGGAAAGTTAACCTTTAGCTGGAATGGCTACGCAGAAGTCGGAACCCCCGAAGCTCAACGGTATTCCGATATGGATGAGGGAACTGGCTCTTACGGTGTTCGATGATAATTTTTTGTTCTCTCTTCCTCTTATAATAGTTAACATGTGTGACTCGGATACAGTCCTCTCCCCTGGAACGAACCTCGTAATTTTTTTCGTGTTCGAGTTCCACACATTATTATGTTATGTCTGGGAGGTGGGGTCCTAGGTGATATGAAGCATCGAAGTTTTTTCCGTAGCGTTTTGAAATGGATCGATTTGCTGGCAGAGGGATGATCTTTATGAGGAGAGAGTGGGATGTAGAGGGATGATCGAGAAGTAAGTAAGGGAAGAGAGAGTCGGTCGTTGGAAATCGTAAATAAGCAGCCGTGGTGTGGAGGCAGTTAAGAACGCGAGGTGGTGTTGAGTGTGGTTGGGCTGCGGTGGCAGAGTTGTGGTGGGCAGAGATTCGCCAGCGACTTGGACGTGCCGGCTCGTCGGACTCTGGCGCACGCACGTTTCGAGAGCGCCGCCGCCAATTGGCAGTAGATGGGTCTGAATCTGGAGTGAAAGGCTATTTAATGATGATGGGTCCTCCCACCCGACTCATCCCTAGCGTTAAGACTTAAATCGTAGGGCAAGGAATTAAGTTGCCTTGGCTGCTGCGAGTTTTGGCTCACGGGGTTTGACAGCCTTCCCTGTCACGTGATTGATCAAGGAATGTGACAGCCATTCTGCGAGTTTGTAAATACTTGAGCCTATATATATATATATATTATATATCACACCTGTTCGATTTTAACCGCATTAGCGAGGTAGCACCAGGAAAGACGAAGAAATGGTCCCTTTTGCTCACATCCACTCTCTATCTGTCACGTTTAATCCCCAGAAACCAGAACCCCTTATCCACAGGCAAGCCCCACAGACCTTTCTGTGGTTTCCTGATCCGCTTCATATACCATGGTTCAGCCCACTGACAGCACGTCCTTCTCCCCCTCATCCCCCCGTATACCATATGACTCTAGTTAGTTCTGTCTCCTGCTTGTCCACTCCGCGAGCACACGAAAGCTCTTTCACTCCATCCTTCTACCTCCTCTTTGGTTTTCCCTTTTTTCTTGTTTTTTTTTCACATCCAACGTATTTATAAGTCGTTCCTCACTGATTCTCCTCGTATGCCCAGACAATTTCAGCACACTTCATCTCTCTCGTACATCCTCCTCTTACTACCACACTCTCTTAACATATCATTTATTATTCAGTCATCCCTCCTCACACCACATATTGTCCACTAACATTTAATTTCCAACACATGCACCGCCCTATGTACTTATTTATCTACAGTTCATGCCTCGCATGCATACAACACCGTCAGAACTATAATGTACTATCAAACTTTCCCTCACAAAGAATGACATCTATTTTTTTTCCACACTCTCCTCAATATTCCCTGGACCCAAGCCCCCTCACCCACCTTATGGCTCACTTCAGCTTCCGTGCTTCCACTTGCTGCTATGTTTATTCCCGGTATCTAAAACATCCCACGTCCTCCAGATTCTTTTCATTGTCTCGCTCTCCAACTCTCCCCTCTCTTTCCACTGCAAAACTTAAGACCCTTGCTTTTCTCACACTTACTCTCAACTTTCTCCGTTCACACGCTCTCCCAAACTGGGGCACCACCTTCTGCACTTTCTCCCATAAATCTGCCACCAGTGCCGTGTCATCAGCAAACAACAGTTGATTCTCTTTCCTCAGCCCCCACCCTACCCCTCCAACCGCGACAGACTCCAGACCTGCTCCACTCTCTCTCTCTCTAAGACCCTGGCACTCACCTCCCTCACCACCCCATTCATGAAGAAATTATACAACCATTGTGACATAACCCATCCCTGCCGCAGACCCACCTTGACGTGGAACCATTCACCCTCCTCTCTTCCCACCAGCACACACGCCACGCTCTCTTGATAAAAACGCCTCACTGTTTCTCAGTTTTCCTGCTGCACAATGTATTCGTTGCACCTTCCACAGGGCATCTCTATCAACTTTATCGTACGTATATATATATATATATATATATATATATATATATATATATATATATATATATATATATATATATATATATATATATATATATATATATACACACACAATATGATTTCCCCAGGACCAGTTTCTGAGGGGTCCTTGTGTTACCCAGAATCTCTTTTCCAGTGGCTCCTGCAGCCTAAGGAAATGTGATCTCCTTTGGACACTTTTCTTTTGCGGTGTAAGCTCGAGCAGGCGGAGTCCGGTAACCCCTATACTTATTGGACATAATTGGAACTTAGATAATTCTGTTAAAGAAAAATACTGTTTTACTTTAAATCATGTCTGTGCCTTATTAAAAAATATGAGTTTGGGTTGGGATATACATGGGTGATGTCAGGGAGCAGTCTGTACCCGGTCTACCCCATGAAAGTTGGGAATAGATAGATAGATAGATAGATAGACAGACAGATAGATAGATAAAGTAAATCATAATTACTCCGGTGAAAGCAGTTCATGTTTCTTTCTATTTCGGACGGTCTTCACAAACAGATTATCCCAAGTTTTACATTGACAAGATGGCGATAATGAATCTATCATCAAGGTGGTTTGTATAATTTCCATTTTATCATTTCCAGGAAAAAAAAAATGATCAAAAGCATAACCGGAGATGTGCCAGGAAAAGTGAGCTTGTGGCTGTTGTCCTTACCGTCGCTGGCGTGGTCACAGGTGGCGACCAAGGTGGTAGTGACTTGGTTGACGATGCCATCTTTTTTTTCCCCAGGAAGGAAGTAGGGCTGTACCTTGGGGGAGTGTCGGTCGTGTCTTAGAGGTCGACAACCAGTGGATGCTGTGTCGCGACTGCTGCGTGTGTCGTCCCCCGCCAGGCAAAGGTAGCCGACGGCCAACATCATGATGTCTGTCCAGATCAACAAAGTTGGGGCACGCTGGTCTTGTCAGGAGCGATCGTGGTGGCTGTTGGCCGTATGTGGCTGCCCTGGTAACCACCGTGGCTGCATCAGCTGGCCCAGGGAAGTCATGGCATATTGCTGGCAGTTGACCGGGAACAGCTGCGTGTTAAGAGTGCCTTGTGAATCACGTCTGGTTGCGGGTACCTGGGAGGACCCTCGTCATCAGCCTTGTGCCAGTGGTAGAAGTCCCCATTTACGTCATCATCCATGGCATTACGGGTCACAAATTGCATATCACATAAGGTCCCCATCATGATGAGTAAGAGAGGCGCCTGAATATTGGGGCTGATGAGTTGGATGTGATGTATTCACCGTTGTAGAGCGCGGCTGGCTAAAGGGCCGAGGAAGTGCACTCAAATGTCAGGGGTTCAGGTGATGCCGGCCGACGAACAGGGAGGCTTTTGACGGACAGCCTCGCCTGTCGTGTTGCTCTTTAATTCCAGCATGTTGACATGGTGGTGACTCACGCTTTGGCCCATGCTGGTGTGTGGCCTCGTAAGACGTTCCAGTGTTTGGTTGACAGCTTCATCTTGGTGTTGCTCAATTGATATTCTTTAATATGTTATGTTTTGGTGTAATTTTCTGTTGATGGTATAAATTAAATACGGAGCTTGCCTGACGAGAGAGAGAGAGAGAGAGAGAGAGAGAGAGAGAGAGAGAGAGAGAGAGAGAGAGACCATCTTCCTGCCTACCTACCTACTTACCTTCCTACCTGCCAGCACTTACCACGAGATTTTGCGGTGATGGCAGGGCTAACGCTTAGCGTTTGGCTATGTGTCTCACTTGTTGAGTTGCGCTGTTACTCTCAGCTATTTACCCCTTGGGGAGAGAGAGAGAGAGAGAGAGAGAGAGAGAGAGAGAGAGAGAGAGAGAGAGAGAGAGAGAGATTGTCCAGGCCATGCTACAGTACCATGAGCTGATCAGGTATATACACGGTACCTGCGGGTGTGAGTGATCACACAAGGTAGCGTCGCACAGATGGGAGAATTGTGATTGGCCCAAAGTCCTGTTAACCTGACGGAGTAACTGTCGGAGAACCTTGCTCGTAAACGTACTGTCTGTAACGAAATGCGCGATTGGAAGGTGTGTGGGAGTGTGAGGTGTGTAGGGTAGGGACTGACGTAGCAAGTGAGGGTAAGCATATCTCCCCAGTGCTAGGGTAGGGTAAGGAATGAGGTAACACTTGGAGGGAAAGGACGTCTCTCCTCCGGTATTGGCACTAGGGAGGATGAAGACAAGGATGGCTTATGAGTGAGTGAAGACAACACAGCTCCCCATCGTACCAGCACCACGGGCGTGTAAGGACTAGGCACCTCCTAGGTGAGGGAGCGGGGGGAAGGTTATCTCCACTAGTACTGGCACCAGGGGAGGATAAAGACACTAGTAGGACGAGAGGGGGGTGAACACATCTCCCCTCTGCTGCCAGTACCATGGGATGGGTAGGAGTAAGGTAGCACATTGGGGTGTGAGCACCTCTCCTCACCACTACCAGCACAAGGGGAGGGTAAGGATATGGGGTGGTAAGCACATCTCCCCACCACTCCCAACACTAGGGGGAGGGTAAAGACAATGGTAGCAAATGGGAATTGAACACATCACCCCAGCACAAGGGGGGAGGAGGGGATGGATAACAGAAGCCCCCGGCCAGCCATCACAGAAACGCTTCCTTTTGTTCATGTTCAAAGAAAAATGTCAAGAAATTAGCATTTGGTAGACAGCGACGGGACAGCACGAATCTGACAGATGGACTCGCAAGATCACTCATTTTCTTCAACATTTTCACGACGGACGGGAAAACATCATATATATATATATATATATATATATATATATATATATATATATATATATATATATATATATATATATATATATGGTTAGACAGTGAATATCCCAAGGATAGGATGATCGTGTGTATTGAGGATAGTGTTGGACGTTAAACAGTGAGGTTTTCTGTACTAGAGTGCCACGTGGAGCTGGACAGTAGTGAACATAGCCTAGAGCAGCGTAGTGGGATACACTGGGCAGCTCTGACCCCCTGCTGTCATCGACAGTAGGAGCCTGGGTGGGCGCGTGGCTGTAGGTAGACCTGACCCCCCCTGCTTTCATCGACAGTAGGGGGCGCGGTTGGGCGCGTGGCTGTGGGCAGCCCTGACCCCCCTGCTATCAGCAGCGGCAGCAGCAGCAGCAGCAGCAGCAGCAGCAGCAGCAGCAGCAGGAGCCTGGGTGGGCGCGTGGCTGTATTGATTCCGTGGGCCGCAATCCGTGCAGGGGCGGCCGCACATTGCCACCACCTCCACCAGCGCCGCCATCCCGCCAGTCATCTGGCCAGTCCTTCCCCTGCTGCCCTGTCACCCCCTCACACACTCTTTCCTCCCCAAACGTAACTACTAACACACTCGTAATGGTCCTCGGCACTCACACTCTCTCCTGATCTCTCCTCCCTCCTTCCCCCCAACCACTCGCGCTCGCGAGCCTCCCTCATGGTGCATACGCACAGTGCTGACCCTCCCTCACCATTCACACACCCCTGCTGGCCCTCCCTCACCATTGACTCACCCCTTGCTGACCCTCCCTCACCATTCACACACCCGTGCTGACCCCTCCCTCACCATTCACTCACCCCTTGCTGACCCTCCCTCACCATTCGCTCACCCCTTGCTGACCCTTCCCTCACCATTGACTCACCCCTTGCTGACCCTCCCTCACCATTCGCTCACTCCTGCTGACACTCCCTCACCATCCGCTCGCCCATGCTGACCCTCCCTCACCATTCGCTCACTCCTGCTGACACTCCCTCACCATCCGCTCGCTCCTGCTGACCCTCCCTCGCCACTCGCTGACTTCTGACCTCTCCCACCACTCGCTGACGTACTCTTCCCCACCCCACCCCACACAGGCAAAGCTCCCTGCTGATCATGCGCACAGCTCCCGCACTACTGACCCTACCCCCCTCATCACCCACGCACCCAAGTGACGTACTCTCGTCTCCCCCCCCCCTTTTCCCCTACCATCCACACACTCTCCTGGCACACCCCCTCAACTAGTGCCCTCATTTGACCCAGCCTCATTAGCCACACACTTTAGTGACCCCTCTCCCATCTCAACCAAATGCTCCTGCCCTCTCATCCCCTCCACCCACTGCTTACCCCTTTCCCATCTCCCCCATCCACAACTAACCCTCTCCCATCACCTCTACACATGCTACAGCCCTCTTCCATTACCCACAAACCTTATTGCCCATCACGCAGTACTGACCCCTTCCCATCGCCCACACACACCACTGACCCTCTCCCATCACCCACACACACGACTAACCCTATCCCATCACCCACACACACTACTGACCCTCTCCCATCACCCACACACACACCACTAACCTCTCCCATCACCCACACACACTACTAACCCTCTCCCATCACCCACACACATTACTGACTCTCTCCCATCACCCACACACTGTACTACCCGCCTCCCATCACCCACACTTTCTACATCTTCCCCTCCCATCACCCACACACTCTCCTCTCCTCCTCCCATCTCCCACATACTCAACTCTCCTCTTCCCACCACACACTTACACACACACACACACACACACACACACACACACACACACACACACACACACACACACACACACACACAAACTCCTCTCCCCCTCCCATCACCCACACCCTCAACTCTCCCCTTCCCATCACACACACACTCTCCTCTCCCCCTCCCATCTCCTACACACTCAACTTTCCCCTTCCCATCACACACACACACACACACACACACACACACACACACACACACACACACACACACACACACACACACACACACACCTCTCCCTCTACCCACACGCTCTCCTGTCCCCCTCCCATCACCCGCACACTCTCCTCCCTCCCTTCCATCATCCACATACTGTACTACCCCCTCCCTTCTCATCACCCATACACTGTGCTACCCCCTCCCATCACTCACACACTCGACTCTTCCCCTCCCATCACCCACACACTGTACCAACCCCCTCCCATCACTCACACACTCGACTCTTCCCCTCCCATCACCCACACACTCAGGTTACGCTTCCCCATTATACGCTGGCGTTCCTGACCCTCCCCAACACCCGCCCATACATTTTCACGGCACGTTGATCCAAACATCAGTATTACGCTGGCCCGCGGTACATTACACACACCCACGCTGGCCTGTGCATCCACTCGACACAGTACACCCACGCTGTAGCTTGTACTTAAACTGACAGATGTCCTGTTAAACCAAACCCCCCCCTCACATCGTACTTAAACCTGCACAACCTGGTGGTGAACCCGCCCGCGTAACACGACCCCACACAGCAGCCTGCTCTCCAAACAGCATTTTAAACCTGCTTAGTAGCCTGGTAAACCCTCATAGCTTATTAAACCCTTAAGCCCTCATAGCGTATTAAGCCCGCTGCCGTGTGAAATTATGTAACGTAAACCCTCGTAGCCTGTTAAACCCACTGCCTTGTATAGTTATATAACCTAAACCCTCATAGTATATTAAACCCACTGCCGTGTAAAGTTATATGACACCTAAACCTTCCAAGCCTATTAAACCCACAGGCAAGCAAACCCATTTATGCTGGTAGATCCACACGGTCTGTTGAAGCCAGACAAGCCTGTTAAAACCGTATGGACAGGTAAACCTATGCAGTCTCATAGCAGCCATGTGGCCTCTTAAACCCATATATCCTATTAAACCCACGCGGTTAGTTAAACCGAAACAGCCTGTCAAACCAACACACACACACACACACACACACACACACACACACAGACACAGCCTGTTAAGCCAACGCAGCCTAGGTGAACCCACACAGTCCGTTAAACCCACACAAGCCTGTTAAAAGAAGAAAAAAAAAAAACACGACCACACAGCATATTTCACCTGTCCACCGTGACTAGGTTTAAAGCAAGTTCATCAGTTGCCCTTGTGAATACAAGGCGGTTCAGCGCCTGGCGCGGAGGTTGTGGTGCTTCTGTGGTCTGTGTATCCAGACTGGCTGGCTGGGCGTGACGTTTGTCAAGCCCAGATACGGGCGTTACCCGCCCGTATCTGCATCACCGTCGGGGAGCCAGACATTGGCACTGTGAATTTTGAGGGACTTGTGCCGTTGGTGTCGTTGTGGTGGAGTTCAGTGACGGATATTCATTTTTTTTTTCTTTTTTTCAGCTTCGTAAGTCGTAGGAGAGAGTTGACGGTGGAGTGGGAAGGGAGGAGAAGGTCGGTGGTGGTGGAGTGGGTGGAAGGAGGAAGGGGGGGGGGGTTCAGAGGGGTTGGGAGGGAGGAGAGGTTGACGAAGGAGTGGAGAGGGTGGAGAGGTTGACGAAGTAGTGGGGAGGGAGGAGAGGTTGACGAAGTAGTGGGGAGGGAGGAGAGGTTGACGAAGGAGTGGGGAGGGAGGAGAGGTTGACGAAGGAGTGGGGAGGGAGGAGAGGTTGACGAAGGAGTGGGGAGGGAGGAGAGGTTGACGAAGGAGTGGGGAGGGAGGAGAGGTTGACGAAGGAGTGGGGAGGGAGGAGAGGTTGACGAAGGAGTGGGGAGGGAGGAGAGGTTGAGGAAGGAGTGGGGAGGGAGGAGAGGTTGACGAAGGAGTGGGGAGGGAGGAGAGGTTGACGAAGGAGTAGGGAGGGAGGAGAGGTTGACGAAGGAATGGGGAGGGAGGAGAGGTTGACGAAGGAGTGGGGAGGGAGGAGAGGTTGACGAAGGAGTGGGGAGGGAGGAGAGGTTGACGAAGGAGTGGGGAGGGAGGAGAGGTTGATTGTTGAGTGGGAGGAGGAGAGATTAATGGTAGGTGTGGGAGGAGAGGTTTGATTGTTGAGTGGGAGGTGGAAGATTGATGGTAGGCGTGGGAGGAGAGGATCTACGATAGACTAGGAGGGAAACGTTCATGTTGGAGGAGAGGGGGTGACACTGGAGTGGTGGGAGGGACTCGACCAGTTTTAAGAGGCGCCTGGAGATAGAGGAGGCTGGTGGGCGTGACCTTGTCAGCGGAACGCGGGAGTGGAAGCCTCGTTTTCACAGGTCAGAGTTAAGGAGATTAAGGGGGCGGCGGCGATGCTCTCTGACCTTTGACCGTATAGTGTGTGTGTGGGGGGAGGGGTCACAGCCAGGGAGGAGAAACGAGCAGCAGGTGTTGCTCTCTGGCGTGACGTACCATTGTGTTCGCCACGCCAACACCTGAATGCGATCCCCCCCCCTTTTTTTTTTTATATTTCATCATCGAGTTTTTAATTTTTCATCCCCGCTTTTATCTCCTTGGAAACGAGGGTGCGATCTAAGCTTGGGTACGATGGCGTGATCTCTGACTTTCAGGTCAAAGGTCAGACTATCATACCAAAGGGTCGTACCGTAATGCTTCAAGGGTCGTACCGTAATGCTTCAAGGGTCGTACCGTAATGCTTCAAGGGTCGTACCTTAAATGCTCAAGGGTCGTACCGTTGTGCTTCAAGGGTCGTACCGTAATGCTTTAAGGGTCGTACCGTAATGCTTCAAGGGTCGTACCTTAAATGCTCAAGGGTCGTACCGTTGTGCTTCAAGGGTCGTACCGTAATGCTTTAAGGGTCGTACCGTAATGCTTCAAGGGTCGTACCTTAAATGTTCAAGGGTCGTACCGTTGTGCTTCAAGGGTCGTACCGTAATGCTTCAAGGGTCGTACCTTAAATGCTCAAGGGTCGTACCGTTGTGCTTCAAAGATCGTACCGTAATGCTAAAGCGTCGTACCGTAATGCTTCAAGGGACGGTACCGTTTGTGCTCAAGTGGTTCATGAAACGACTTTGGTATGACTTCATGAGACCTGTCCAGATTTTTGAGCTGGACGTATTATAGTGTTATTACTTGATCACATGGTCTCATATTCATCAGGGAAGCTAAAAAGCTGACACAGCTATCAGCCGTTGCCCTGAGTGTGTGTGTCTTCAGGGCTAGATAAACAGCGGCGATTACAGTTCCATCATCGTCCCCTGTAATTTGCCCTGTTGTTGCTGTACAGTGAGTTACTGGAGTAATTGTTCGGCAGGGGCGCGGCCCCGACTGGGAAGCGTGAAGCCTGCCCAAGACACGCCCATATTGCGTCACTACCGCCTCACTCAGCAGGTCACAGGTCACCCCCTGGAGGGAGGAACTGGGGGTCAGTTGGCCGGAACTGTCTGTGAGAGGCGTGAGGGTAACCGGGGCAGTATGTGTTCGAGGAGTGGGTCGCCCCAGAACTATGTGTTGGAGGAGTGGGTCGCCCCAGAACTATGTGTTGGAGGAGTGGGGCGCCCCAGAACTATGTGTTGGAGGAGTGGGGCGCCTAAGAACTGTGTTGGAGGAGTGGGTCGCCCCAGAACTATGTGTTGGAGGAGTGGGTCGCCACAGAACTATGTATTGGAGGAGTGGGGCGCCCCAGAACTATGTGTTAGAGGAGTAGGGCGACCCAGAACTATGTGTTGGAGGAGTGGGTCGCCCCAGAACTATGTGTTGGAGGAGTGGCTCGCCCCAGAACCATGTGTTGGAGGAGTGGGTCGCCCCAGAACCATGTGTTGGAGGAGTGGGGCGCCCCAGAACTATGTGTTGGAGGAGTGGGTCGCCACAGAACTATGTATTGGAGGAGTGGGTCGCCCCAGAACTATGTGTTGGAGGAGTGGCTCGCCCCAGAACCATGTGTTGGAGGAGTAGGGCGCCCCAGAACCATGTGTTGGAGGAGTGGGTCGCCCCAGAACCATGTGTTGGAGGAGTGGGGCGGCCGGGGAGTATATGCTGGAGGGATGGAGGTCGCGTTGGGAAGGTCATTTTGCTGGGCAACCGGGGAGGTACGTGTTGGGGGACTGCGCCATGGGGACTGCGCCAGGTATGCTGTTACAGAGGGAATATGTATGTGTGTGTAATGATGACACTGATGATAATGACGTTCTTGATGATGATGATGATGATGATGATGATGACGTAAGAGTATAGTGCCAGCCTTTGGTCGCTTCGCTGGCCAATCAGCGAGGGCCATGTTCCCGGACACTGACGCCCCTGGTGAGCTCGGGGCCAGAGTTTATAATACGTCGGCTTGCCAGGCCTGTCACGGCTTTAACCCAGCCAAAGTTAGTACCCATTTGTCTACCAACCGAGGGAAGGATGAGCAGCTATGTGAGCTGTGGGCCGTCTGCCCGCGCCGGGGATCAAACCGCGGTCACTGACGCTTACCGTAAGCAACGCCACCGAGGCGACCGATTATAATAATAATGATAATAATAACAATAATGATAATAATAACAATGATAATAATAATGATGATGATGATGATAATGATAATAATGATAATAATAATAAAAATAATAATAATAACAGTGATAGTAATAATAATAATGATAATAGTAATAATAATAATAAGAAGAATAATGCCACATTTATGGCCTCTTAACCTCTCGCTGTAACTCGCTTCATTCTGGAACCATCCGTGATGCCCTCCTCCTCTAGCTATTAGACCTTGTCTGTTAGTTCTTTGAGCTTCTGCAAATGCGGCGACCAAATTGGAGAGGACCCGTTCTAGTTTTGGTCTGATACGCGATACTACGAGCAGCTTACTGAATAGTTCCTCACCCGCGTGCTTGAATGTATAAGGTTCTAATATTTTGTCAATTGAAGGTTCGTTCCTCTCACCACCCTCTTTGGGTTCTGTATCGGGACTTTTAAGTATAGTGTCGACTCACAGGTTCACACACACACACACACACACACACACACACACACACACACACACACACACACACACAGCTTAGTTCCTGCTTGATGATATATTCTTATCGAGTCCTCCTTTCACTGTGTCCCTATCCTCATTACTTGATATTTAATCGGGTTGGATTTCATCAGTCAGGCATCAAGACCTCATCGGCTTTGGAGTCTGTCTAGGTCCCCTTGTAACTCGTTTCTCCTCCCTCGTGACCTTGGCATCATCAGGGAACATGTTCATGTGTTTGTTCAGTCTCCCTGGTAAGTCATTTGCATCAGTGCAGTGTGTGTTTGTGTTCGTGTGTGTGTGTATGTGTGTGTGTGTGTGTGTGTGTGTGTGTGTGTGTGTGTGTGTGTGTGTGTAACTGGGGACACCTTCAACAGCGTTGCCTTCTCTCCCTCGAACCCCAAGTCAGCATCGTCATCATCCCTGGCTCTGCCTCACGTATACTTGCCCCACTTGGCGGCGCCTTCTCTTCCGCCCCGCCCGCCCCGCCACTCAGCGCTGCCTCACCCCCAGACAAGCACATCTGTCCTCCCAGACAACTGCTGCTCCTCCAGTAGGCGTCGTGGCGAGCAGGCGCAAGTTCTGTCGAGTCACCCGGCTAGATCTAAGGCGTCGTCACCTCTAGTGCTTGTAATCATAGCATTTTCTTTTGGCCCCTGAGAACACGACCCCCGAACACCCCCTCCCACGTGGCGAGGGAACCGATGGCCAGTGAATTCACAACAAGAGATAAAAGATAAAAGAAAGAAATGATAACGTTATATGGTTTTATTTTCTGAACACAAAACGATCCTCCCTCCCTCCCTCCCTTTCTCCCTCCCTCCCCCACGTAACTCGCCTAATAACTTGCTCTCCCACACTTCTTCGGCTGCCTCCCATCCCCCCACCCACACACACACACACACAAACACACGCACACAAGCATCTGCAGCCACCTTGTCGCGCGCACACACAGGAGCCTCATAAAGATAGAATGGACTCTTGGGGTAGGAAGTAAGGATATATATATATATATATATATATATATATATATATATATATATATATATATATATATATATATATATATGTGTGTGTGTGTGTGTGTGTGTGTGTGTGTGTGTGTGTGTGTATAGGGCGTTACCGGACTCTGCCTGATTGTGGTTACGCCTCAAGTGTAAAGTCACCTTCGGTAAAAGTTATATTACCAGATCACAGCCTCGTCCAAGAACTCCAAACAAGTCCAACCTTTCCCTGCTGCTAATTGCAGCGCAGTCTTGCGGCTGCATTAGCCCCCCTGGAAAAATGGTCCTGGTTTAGATGATAGAAATGATGATGATGTATATGTATGATATGTATATATATATATATATATATATATATATATATATATATATATATATATATATATATATATATATAAATATGATATATATATATATACACACACACATATATATATATATATATATATATATATATATATATATATATATATAGAGAGAGAGAGAGAGAGAGAGAGAGAGAGAGAGAGAGAGTTTGAAAAGTTAGAGACATGTCTATTGTACGTGGCGATTGACGTCTTGCCTGGGAGAGATATGCAGCTGCCACTCCACTTGGTTCTTTCCCTGAGAGAGTCTTCGTTTCTCGTCCACCCATTTTATACTTCGCAGGTTTTCCACCGTCAGTAGCGTCAGTATATTCGTCTATAAGCCGAGAGCATGAGAGACACCATGCAAGGAATGTGTGTAAAAAAAAAAGGGGTGGGGGCATGAGAGAGAGAGAGAGAAGAGAGAAACTCTAGGATTCATATTTCGCCAAGTCTCTGGGGGACGGGTGGGTGGGTGCCGCTTCTGGCCGGGTTCACACGAATATTCCAATATTGTAAGCCGGGTGCAGCGGACGAGGCGGCAGAATAGTTGGACAGCTCACATCCCTCGCGAGACTTGTGTAGTGGTGTCGAACCCACCCCCCTTCACCCTCTCTCTCTCTCTCTCTCTCTCTCTCTCTCTCTCTCTCTCTCTCTCTCTCTCTCTCTCTCTCTCTCTCTCTCTCTCTCACCTGCGGCGGGTCGTTTTGAAACGCTGTCCTTCTTCACCGGTCACGTCTCCGTCTGCGTAGATTAGTTGTTCGTGGCACTTTTAAGCCGCCCTCCGTCGGACAACCTCATTCGAGCTCTTCTGTTACCTCTCTCTCTCTCTCTCTCTCTCTCTCTCTCTCTCTCTCTCTCTCTCTCTCTCTCTCTCTCTCTCTCTCTCTCTCTCTCTCCCTCTGTGTTCATCTCGTGCACCGAAGGTCCTGAGGAAATAGCCGAGAAGTTTTCCGCGTGGCACATTCTTGCTGTAACCGTTATTGCCTGCGTGGATCGCGTGGAATTTCTTGCAAATTAAACTTCATAGTCGAATACTAGCATCGCAGTGCCTCGGGTGGCCTCGTCGTCGGTCGGTCGACCCCCTCCCCCCTCAGGACTTCATCGCCGAAAATGTGGATGTCATGGGAATTTTTCCCGTCGTCGGTGTGGGGTGACAGAAGGCCCAGTCAGACCTCAGGAGCAGGGAGGGCGTTGGACGACGGCGTTCACGTGCCCGGGTTTGGGGGAGAGGGGGAAGAGCTGGACCGTAGCTTCACTCTACAGTTTAGGAAGGTTTACAAGTGGGACGCGTATCTGTGACGGGTTTTTATTACCCGCGCGCGCACCTAGAATACGCCCGGGTAACGGCAAGGGGCCAAGTGTTTTTGAATAGGACATTACGCAACACGCATACACACCAGACTCTCTCTCTCTCTCTCTCTCTCTCTCTCTCTCTCTCTCTCTATCTGTGGGCTGGGCTGACCTGGTACCAGGTCGGAGGAAGCGGGGGCTGTCCTACAAGTCTCCTGGTGTCGGTCTCCCTCCTGCGCGGTGCTGTTAACACCACCTCCTCCCTCGTCCCTCCTCGTTACGATAATTTACCAACCCATTACGCTAACGTGGGTAAACTGACCGACCCGCTCCGACACGACGCGGACTTAAACTTCGGTGGAGCTGGTAGAGCTCTCCTTCCCTCACCTCGCCTCTCCTCTCCTCTCCTCTCCTCTCCTCTCCTCTCCTCCACGTTGCTTTTATGCTCTCTCTCTCTCTCTCTCTCTCTCTCTCTCTCTCTCTCTCTCTCTCTCTCTCTCTCTCTCTCTCTCTCTCTCTCTCTCTCTCTCTCTCTCATCCATCCAGCCTCCTTCCGTTCCTCTTGCCGTCCTCTCTTCATCTCCCTTCCCGGCCTCTGCCCCGCAGCGCCATCACTTTTTCTTCCCTCTCCTTATTCTTTAATTTCCATGTTTCCTCTTTCATCTCTCCCCTCAGTCTTCCACCCTTCCTCCCAGCTGCTCGACCTCTTTATAGAGTTAGGTCGCTCGCTCGTGTCTTTGACTAGTCCCCCCTCCGCCATCTACTGCCTTCCACGTTTTATGTTAGCACAGGCAACTTATGCCCTAATCAAGGCCATCCCATTGACGATATATATATATATATACCCTAGCCTGAGCCAGGTACCCTTTTTATCAACCAATCCCAAGGGGTGGATGAACAGCTAGGTTGACTGTGGGCTGACTGCCGCATCCAGGATTCGAACCTATGAGCTCGACCTTGGGCGGCCCGTGAATGCGTCACGGTCAGGAGGGCTCACCGCTACACCACGGGTGTCCGTCCCCCTTGCGTGATATATTGTCATTTGATCCTCTAGGGACGTATTCTACGCGCTATTACCTGGTTTCTGTGCTTGAACAGTGAGCTGTTGGCCATAATTTATGGAAACTCTCTGAGTAATATGTTCCCCAGACAGGGTGTGGAAAATAGACCCTGAAACATTTCAGTTAGGCAACAGATATCCCCATTAGGGCAAATGATTAATGAAGTAAACCGGAACAGGTCTGCCAGGCTGGTTAAACACGAAAGAAGAGGGTCATAGTCTTCCTCTCCCTCTCTTCTCCCCTCTTTAGTCTCCATCTGTTCTCCCTTCTTTAGTCTCCATCTGTTCTCCCTTCTCTAGTCTCCATCTGTTCTCCCTTCTTGAGTTTCCATTTGTTCTCTCTTCTTTAGTCTCCATCTGTTCTTCCTTCTTTAGTCTCCATCTGTTCTCCCTTTCTTAGTGTCCTTCACTTCTCCTTCCTTTGTCTCCCTCAGTTTCTCCCTCCGGCAAGGGAAAACACTTGCAAGGGTGGTGGTAACCGCTGAACAATGCATGGAAATCATGACATAGCAACAGGTGGAGTAAACCAGAAGGAGCAGTTCAGGAGATTGGGAAAAGATCCCCAGATGATTAATACTGTGGAAAGAAGGAAACCTTGTGAACTCTACCTCAAGTATCAACTCTTCCGTGCAGAGGGTAACGCCGAAGAAGTAATGTGGTACTGAGGAAGTAACGCGAGTGAGAGCTCAATGTAGATATTCGACCTTCCTCAAGAAAGCCAGTCCAGGTGAGCTCTTCCCAAGCAGGGGGGAGGGGTTCTTAAAAGAGCTGTATGCCCATCAGTGTTTATCCTTCGCCGTGAAAAACTGTCATGGACTCTGTCCCCATACATGCTGCTCGCACCAGGACTTGATTAAGTAGAGCCACATCAAGGAGGAGACTGCTTGAACCGCAAGCAAATGCCATCACCAAAGGAAATTATGAATAGGTTCAATATCTTATATCACGTTTTGTAAATCTAACAACCAATTGTATAACAGTATATCATTCGCGCATCAAAGAACAGCTCTGCGAATATACAGTGGAATTCAAACAACAACAGATTAAGAGGACCTCACGAGGCTGTTTGTGTTGGTGGAAGATATCAGAAACCCAGAGATCAGTGCGATAAAAGCAAAAAGGTATACAGGTTACTCAAAGAGAAAAATTCTTGCAGACTGTCAGTGTGACTAAGGAGGCGCAAATATTAGTCGTGTACTTGAAGCGAATCTGTTCTTAAACGTATCTTTGGTACTGCTTTGAACCCCATGTAATTGGTAGGTCATTCTATGTGTTAACAATCTCTGTTGAAGAGAAAGTATACATGACCTCATTCGAGGTAAAACGTTTGCCCACGACTTCGTATGCATTGTTAAGCAAGCGAGAAATCAGACGAATCAGATCATAAGTTTAGCTTTTTAGATGGAGAATATCATGACCTCTGATGATGATTCTGAATACCTGTAATATATAACCTCTTAGCCTTTTCTCTTGTAAGTCGACTAAAGTCGTTTAATCGGCTGCCATACGACTTGTTTCTAAGTCTAGGAATTAACACGGTAGTTCTCCAGTATTTGTCTTTCTGTCTTCAGTTTGACCAGAATTGAACACAGTATTCGAGACGGGGACTCACAAATGAATTATAAAGAGTAAGAATGATTTCCCGAGACTTAAATTCGAAAACACTGTCGATGAATTCAAGAATCTCTCTCTCTCTCTCTCTCTCTCTCTCTCTCTCTCTCTCTCTCTCTCTCTCTCTCTCTCTCTCTCTCTCTCTCTCTCTCTCTCTCTCTCTCTCTCTCTCTTGCCTCAGCGCACTGCATACTTTGTTTTAGGTCGCCCGTCTTTTTTCCTCACGTACCCTTTGCACTTCCCCCTCCCAGAATTCATGCTGTAGCTTCCTCCTTCTGTTTCACCCACCGACGTGGAAAGCTTTGCGCTCTGTCGATATCGGAATACACAAGCGCCACCTGTGAGGCTCTTCCATCAGGTTGTCCGCTGAGATCATCAGTCTGTCGTCTGGTCGGTCCCATCTCTCATTTGTTCGACCACTGAGTCATTCATTATGAAGACAAGATGTTCTGTCCTCTCCCTTCCCCTCCCTTGCTCCTCCTTGTTCTTATGGATGGTTGTGATAGCAGCGATGATTGCAGGGACACACAGTCTTTTTGTTACCGGCATCAGAATTAGTAAGGAAGTCTCGTCGATTGTGGACTCTTTGAAAAGTTAATCAGACATTGTCTGGTTTCCCAGGCGGGCGCGCGCGCGCGCGCGGGTTGGGGGACTAAAACCAGTACGTGCGTTGATTTCTCCTTTTTCTTTAACGTAGCGAATGAGTTGAAATTTCTCTCAGACTGTTCACCCTGCAATCCCTGGAGGGCTGTGTTCTGAGGTTTATATTAGAGAATGATGATTCTTGGGGGGGAACGTAAGACATTGAGACAGCAGAGCGCTCATTGACTGTCAGATACAGTAGTTGGAAACCATGCCATGGGAGAGGTGATACCAAAAGCTTTGTTGTTCTATACTGGGTTGCCTTAACCTTTTGAGAATAGCGAGACAGTTGCGGTATTGACGAAAATGATGATGATTGGATGCCAAGAACTCTAAAGACAAATGGAGCAGGAACGCTGTGGATAGTGTTCAAAGGCCTTTCGCTGCGACTTCGATCTGAGTTGCACTGTATTCAGAGGTCTTCTTGCCGTCCTCGTCGATTCGCGTGAAATATCTAGATTACCGAGACGTGACAATTCTCGCACGACGCGAAATGAATCGCTGGCACGAAGGATGGCTTTTATTTTTACAGCCGTCTTCCGCACCGCACCACCCCACCATCTTCCATGTGAGAGGAGGGTAACATATGCCCATGTGTATTTTAGGTGAAACGCGGGTTGAAGGAATAATGAGGAGGACTATCTTGATGATTAAGATATTATTCATTTCTCTGTTTAGACTAAGAGCTCCTGAGTATAAATCTGTGAGTGATTCTCTTGACACATTACAAAGCCCTGGAATATATTACTAGACTGCATTACCAGTTGTTTATGTTGGTTGTCTAAGATATATGAATGAGATCCAAGATGAAATATGTTTACGTCATAATGGAAAGTAGGAACTGGCCCCAGTTACGTATATTAGATCGTCTTTTGGGCTCCGAGGCAACAGAATCGTCTTTCGAGGCGTGGCCGACAGTGGAATCTGCCGACGACACCCACTGCGATCCGGCAACAAACTCCTCCGACCAAAGTTGGAGCCGATCATCAGCTGCCCCCGCTCTGTGCTGTCACTGTGACAGAGTTACACTGTTTCGACGGCTATACGACGCAGGACCACTCCGAAGTGGCGAGTCACGCAGTGGCCACAGCTCCTCACGCCTCTTTTATACCGCATTTCTTGGCGCGAAAAAGATTTTTACGTGCAGTGTGTCAAGATATCCAAACGAGTGTTGAAGGTGTCGTAGTCAGAGAACTCAAAATATGTGCAGCCAAGAGGATGGGGGGAAAAAAAGGAAAATCGAAAGAAACGTCTGGAAAAAAGAAAAATTGCCGTTCGACCAGCTCAAGAGGAGGGAAAAAGATAACTAGATAAACAGCGCAAGAGACAGCTAATGAAACTGTTAGCTGGGGGAAAGCCAAGAGAGGAAAACCTTATGTAAAAAGAGGAATACATGAAACAGCTGATGAAATTGCTTGCCGACGGAGTCTAGATGGGGAAAGGGGTAGCGAGAAGGGCGCAAGAGATGAATCGATGAAACTGCTGCCAGACAAGGAGGAGGAAATCGTACCAGAATGGCCCAGAGGAAGAGCTCCCAGGAATTAGTTGCAGACGGAAAGCGCATGTAACGGATCTTGTAATGATACGTTACAAATGAATGGTGTGACGGTCGGGATATTTTTGTCACTTACCCTGCCAGTCACCCCAACAATTTTTTTTTATTTATTCATTTTTCAAAGTTCATAACCCAGACGAAGGACTGGTACCTCGGGTATCGTGTCACGTATTATATCAATGTAGGGAAATACGACCTGACCTGGTCCCTGATATGAGTACGAAAATGAGGTAATTACTTGCTTTAGGGACATAGATAGTACAGTGTGCATGATGCATTCACAGAGATGGTATTGTGTGCATAATGCATTCACATGAGGTCTAAAACACCAATGGAAGTTAAAAGACGAAAACTGAATAACGCTTCAGAGTGCTCAGGAGCAGTGTATGAAAAACCACACACGTTTCTGTAGCCTGTACCACTCCAACCACCCTCCACTGGCTGTGGAGGAGGAGGAGGGAGTTTGCTGCTTTCTATGCCATGTGTCCTAACAGGTCGTCAGGGAGGCTGTGTCGCAGGGGTAGGAGGAAAACCCACGAAGTCAGTGAATAGTATGTTAAGAGGGACAGCGTCGTCAACCTCTCCTCTATGACGCATTCTCCCTCATCCTGTTACGGTTCGCACCTGCTACATAGTGTGCCACCCTCCCCCGCAACATGGTCTGCCGCCCGCCTCCGCAACATGGTCTGCCGCCAGCCGCCCGCCACCGCATCATGATGTAGTTACCACTCACCTCCGCAACATGGTGTGCCAACCAAGCCTCCGCAACATGATGTAGTACCGCCCACTTCCTCGACGTGGTGTGCCACTCGTGTCAAGAACATGGTTTACCACTCCCCTCCGGTAACCTTCCTTCACTTGCTTTCTTTCTGATGGAGAAGCGTAGGTCGGAGAGCCCCCCTAAGGAAAAAAAATGACATGGCTTGGTCGACGTCAGGCGTTGTCGCGCTGATGACAGGACCTACCCGTCGTGACTCGTGTGTGTGACGGAACCCGATTACGTGGTAGTGATAATGAGCCGACACGAACAAGACCGACAGTCCGATGGGCTTTGCGCGAATGAGTATCGTAAAATAGGCCGTTCGTTTATCCCGACAGATATACAAGATGGCGCTTAAGTCTCTCTCTCTCTCTCTCTCTCTCTCTCTCTCTCTCTCTCTCTCTCTCTCTCTCTCTCTCTCTCTCTCTCTCTCTCTCTCTCTCTCTCTCTCTCTACTTGTCAAGTGGGCGTGAACAAAACGTTTCTGTGTTGAGTGTGGGTGACGGGCACACAGCTTAGGATAGGCGGGCTGGGGTGGCGTGTGGGGGGGTAGAGCATACGAGAGTACACTGGGTACAGTACATGGACACAGGAGCGGGACTATCGGACCCAAGGACCCCCAGAGGAACCCTCATCCCGCCAGATTACGCAGGGCAGAGTGTAGGATTCAGTCGGTAGTCCGAGACTTTGAGAGGCAGGTTATGAGAGATATGCATAGTGTGCGACTCCCATTACGTCTCCCGCCGAGAGTACTTTCATGTTGTCTTCTCGCGAGACCCGGACTCCCGTTTTCCGCTCAAAGCTTTTCTCCTGGTCAATTTGTTTTGAGGAATAAGAGCGGGGAGGGAAGCCTGCGTGTAATCACATTCAACGCCGCCCTTGGTAAACAGAGAATCGAGGAGCGATAAGGGTCGCGTCACCATTACTTTTTCTTTCATTCTGAGCCGCATGGGAGAGGACGACCACGTCAATAGGATTTGATGGCAATCTTCCCATCCGCTGACGGCAATCTGTGGGACTTCATTTTCTCCCGAGAAAAAAAAAAGAGAAAGAAAATTGGAAGCTCTTGTCTTATTGTTGCATATATGTAACTTCGGTGTCATTTACTTGGCATGTTGTTTAATGCATTCGTACTAACTGCCAGATACATTCTGTTTCGTGTAAAACTGGTATTATTAAGAAGATCTTTCTTGTTTCTGCCATATTTGTTTGCCATTTCCCGCGTTAGTGAGGTAGCGCGAGGAAGAGACGAAGAAATGGCGTCATTCGCTCACATCCATTCTCTAGCTGTCATGTGTAATGCACGGAGACCACAGCTCCCTTTCAACCAGACCCCCACAGACCTTTCCATGGTTTACCACGGCTGCTTTATATATACCCTGGTTCAGTCCACTGAAGGTACGTCGCCCCCTGTAAACCATATCTTGGTTTATATTAAGGTCACTTGTCAGTATTGATTTTTTTTTCTAGGGGGAAAGGTGGGTTTACAAATTAGCTGAAGACACGAATCTGGAAGTTCATGTGGGATGTAGAAGTTTGCTAAAAGAAATGATTATACTCTTTTTGAATATACATAGAGACTCAAATCTTAGGTTCCTTTAAGATAAAGAGGTTGGATGGAGACTCCTATCTTAGGTTCTGTTAGGATGCAGAGTGGAGACTCGTTCTTATAGTGGGTTCCTTTAGGATATAGAGATATAGAGACTCATAGCTTAGGTTCTTTTAGGATATAGAGATTGGATGGAGACTCATAGCTTAGGTTCTTTTAGGAAACAGAGGTAACCCGTAGACTTTAAAAACCTAAATTTGTTTTCGAAAATAGGCGCCAAGCTGGTGACTTTAAGACGTAAAGACGTAGAGGTTAGTTCCAGGTCATGAAATGTAGTTATTTTCTGATTTTAACGTCAGCTGCCAAATGTTAAAAGCATTTCAAGACTTGTAGGTCAGACGGAGGCTCTGATATATACCCGTTTTCGGATACAGAGGTTAGCTGGAAGCCCCGAAATGTAAAGTCCATTTCGTACGCAGACGTTGGCTGAAGTTATTTTCGGATCCTCAGATGAGGCTTTAAAACTGAATTGTGGTGTGGTGTGGTGTGTGGTGCGGTGTGGGTAGTGAGCGGTGGTGGGAGGCGGGCGCCCCCGTTCCAGACCACGGGTACCAGCTCAGAAAGAGAAAATATTGTGTGATTGAATTGAACATTGATTAGAGGGGCCTCACGGCCCAGGCAGAGGGCTCTGATAGTTGGTTGCTGAGCGGCTTGGCGCTGTTGCCAGGGGTGTTGAAGACAGTGGTGGTGGTGGTGGTGGTGAGGGAGACGTTGCTAGCTGAAGTGGCGGTGCTGCTGGGAGAGGAGGTGGGAATGGTGGTTGTTTTAGTGCTGCCGTTGAGGGAGATGTTGTTAGGAAGGATTGGTGGTGAGGTGAGGGGTTGGGGGGAGAGATGGAAGTAGTCGGGTGATGAGGTTGTTGGTGATGGTAGCGCTTTTGTTGAGGGAGGTGACACACGGGTAGTGGCTGCTGTTGAGGGAGGTGACACACGGGTAGTGGCTGTTGTTGAGGGAGGTGACACGGGTAGTGGCTGTTGTTGAGGGAGGTGACATTGGCAGATGACGTGGATGTTGGCGATGGTGAGGGTTGCTTTCTGTTGTTTTTGAGGGAGACGTTACTTATAGTGGTGGTGGTTATAGTGAGGGAGGTGTTTGTGTTGGTCATGATGGTGAGGGAAGTGGTGTGGTAGTGATGAATGGTGAGGGAAGTGGTGTGGTAGTGATGAATGATGAGGAAAGTGGTGTGGTAGTGATGAATGGTGAGGGAAGTGGTGTGGTAGTGATGAATGGTGAGGGAAGTGGTGTGGTAGTGATGAATGGTGAGGGAAGTGGTGTGGTAGTGATGAATGGTGAGGGAAGTGGTGTGGTAGTGATGAATGGTGAGGGAAGTGGTGTGGTAGTGATGAATGGTGAGGTAGTGCTGCTAATAGACAAGTCGTCAGTGATAGTGAAGAGGAACCTGTTCATAAAGGTTGTGGTGGTGAGCGGGTGTTGGCCCACCCGTACGTGGTAGAGTGAGGCAGTTGTGAGGGGAGGAGGCGGTGGGCAGTGTATGGTGGTGGTGTTGTTTGGTCATGGCGACCGTTTAACGAAGCTGACATTTGTTAGTGCAATGGTTGAATCCGCTCGTGCAGTGTCGGCCATTTAAGGCGTGGCTGTGTTGCAGGCCCCTGCACGAGAATGTCTGGGGACACAGCACGCCTCCACCAGGGTATCTACCTCCCACTTTCCTCATATCGTAACTCAGATTGGACTTTATATGTGTAAAAAGTGAGGATCTTTCTTCCCCTCTGAACACTGGCTTGCTTACAACTTTACAACTATTGTTTAAGTTCGGTTCTTGCGGTCAGCCACACGCATTTATATTTCTAATTCTGTTTTCCTTTGTTTTGCCATGGCAAAGGCTCCGGTCAAGGACGAAGGTCCTCATCGAAGCCAAGAGCATAAGCGAAACAAGCAAAAGGGTGAAATAGTTAGGTAAATAAGGAGAGGAAAGAAAATTAATCGAAGGGTTTTGTGTGGACTCGTATTTTTTTATGGTTCATGTTACGGAGAATCCAAGGTTCGTGTGTGTGTGGGTGAAACATGGTAGGCAGGGGTAAGTGGTCGGCATGGAGGGTGGCAGGCTGCTGGAGAACGGAAAACCTGGTGGTGAGGGAAAGTGTGAAGAACGCTTGGTGGTTGGGATCAGGAACTTCTTACCACCATATAACTACAGTTTTTTTTTTTTTTATAGATTTCAGTGAACGTATTAAGGTTGTGAGGGGAGTGAGCGAAGAGTGAAAAGGCTAAAAGAAGACCTTACGAAGGTTTCAAAATGTTTTTATGTGTCTAAGGTTGTACTGTGCTAATTGGCAACACAGAATGTTCATCCAGATGTCAAAGCCATTTTCTCCTTTTTCCTTCCTCCTCCTTTTCTTCTTCCTTCTACGTACCTGCCTCGGTGCCTTTTCTGTATGCTCTTACATCTCTTCCCCCCCCCCCCCCTGTTTATTCTGTGCAGTCTTTCTCTCCCTCACTTGCTGACGCTCCTTTGGTAAAAAGTGTTGGTCAACCCACTTCAGAGGAGGAACTTTGTCCGGCCATCATGTTTTTGCCTGAAATCTTATTTACCCCTCGGGTCGCGGCCCAAGATACACTCTGGGCTATAAGAATCGCGCGTGATGCTGGATCTCATCTTTTGTGTCTCCCTTGGGTGGATATTTTCGTTCAAGAATCTTTATTTGTGAGAGATAGCTGGGTATGTCTCTGGTCTCTATAGATAGGGATTGAGACATGCTGCGATTGGCTTTGGTGAGGTATTGTCGTTAAATCCTTTCAAGACTGGGTATTTGGTAAACTATTGGTGCGTATGGGAAAGTTACGTATTGTTCTGTCACACGGTCGGCTTTCTTCTCCTTTCCCACCATCAGCACCACCTCCTGACCCTCGCGCTTCTCCTTTCCTATCTTGTCGTTCCTTTCCCCACCTCCCTCTCCCATCTCTCCTTCCCATTTCTCTCTCCTCTTTCATTTTTCCCTCCTCTCATCGTCCCCCTTCCCTCTCAGCCTCTCTCCCCTTTGAACTCTCCTCTCCCGTCCCTCTTACTCTCATAACTCTTCCTCCTCATGCTCCACTCCTCTCCCTTCTGTCCGCTGCTGCCTCTCACTTCTCACTCCGCACCTCCAGCGCCATCAAGTCAGCGAAGACTCAAGGTGCAACTTCAGCTTTCAAGAGAGATAAGTATGCAGGGCCACTTTGGGAGAGAGAGAGAGAGAGAGAGAGAGAGAGAGAGAGAGAGAGAGAGAGAGAGAGAGAGAGAGAGAGATTGCCCTGAAGAATGCCCCTGTCCTGTCAGCCCTGAAGAAATGTATTTTACACAGAATGTTCGGGCTTAATTCGTCCTCCGCTCCTGTGGTGGTACAACGCGGGTGAGAGACAAGATGGGGGCTCCTCCCCAGCATCTAGCGAGGCTGAGGGGGGACGAGCCTTTCCGATACGGGAGGTTTCGCCTCGTCGTTGCTGTAGATAAATGTTATCCACGACACGGACCCGCCGCACTCTTAACCTGATGGCGCTTTCCTTCAGAAGCTCATCTTTATCCCGTAAATCTCTGCCGAGGACCCAGGAGAGCGAGGGAGGAACTCTCGAGAGTTTTTTGGGTGGTGTTAGTGAAAGGGATTGGAAGGTCTTGGTGGTAGTGGTGGTGGTGGTGGTGGTAGGAGTGGTGTTGGTGATGTAGCAGATGTGGCAGTGGTGATGATGCGAGATGGTGTTGGGCCTTGGTGGTAAATGGTGGTATTAGTGTCGGTATAAGTTGTTGATGAGGGTTTCTCCCAGACTGACCTCCCAGTTATGGGATATTTATCTTTTAATGTCCCGTTAATTGAAAAGTGTATACGGGACTTCACCCAGCGTCTGTCTGTCTGTCCGTCCGTCTATGAACGTATTCCTCGAAAAGAGCATAGTTTTTATTGATTTCAGTAAACGTATTAAGGTTGTGAGGGGAGTGAGTGAAGAGTGAAAAGGCTGAAAGAAGATCTTACAAAGGTTTCAAAAAGATATTACTTGTGTATAGAATTACGCGTTTAAAACCTTCATATTCACTCCTCGTATGTAGGTAAAGATGTGATTAAATTTTAGAGGTACGTAGTGGTATGAATTTACGTATTGACTGGGGAAATAATGACTTTGTTTTAACAAGTGTTATAACTCAGGAGTCCTGAATGATAGGAGGTTCAGAGTTATAACATAAATGTTATAAAGACAAATAATATAACATACTCAGATTCAGCTTCTTTTTTTTCTCTAACATTTTGCCTCGTAGCCGGATATACGGCAACACAGGTGCGTCTTTTTGTAATGGGATTTGAGTTCCAGGATCAGTGTACGTATGTGGAACTCTCGTACCTCAGAAAAGTTACCTCTCGTCTTTGGATTCTATTTTTCTCTAACGTAATAAAGCTGTCTCGTTATTAGTGCCGTTTCAATACCCATGATCGGTATTTATTTTTTTCTAACGATCTGGTTCTTGATGCACTTATGAAAATTTATGTCTGTGAGCAGGGTACTTTTAATTTTGATTTGTTAAAGTCTTACCTCTGATTTGATTTTTGCTTTTGACTCAGACACGGGGGGTCACACGGAGGCAGGGAAGAACTGCCAGAGGAAGGAGTGACGCTCTCAGCTTTTCACACAGTGATAACAGGAACTGGGAACACTCAGCCAAGCTCAACAGAACGAGGCGTAGTGATGTCTTTTAACCTTCCCCTTAACTCGCCTCTCGCAATTCTGTTATCATCTTTATTGCCATCCTCTCGTCCTTCTGTTTCAGCTCTTATTTCTTTTGCTTTAGTGACGGTGACCAAACTTGAGAAGCGTTTTCTTATGTCTTTGGGATAATGTAAGATGTGAATGTCCATATACTTAAGCCATGTTCTGATATTCACCAGCAAAAAAACTTGTCTCCTGTACTGTTCTTCTAAGATGAGACTCGACCGACAGGTTGTGGGCGACGTCAAGCCTCCCTCACATACACATTCCCTCAGCTTATTTCCTGGTGGATGATATTCATAATGTGGCCTCGTAGCGCAGTCGAATCCTCATTACCTTACATGTACTCGGGTTGAATTTCATTAACCATTGATGAGCCCAACTTTGGAGTTTGTGTGTGTGTGTGTGTGTGTGTGTGTGTGTGTTTGCAGTTGATATCAGTTAAATCCTACGTTAGGTAAGCGACCGGTGTTGCTCATCGGAGACAAGTTTCAGCCACTTAGCTGTAAGGGAAACAAAAAAAAAAATCTGATGTGTTCACTCAGTGTGTTATTTTTATGCATGACACTTAAGTAATTCTGGTAACATTTCCAGTAATGTACTGTCTTTGCTGTCAAAGACAGTGACCAGCCTTAACACAACATTCCTCAGTGCGCCCAGGACATTAGCTCATTCACCCGCCCTTTGCTCCCATTTTTCTGTCGGCTACCATATCCACTCTCAGGATTCTGAAGCACCTCACTTTCTCCAAGTTCTCTTCATTCTTACACTTCATATAACCTGTCTCTCTTCGCTCCTGAGCTTTTATTAACATTTGCTCTCAATGTTCGGCTTTCAGAAACGTTCCCAAACGTGGACACATTCTGCTGAGGTTTCTCTCTCGAATATGCGCCACCAGCGCCGTGTCATCGGCAAACAACAGCCGACTGGCCTCTCATATTTATACATTTTTCGTTAAACCATAAAGATCAGAAACAAATATATTCAGTGCGTCCATTGGCACAGGCTTTGTAGTTAAGTTTACCCGTTTCTCTCGCGTTTCTTTTATACATATGGGACGGAAGAAAGAAAATGAAGAAGTGGGAAGGGAGGTGAAGAATCGGGTGGGGAAGTGAAGAAGTGGAGGATCACCAGCCCTGACCTCTGTACCTTACTTCAGCACCAGGAAAGGAAAATAACAAATTTTATGACTGAAGGCGCAGAGGGTGAGAGGGCCATTGAATATTCAGCCAGACCCGTACATCTGACCCCTGTAGCGAGCAGCTACGCTCCCCCACCCACTCTGTGTCGGCCCCTTGAGTCTATTCCCTCAGAAGGTGGCTCTGGAAAGTGACTCGTTTGGATAATGCACGTAAGGTTCTTACCGCCAGCATCAGAATGTGACGTGTGATGTTGTACTGGGTGAGGGGTGAGTCATTTCGTCTTGCCAACTTTGTTAGGGAAGGACGCAGCTGGCTGCTGGAGCGTAGCACTCACACGAAGCAACGCTTGTCGCTGTGAGATACCTTGAAGGTAAAGTGGAGGGGGTTCCAGTGAACGTCTCCTTGAATTTCCACCTCGTGAATAAGCTCCAGCTTGCACACGAGCACTCAGTATGTGCGACGCCTTTCCCAAGGTGATAAGTTAAACGAAAACTTTGTGGCACCCTTCAGGTGTGCTCATGAGACCCAAGGCTTAATGGTCGTACATGCGCATATGGCACAATACCTAGACGGCATTCCGCTAGATAGGCGTCCGGTGGTGTTCCGTAAGGGAGCTGACTATATGTTTAACTGGAGATGACTTCCGAGGTTTTCAGTCCCTGCAACTCTGACTGTAGCAGTTGAGTCGTTGGTCGACTTAAGTTCGTGGAGGCCGGGGTCCTGCAACCCACGTATGTAACTACCACAACCAGGCTGGTTTGGTATATTTTGCAAACACTTTTTCACAACCTCAGATTTCTCCAGTGTGCACTCCATGGTGTTTCTGGTGGTTTCAGGTAGTGTGATGAACTGTCGTTGGCCCCGGATTCTCTGTTCTGTTTGTAGCAACTTTTGATTTTATTGGTAAAATTGTACAGTCCTCCATGCCTGTCGTGCCTGAAGGAGGCATTTTTGAATATAGGTCAGGAACCTCAACTTCCAGGAATTACCAGGTTTAACTTGTGGTATAACCTCTCCGTCTGCGCTTCAGAGAATACACCTTCAGTGATTGCAATTAATCCCAGTAGCTTAGGTCTTTTTATTGCGTCACTGCTGATGGTGAAAGACCTTTGCACACTCTCTAACTCTGCAATTTTCCCCGCCAGAAGGTTGATGTCATATTCGGGAGAGTATTAGTGCCTAGAAGAGTGTTAACATCGGTTTTTCCAATCGTGTCTTGAAGGTCCGCAAGATCCGTCCTACCATCTTTTTTTTTGGAAGAGGCAGCTGTTGCTTTGTTTTGTTTGCTTAAGGGAAGTAAGGTCTTTACACATCAGTACTCCAAGGTCTTTCTGACCCTTTCAAGTAGTTCAATTCACGTTTGTTCTGCATTGCTTCTGCAACTTTTTATTAGAGATTAAGTACCTTAGAGTCATGATCTCACCGCCTTACAGTCATGTTGTCCTGGGTTATGTTGAACATAGGATTCCATAAAGTCAGTCAGTTTACATGTAATGACTCTTGTGTACTGTAAGTGCTAGTGGTCAGTAGGTTTTGAGGTTGCTTCACCTCCTCCTTTGTTGAGTAAGGGCGAAGTGAGTCAGTTTGAAACTCTCAGGAATGATGCCAGAGGTCAGACGTTTTGACCAGAGGTTATGTAATTCTCATGCTAATGTATTTTGCACTGCTATATAGAAAAAAGAGTCCAGGAGTCTGGTCCCAAGGGTAAAATGCATGGGCATGTTCTCGAAATCCCTTGGCGAGATGGTGAGGTCTGCCACGTGTAGCACAGCGGAATGAAATGTTTTGGAAGAAGTCGGTCGGGTCGTTTATCTTGAAGACATTATTTGGATGGCTGAGCACCGATTCATATTGCAGGCAATCGTCCGTGTTATGTGCCGCCATCTGTTCTATATGGGCCAGGGGAAACTTGTGGCGCTCGAATTTCATTTTGCATACGAATGAAAGAATATTTTTTCTTTCTTTTTCTTTTTTTTTTTTTTTGTCCGTTTCCATGACGGCTCTGTCTTCTTCTGCCTGGGGTCTCTTGTGACTTTTTGGGTCTATGGTCTATTGTCCGTCACTTCATGTGTCAGGTTTTCGTAACTGGGTGAGCGGGGGGTGGGTGGCTGGGCTTTTTAGGTCCGCAACTCGTTTTCGCTCACTATAGACTTACAGAGCATCCTCCTCTTTCTAGATTAGAGCTCTTGTATTTTTTATATTCGTACTGGTATGTGTCTGCTGCTTGTCTGGAGTGCTTCTGTGGTACATCATCCCACGCGTCTGCCATGCTTGCAAAAGATGGGGCCATTACCAGCGTGTTCACTTGCCGTGAGCTTCCAATTTTGTGTTGCACGGCTTTGTAACGCAATTTTCATGGGGGTCTGCTTGTTGTATCCGAAAGGACCCGTGGGTGGTGGGTGGAATGTGTGTGTACCGTGTTGTCCTTCTCGTAGCACGCAAGCGCTCTCTCTCTCTCTCTCTCTCTCTCTCTCTCTCTCTCTCTCTCTCTCTCTCTCTCTCTCTCTCTCTCTCTCTCTCTCTCTCACACACACATACACACACAATTGTTCTCTTGCTTGCACCAGTCATTGAAAGCCACTATGCTCTTGTCTCCAGACCGCAAATGATATCTGAGTGAAACTCTTAACTGTGTATTCCAGGATTGATGAGTTTGTTATGCTCTTTCATTTTCTCTATTATCTCCCCCCCCCCCCGCCTCCTCCCACCCCACACACACACACACACACGCACACACACCAATTCCCTTTTGTCGTTTTCTGTTTTACGTGGGAAAAAGTTATGTGTGCGCTGCTTCAAGATTTCAACCACACGAGCCCAGGTGTGCGACACTGGACTGTAATGGAATTGGCCTTTCATCACACCCTTAAGGCTGAGATAAGTCGGTTAATGGTCTTTCTCATTTATGCTCAAGGGTTCTGCTGTCGTGCTCAGGGGTCACGCCATATTGCTCAAGCGTCGAATCGTCGTGCTCAAGCGTCGCACCGTCGTGCTAAAGCGTCGCACCGTCGTGCTAAAGTGTCGTATCGTCGTGCTCAAACGTCGTACCGTCGTGCTCAAGTGTCGTAACGTCGTGCTCGAGTGTCGTACCGTCGTGCACAAGCGTCGTACCGTCGTGCTCAAGCGTCGTACCGTCGTGCTCAAGCGTCGTACCGTCGTGCTCAAGCGTCGCACCGTCGTGCTCAAACGTCGTAACGTCGTGCTCAAGCGTCGTACCGTCGTGCTCAAACGTCACACCGTCGTGCTCAAGCGTCGTACCGTCGTGCTCAAGCGTCGCACTGTCGTGCTCAAGCATCGAACCGTCATGCCCAAACGTCGTACCGTCGTGCTCAAGCGTCGCACCGTCGTGCTCAAGCGTCGTACCGTCGTGCTCAAGAGGTGAAACGAGATCAGAATAAAACATCAGACTGAGATGTGACACTGGCACCGTCACATCCAGGTGAACACTCTTCGAGCTACCCACCACAGCTGTAATGCTGGATACCTCAAGAGTCTAACCATGCTCACGGATACTGTGGGTATCCCTGTGTGCCTCACGACGGGCATTGTCTCACGTCACGGGAGTGGCAAGCGCCCACAAATTACTGGGACACTTGTGACCGGATCAGGACGCTGGATCGGGATGACCCGTGGCCGGAGGGAATGGTGCTGGGGGATGGGACGTGGCGAATGGAAGCACCACCAGCCGGTTATAACCATGAGCCCTAGTTGGTATTGTAGCTGAAATCTCACACTGGCCGTTGCTTTTGAGAGTGGCGAATGTGTGTGTGTGTGTGTGTGTGTGTAAGGGAAATAGATGCCAGAGCCGTGAACATGGTGTCCATG
This sequence comes from Panulirus ornatus, assembly GCF_036320965.1. Classification (NCBI taxonomy): domain Eukaryota; kingdom Metazoa; phylum Arthropoda; class Malacostraca; order Decapoda; family Palinuridae; genus Panulirus; species Panulirus ornatus. The sequence continues at coordinate 9,795,480 of NC_092238.1, read as the reverse complement.
TGCTCTTAACTCATCGTGAGGACAATAGCAGTACACACGGACTGAGGGACATTTAGATGCTGGCCATATGTATCGTACTGCCATCGAACTAGTTCTGTTATCGTGCGCTATCTTTCCTCGTCTTCATCGTCCAGTGATAAGAGATAAAAAAGAACTGTCTTTAAACAAAATCTTATCCATAAACAGACCAGATTTGAAAGAGAAATAAATCCATAAACATCGTAGTAACTGAGGCAGGAATCGTCACTGCGTCTGTCGCCCACTCAGACACAAAGGACCTCCAAGCGATCGTAGAGTTTGTGGATCCTGGACGATGTCTTCAGGTGTGATCGAACGCGAGCAGCGGGCGAAGCCGGAAAGCGTAAAAGATTTAACGAATTATAATAAACGAACCGTTAGCGATTTCGAACAATGCCGTATTACTCATTCACTTGCGATTTTGAACCATTAGTCATTGGAAAGTCGTAAGTATTAGTCGTTCACTGGAATTTTTTGAAGCATTATTAATTGGAAAGTCTTAAGCATTGCTCCATCATCGGAAATTCGGAAGTGTTCTCATTCATTTGAGGTTATGCGTATAAACCGTCAGGCGTCAAATCACACATATTTAAAAGTCTAGGAGAGGAACATTAGGTTCCTGCATGAAGAGTCTGAGAAGACCCACTCGGGGTATGATTTATTTGGGATATTTCAGTAGACCACAGCGAAATCTCCGGGAAAGGAAGGTGATTTGTGCGTGTGTGTGTGTGTGTGTGTGTGTGTGTGTGTGTGTGTGTGTGTGTGTGTGTGTGCGTGTGTGTGTGTGTGTGTGTGCGTATGTGTGTGAGCCGAAACACACCCTCAGAATCAGCGACCCGTCATAAGACATACACAATACTCCCTCAGCCACAGGCACATCAAGGATGAACTTTTGCCCGCTTTAAAACCACCTTTTGAAGAGCTGTTATTGTTGGTAGATTTGACACTCCCTCTGTGCTTGGTACGATGGGGGGGAACCTTGTTACATCAACCACACCCCCCTCCTCCTCCTCGCATAACACCTTTGGTAACATGACTCTGCTTTCTACTCCGTGATGACGTTCGTAAGTCTCTGTCGTGATGGATCAAGGGGGGAAGGAAAAAAGATACACGCTGGCAAAGGTATCCTCCATCTGTCTGAAGAAACGGTTATGGATTCGGTGTTATTCCAGAGATTATGAAAATCGCTGACGTAGTTCCTTCACATAAAAGGACAAGGCAGAGCGATGAAGATGACGAAGCCGCTTGCAGTAGCGTCGCATTTGATGGCAACTTGTTAAGGCTCTTTTTTTTACTCTAAAAGGTATGTACGTATCCTACCACCAGACAGCCAACAAAATTTAGAACGTCTTTGTTTAATGCCTGGACGATCCTGCCTTTCACAGTTGTTCCAACATTGTACTGGGAAATTGCGAAAGAAAACGAGTGGGGACGTTCGTTACACAGACATGTATGTGAGTGCCTTTAGGAAATGTAACCATGGAAGTGTAGTATATAAAACGAGGAGAGAAGGGAATAACTGGTAATTTAAGACACTGGATCTGTAGTTTGCCAAACACAAGTGTTCGAAAGCGTAAGAGTTAACCCCGCAAAGTCAACCGATCCATTGTTAAGACTTTTGCCCCAGGGAAATTACATGCTTTCCTCCTGTTCCTCATACTTACGTCTGGCAGTGAGAGTGTAGGAACACACAATGCAGCCACGTACATAACCTCTCGCGGATGGCGCTAAAATTAATATGGCTGTGTCGTCGACGTGAGAGGACGCTGAGCGTCCACAAGTCTCTCAGTGGACCTCCTGAAGGTTGTTGTATGTCTCGTACAAAGATGGGAATAGGAGTGATCGCAAGCCTCACCGGTGGAGGACGCATGGCACAGGAGGAGCCGTCGCATGCACAGAGATATGATCAGATGGGTGATTTTGAAAAGTGTCGGACCAGGATAGCAAAGCATATTGATTACACTCTCTCCTCCCCTGCAACAGCACTGTATAAAACCGGAGACATTGCTGAGCTAGAAGCGTTCGGAGGTCTCTTTACTTCCTGTGTCGATGTATTAAAGGGTGATTTACAGGTACCTGACTGGAAACCCTCTGACATTATTAGTCTTGAAAACGGGAGACGAGAGAGTAATATAAGATATTGAAAGGCATATGCAGAACTTGTTTTCATCGTTATTGAAATGACAGAGTAAAACGTGTAAGTCGCCGCTCATGAGGAAGACCTCTGAACCAACCCCATGAGGAACGACTGGACAGTCCTCTTCTTTAAGGTAAACTAAAGTCCGATTGCATCATAACACGAGATCTGAAACAGCACAGTCTAACTAACCAGCACCTCACCAGGGAACCTTGGTTCTTAGATTTGCCTGCTGGGGGAGTGGTAGAGTACTCTCAAACCCAGCAGAAGTTATACTTGAATATGTTATTTACTTTTTGTATTCCCTCCACCTTACTGTGTACGTCTTTCATCTCCTCTGCCATCACAGACGATGTCGGAAACACCCGTTAGTCTGTTGGTGTTTGCATTACCTCTCCTGTGGCTGAGATAATTCGTCTTGTTCTCGTATAACTGCGAACTGGAGGAACCATGTTGGTCTTTTGGTTAATTTCGGAGGATATTATGGCGAAGTGATGAGCCAGACTCTGTGTAAGATGGACTACTTGAACGCTGTGGCTGTTTGACCAGCTTGCCTTGTTGTTGCCTGGGGCGTTGTGATTGGTCGGTCTTAATGACGAGTCAGAATGGCGTTTGAGTCCGACCCCCTCCCTCCCGGGCCCGCTGCGTGTCAACGACAGGTTTTTCTTCACGACGAGTTGAAGGCAGAAGATAGGAAACATTAAACTTCTTGATATTTTCTTCAGACTGTGAACGGATGGAACTTTCTTATGAATTTGTGAATGATACATACTGCCCGTGTCACATAAGTTTACTCAGTCATGCCACATACCCACATATACCACATACGAGTATTATATGTGAATAGAGATAGATAGATAGATAGATAGATGTCGCTCGACCCCATAGTTCTGCCTCGTTGATGTGAGGATAGAGTTCACTCTGAACCCCTCCAGGAAGTCGGTCCGACCCTTGAGAACCGCGGGAGCCTTGGGTAATGAAGGTCTCGACTCATGACCCGACCTTTGAGGGTGCAATCCATCATGCCAGAGGGTCATACCGTCATGCACAAAGTATTTCAAAATGGAGAGTTCCCCTGCGTCGAGCCCCTGTGAGGTGTTGGTGTGGGTGATGTGGAATGATGGAGTGGGGATAGGATGCTAATGAGGCCCCCTTCCCTCACTGAGAACACCCCAGCCTCCACCCGCTGGAATGAGGTAAGAACACACGAGAGGCGGTAATTATGCCCCGGAAATTACAGGCTGTGCTGAATTAAATTCGCGGTTGTACGGTCCGCGAATATCTTAACGAATCTCCAAGCGAATCTGAACAAGGCCACTGTTGCCACAAAGGGAACGGAGCAGTTGACCTCCGGTTGTCCAAGGTGGGAAACTCGTGGATAACAAAGAAGAAAGTCTTGTTTCCCTCTTGATGATGTTATCTTTTCCGTAATTGGTCATACGAACTTTAGAAGCGGTGAGTCCGTTTCCTTCATAACTTTTCCCCCTTTACTCTTACTTTCACTTGCCCTTTCCATACACGAAGAGTTGCTTCGCGTGGTGTATGTTGGTAGTTGGGAGTTAAGACTTACACTATCTACGTTTGTGATGCGTCTTGTATCCTGTAAGCCGAGTAAGAGGCTCCTACAGAGGCTTTCGAGGGACACTAAAGCAATGTGTGGATTTATTCATCCAAAGTTTGGAGAGTTTGGAACATCCATCACTTTGGGTGGTGGGGGGATGTATGGTTGCTGAAGTGTTGGCAAAGTATTTACCATGAGCCTTTCCTCAATGAATATCACAGATATGGTCTTGAAATAGAAAGAAAGAATATGATGTGTGGAACACTACAGGGTTATTCACCTGCTGAACGAGTCACAATATGGAAAAGGGATCGTATGCGACACTGAGCGGCCGAAGGACCCATCACTAAGCATGCTTATACTCTTGTGCTGCTGGAAGATGAACTACACCGTGGGTGTGGATGTTACCTGCCACCCGCTGGGTAATGGTGCTGTTTGTCACAGGAGAAGTGTTGAAGCTTTAACCTTTTCTTAACCATAGCAAGATCTTGGAAGTTGAGATTTTCACGCGAGAAGCAACCACTGGAACTTCCTCTCCTTGTCAAGGTTGTCTGGGGTGTGCCAGTCCATGTACCTCGCCTCTGTAGCTCCAGCACCGCCACCATTTTGCACTGTTAGTTCCAGCACCACAGCACTTCTGCTGTTTTTGTTGTGGTCTGGCTCAGCCATCGCTTTTTAATGTTAATTCCAGCACCGACAGTTTCGCTATTTTTATTCGCGTTAGTTCCAGCACCACAAACACTTTGTAATGTTAGATGCTTGTACCACCACCATTTTGCGAGGGTAGTTCCAGTTACCACCAACACTTTGGGATGTTAGTTCCAGCACCACCTCATATTGTAATGTTATTTCCAGCACCACCACCACTTTATATCTTTAGTTCCAGCACCACCACCACTTGGTTCCAGCACCACCACCACTTTATCTCTTTAGTTCCAGCACCACCACCACTTAGTTCCAGCACCACCACCACTTAGTTCCAGCACCACCACCACTTTATCTCTTTAGTTCCAGCACCACCACCACTTTATATCTTTAGTTTCAGCACCACCACCACTTAGTTCCAGCACCACCACCACTTGGTTCCAGCACCACCAACACTTTATATCTTTAGTTCCAGCACCACCACCACTTGGTGTATTTAGTTCCAGCATCACCACCACTTTGTGTCTTTAGTTCTAGTACCACCACCACTTTGTGTCTTTAGTTCCAGCATCACCACCACTGTATGTCTTTAGTTCCAGCAGCACCACCACTTTGTGTCTTCGTTCCAGCACCACCACCAGTGTGTATCTTTAGTTCCAGCATCACCACCACTTTGTGTCTTTAGTTCCAACACCACCACCGTTCTGTGTCTTTAGTTCTAGCGCCACCACCACTTTAAAGTGCAACTTCCTATGCCTCCTTCAGTTTGTAATGTTTGTTCCAGCAACGCCGGTGTTTGTACCAGTCAGCGAAATCTCCACAGTTCCCAGCATTAATTACAGCGCCACTATTGTTCATATCGTTGGTCATGACGTCAGTCCCTCCTGTGATGTTGGTCACAGTGCCGTCACTGTTCGCACCGTTACATATGACGGCACCATCCCATGTCTGCTCTCCTGCAGCGCTAATGCCAGCCAATAGCACTTGGAGCGCAGTTGACAGCATCTGGTATTACACAGCCACCGGTGTTTGGCCTCTGAATAACGGGCCCTTGGTCCCTGCGACCTGCCTGCGACCTCATTACTTATGTGTGTGTACTCGGGCGTGTGCGGTCGCTGCCTTAGGGCCATTAACCTTACAGGATTACACTGAAAATAGGCGAACGGGATAGACGTGGCGGAAACCTGCTTAGAGACTCGTTGCTCTCCCTCTCTTTCGTTGGGAGGAAACATAAACAGGCGTGTGTGAGCCAGGCAGGCACAGCTGTGTTTTTGTTTCATCTAGTCAGGTTCCAGGACGCTGCGATCAGGAGGGAGGGCGCTGGCACAAGGGCGTTGCTGTCTCCCCCTTCTCTTAATAAGGGCTGTTGGTAAGACTTGTTTTACGAGGAATTTAACTGTACCATATCTATAGACTCCATGACGTAATGTTGGCTTAATAATGAAGATTAATGTATTTGTGTCTGCTCTGTGAACCATGCATGAGGACACATCAGTTTTTGGCCAGGAGAAAGGGAGGATTATGCTGTCCTTCACACTTCCTGTGGCTTGACGTACGGAACGAGGATATTATATTGAGCCATTACGCAAGTTCTTTATAACTTTCCATCGTGGGGCTTCCACCAACCGTTGTTCAGTTGTGATCTTGCTCGTTCTTAGAAAACGGACGGGCGAATCATAACTGATGGAATGTATGCAGGCGATCCGATGCGTGGTAAGCTGCATGGACATATTTCGTGGTGGAAACCTACGATTATGTTCTCTGGGTTATTGGCTCTGGTAGGAGGTAAGGAGTGCACCACCAAGCAGCTGTACCACGGACCAACATCACAGGAAATGACGGCGTTACAACAGCACATTGTACGATAACCACCTCCAGTTTTTCATGAAGAACGCGGATCGCGAGCACTAGTTGGTGTTCCTTTACGCGGTTGGCTAAGGGGTGGAGACCGTTACCTACATAACCGCTGTAGCCAAGCTTTGCGTCATCGCTCAAGAGGCGGAGCAGGAAACACTGTTGTGTGTGTGTGTTGTTGTGGGCTGGGCTGATGGGGTCCGGGTGGTTGTGTGTGCTGATGACGTCATCCTGCAACAGGCGTCGTCTGTTGCTGACTCTTTCTTCCTAACCTGCCCTGAGTCACCTCCTGAGGGGAGAATGTTTACGTTCGTGTGTGTGTGTGTGTGTGTGTGTGTGTGTGTGTGTGTGTGTGTGTGTGTGTGCGCCCATGAGCTTCTGCTTGTGTATGTATGTATATATGGGTCACGTACACGTGCCTAATCTATGTAATGATTTCCTGTTTACTCGGGCACAGGGTTAAGAGGTGTCGTATAAGAAGCGTCGCAAAATATCGTTTTCTTACGTTCCATTGTCACAGTTGGTGTAGTGAGTGTTCGCTTTTCTGTTGCATTAGACCGGTGGAAGTGCTCGTTTTGCGATTGTCCTTGGGTGCGCGAAGTGCGATAGCCAGCAGGTCGTGGGGTGCGGATGTATGGTTTTGTTGACATGTATCGCCTGCGTGCGTCGCACACCGCTGAGCAGGTCGCGTGGTCGTAGTCGCGTCCCTGTTCCACGTACAGCAGTAACCACTCCCCCCGCCTCCCGTCGCAGCAGTCGCCGCTCGTGTCGGACTTCGCCTCATCAAATCGAACCCCATCGAAGTAGTCTGGGTCGTGAGTCATCGAGAGTAGGAAAACGCTGCGTGGCCTCGCCTTATGAAGTCTCCGTTGTCCTTAGCTCGAGCGTGAGAGCATGACGCGTCAGGAGGTAAAGGGCTGTCGTGAAAGTGACAAGATGGACGAACGGTTCTGTGCACGTAAGCCGGCTGGCTCTGGCTGAGAGATGGTGAAAATGCGACTCGGTCTCGTACAGTCAGCCTAGTGTTTGGGTCCGTGAAACATACGGGCCTCACGTGAGTTAACCTTCACGTCATTTTACGATGGTGATGCACAAGATTATTAGAGCAACATGTACTGGGACAGAAAATGTGAAGAAATTCAGGATTCGCGTGTGTAGTGAGATTATGCCTCTGTAGACCCCTTTTTTTTCATGTTGAAGGCTCCAGTCACGGACAGAAGTCCACATCAAGGCCGGGCCTTAGTTGAAATATAGCAATTGGTGTCGATCAAGTGTTTTCAGTTTACACGCGTGACATTGTCTTTTGTCGTGTGGGCTGAATGTCTACACATTATATAAGAGCGTATGCTATGTCTGTACACTTTCATTTGATTATTGTTTTGAGAAGTTGCTTTCGTGAATGTTCTCACCTCTCTACGTTGACCTTGTCGGCATGGGATGTCCCAAATAGGGGTTCGTTCAGTCTGACGACGGTTATGTCCCATTGATTGATTGATTTGTGCCGATAACCCCCGGCAAAGTTATTGTGCACCCCATGCTCTCATCCTGTGAGCGGTAGCGCAGAAGGGTGTGAGTGTGAACCTGTCGATCTCTCACCTTACGATGAACGGCACCCCAGCCGCCTCTCCTAGGATTACCGCTTTGGACGTGAGTCACGGGGCATGAATATTGCCTTTTTATCCCTCCGCTGGAGGGAAACGGAGCCATGGTCGTCGTTGCTATTTTGACAGTGGAGTACCACTGATAGCGATGCGTCCGCGCGCCTCTTTAAGTTGACCACAACCGTGATAACTGGGATGCAGGTCTTTGTTTATTCATTTCGCTCTCCCATTAGGCCAGTTTGAGCACTCCATATTGTCAAGGGTGGTTCAGAAGGTGTATCTGCATCGTGCCGACAGAGTTTACAAGTCTTGCCTTTTTACGTATTGCGTGGAGCCTGTGTTCCCTACACAACCTCTTCAAGTCAGCGAGTGTTTCAGGAGTGGAGGTGGAGAGGCTCGGGGTCAGGTCAGTCCCGTGATGAGCAGCGCGTCCCTCAGGTCACACTCTCTTGCCTTGGGGGGAAAACGGGTTCTTATCGCTGGTTCCTGCAACACAGTCAAGTGTGTATGGCGTTTGGTGCACGGGTTCGGACTACACCCTTGTGGTCACTCGGTGCGGCCTGCGCTGCTCGTGTGTTTGTATAACTCGTGTACTTATTTGTAACACAGGAACTGTGCGCGCAGCATACTGCTAGCGGGTCGCAGTTGAGCAGCGGGAATTTCCTGCCAGACATCTGCTGTCCTGGTGAGAAGGCCGCCGACAGTCATGTGACTGGCATAGGAAATAGGGTGGTGTGTGTGTGTGTGTGTGTGTGTGTGTGTGTGTGTGTGTGTGTGCAGCCATGGTAGTTGTCACAGCTCCAGGCGCTCATAGCAGTTTTCTCTGCCTCGCAAAAATGGAAAGTTACTTTTGCCCGTTGAAAGGAAAGTGTAATGGGGTTGTCGAGGCGGTGGCAGAGCGGCAGGGGGGAAGGGCTGGCATCACTGGGATCAGTTTTTATACATGCGTTGAAATCATACACGTTGCGTTAACACTTGAAGTCAGTCTCCCGAGGGTTTCTCTGAGAGAGAAGTGGTTTATCTACATTGATTTAGGATTCCTTTGATAGATAAGTGGTTTATCCATCTCGGGTTTTGGGAAGAATTTTCTTTATAGAGTGATTCCGAAAACTCGAGGCGGTTAGTACTAGTGTTTAGTGTACGTAGGAGGAATGGGTGATGGTGAGGGGGTGGACGGCACGGGAGGAGCAGGTACGAGGGTGGGGTAACACAAGGAGGTGACGGTCTTCTGCTGCTGCTGCTGCTGCTGGCAGTGGCCAAGTGACCAGCAGTGTGAGTGACCGCCGCCGCCACCGCTGCCCGCTCACTCCCGCCTCTCTCCTTACATCTCTAGACTCTCGTCAGGAGAGGAGGTATATGTATATATACCGTCTACAGATTATATACATTTATGATGTAAATTCGTCGATTTTATTCCCGCGTGTCCTCTCCCTTCTTAGCCCGAAAGTGTAGCTTTACGTGTGTGCGAAAGTTCTGCCATTCGTCCGTGTGAGAAAGATCTTTTCCCGAGAGGTTATTGCCAACGGGGTGTGATATAGTTTCCGCCCAGGTGAACGGCCCGGAAGTGGACTGGCCCGACAGCATTTTCAGAAGTGCTGCCCCGGCTCGCGTGCCTCGGCTGCTTTGACACCGGTAACCAGAGGCGAGCGTCCGAAATCTTCATCATGGCTGGGCCTTTTTGCGGAGCAGGTCGTCGATCTGATTCTTATCTTTATAATGTGAGGACTCGATATTTATCTCTGGCTGGGTGTGGCAGTACCGCTCAGGAGACCGGGTCCTCCTAGTGATTGTTGCAGACATTTCTTCAGCTGGAGGTAGAAGGTACGTTGAGGATGGTGAGTTACTGAGGAACTGCAGCACTGGCGGAGCGAGCACCGTCATTCAAAGAGGACCTGAGTTGTGTGTCGGCGGCAGCAGTCAAACACACACCCACATGTTTTGACGGTCTTACAACTGCAGCATCCAACACAGGTCTTACAAAGGAACACTAAGGAATGCAGACAGTAACAGACCACCAGGTCATTTCGATGTTGTATCTGACACTCTGGGGATTAAAGTGTTAATAGTAGAAAGATACTTAAATGATTTAGAAAGAAATACCTGTCAACTTTTCCTGTACCCAAGGAGGCAAATATCGTAACAGGCTTGAGGCGAAGCATTTATCATTTATATTCCTTGATCGTATCCATGGTGCTGCTTTCAGCTACTACAACTGGTAGATAATTCCATATATTAACATTCCTCTTGAAGAAAATATACTTTGTTCAATTCGAAGTAAAACTTTTGTCAGAAAAAAAAAATTGCAGTAAATAACTACGAGTTAAATTAGTAGTTAGATCATCGAGGCCTTTCAGTATTTTCAATTCTTGAAGTAAATCGCCTCCAAATCTTCTCTCTTCTAAGTTGAATAAGTTCATTTGGTTTTGATAGGATTTTTTTGTGCCTCAGTCCGGGAATCATCTTGATAAATCACCGCTTTTCTCTCTTGAGTCTCTATTTTTTTTTCTACATGTTGAAAGACCAAAACTAAACGCAGTATTCAAGGTGAAGACGCACCAGTGAATTGCACACTTAAAGATTATTTTCTTAAGTTAGAAAGTCCTTTCTGCGAATCCAAGAATTTTATTCGCCACTTTTGTTGCTGCTGTGCTTTCTCTAGGTTTCCAGAGTTTATTAACCTTCTCTTGTGTAAATCTCTGCACTTATATTGCTGTCAAAAATTGACACCTGAAAGCCCAGCCTGTTTGTTAATCTATGTTAGTTTGAAGCTCTAAACGTTCAAATTCTTTTGTAGGTGGATATCCCATTTTGATATCGTGCAACCCAGCCCATTATCAAAACCATGAGTATATATATATATATATATATTATTTTATTTAGTTTGCTTTGTCGCTGTCTCCCGCGTTAGCGAGGTAGCGCAAGGAAACAGACGAAAGAATAGCCCAACCCACCCACATACACATGTATATACATACACGTCCACATACGCAAATATACATACCTATACATCTCAATGTATACATATATATACACACACAGACATATACATATATACACATGTACATAATTCATACTGTCTGCCTTTATTCATTATTATTATTATTATTATTATTATTATATATATATATATATATATATATATATATATATATATATATATATATATATATATATATATATATATATATATACATACACGAGAAAGAGAACTGGTCCCAAGATTGATCCCTGTGGCACACCACCTGTTACGTCTGACATTCTAATGCCATTAATCACTACTTATTGTTTAAAGCTGGTCAACATATTTTCTTAACTACGTTAAGTGCAGCCCCATCTATACCATGTGGCGTGACTCTTGCCTGATATTATTTGATGTAGAACTGTGTCGAGTGCTTTCTGAAAATGAATATAGATGACTTATCATCTGCTTTACTCCCTCCCTTCATACATGTTGATTATATCCTAAAGGGAGTCAAGCATATTTGTCAGATATGAACGATACTATTTTCTTAAAAAACAATAGGTACATTTTTATTTTCCCCTTTCACTATTTTCGGATTAGTTTTGGAAAAATGGTCGCTGCTGTGCATTGGTCAATATGTTTCCTTTACTACTTTGAAAGTGTTACTGAAGCCTCTCTAGAGTACGTTATAACATCTCATATTTACAGGTCAAGGGGCGGTGCAAACATCATTAAGATTTGCATGTCTGAAATATGGTAATTTTTTTTATTTTCGCCTTTATGTTGACCAGCATTACTGGTGATTTTTAAAGTTAACTTAAAAGTAATCTGTCGGCTGTACTAAGCTTTTCTCCAGCTTAAGCAGGGTAGATAATATATTCATTTGTACCTAGAATTACGTTTAATATGTTCATGCCGTGATCCCCTGTTTAGATACCATTAAATTAGAATCTACAAGAATCGAATCTTACTCATTACAAATTTCTCATTCCTTCAGATTCCATAAAGTTTTAGTTTACCTCTGGATCTGTATGGGGGGCTTGTAAACTAATCCCACTCTTATTTTCACACAAATCGAATTATTGAATTCTACAAAAATGGATCCAGTATTATCAAGTCGCTACACAATTTGGCTCAGCTCAGAATGAAGATAATATTTAACTAAGAGCGAGATACTGCCACCTACTTTGTTTCCTCAATCATTTCCAGATAGAATGTACCCAGGAACTGCGTATTAGGTAAGGCAATCTCATTCATGGTGTCTAACCACGAAGCGGTGATGCCAGTCATCATTTTCTTCCCGTACAGATGTCTCTAACCCTCCGGAATTGTTCTTATCCTGCGTGCATTAACACTGAAATTTCTGGTATATGACGAGACTTATTGTGAGATGTACTTACAGAGGGGAACAGGCCTGCTCAAACAGGTGGCTGAGTTTTTTTTTTTTCTCTCTCTCATTTCCAAAACGCATTTGTAGACTCGCTAAGGAGCCTGCCAAAAAAAAGGACAGCTTGTAGATAGTTCAATTGAGATGGTTCAGTTGCGAATAGCGGTCATTGCTGCTGTTGTATAGTCATGGTAATTAGTGAATTAGTGTAAGTGTACATCATGCAGTTTTCCTGGTCTTGAGGGGCTAGCGTGATATGATGATGGTTGTTTCCTGCGTCCAATGCTAGCCTAGGCGGCCCTCCAGCTCTTGCCAGACCCCAGCTGTCTGCCCTTCCCTACTTGGCGTACTTCTTATTAACTTGGTTCCAGCGCGCTAGGGGCCTTCGCCCACACCACATGCTCTCAGGAATGTCATTTGACTGGTTTGCTTGATAGTCTTCTTATTATGTTTTGCTGGAGGATGTGAGCACCTGGTTGACTTGAGTGTCAACTGTCATTAGGCAGGAGCTGCCTGGCACTTGTTCTTGCTTTTGTTTTGTTTTTTTTTTTGTCTTTCTTGGGCTAGGCTTTTGTTTACAGGAATTGAGACCGTGGATCTCATGTTGTTGAGGTTTTGAGACAAGGGCCTGTGACTCAGATACCAGAGCCGACCGTTGCACCATCGCCTGGTCATTAAAGGATAGTGTACGGTTCAGCTAAGATGTTTAATTGATAAAAACACCTCAGTAAACCTGATTCGTACATGGTGCACCACGCCTAATTTGACCTTATAAGTATTTGAACGCTTGTAACTGTAGAGCAGGATTTAGTGGAAATAAATGGCGAGATGGGCGTCTACATAAAGTCGAGCAACTATGTAGTATATTTTAGGTATTGGGGCGCGGTGTCCAAGAGGTTGGATTCGCTTGACTGCAGAGCTTAAGGTCGTGGATCGAAGCCCTCCTCATGCATCCTTCGGCGCGTGAGCCACCCCCATTTTACCGAGGTGTGGTCAGGTGTCTTGTCCACTCGACTCACTGAGCGAGTCAAAGACCACGGACCATCAGCTCTTGTCTGTTGTCTGTCCTAACCAAGAGAACAAGTGTTCTGACCCGCTAAACTAGTTCATTTGTTAAGCTGGAAAAGCAGCACCAATGACGCCAAGGAAACCCATTCTATTTCCAGGGTACACATTATTTTTCCTGTTGGTGTGGTCGCTGCCTCAGCCCCAGGAGTAGGCCAGGCCGAGTTCAGAGAGCGATTGGCGGTGTGATGTACCGTTCCGCGAGCTTTTTCCCACGGGATCTGGCAAAACGAGAACACGTCAGAACTAAATTGCGGCTGTTGTCTGGTAAATTACCCCCGACCAGCGTCGCTGGTGATTCCGCAGCAGGAAGTTTAGCCCCTTGTGCCAGTAGGGGGTCAGTGCCGGAAACTCCCTGTGGTGTAGGGTGGTGTGGGGGGGTTGAGGTGCACGGCGTACCCGACGCGGGCCAAGTGAACGGCAGTATTATTATGGGTTTGACTTTATGGCCTTCATGTTATCACTGGCGGTCAGAGGCGGGACCGTCTCTCTCTCTCTCTCTCTCTCTCTCTCTCTCTCTCTCTCTCTCTCTCTCTCTCTCTCTCTCTCTCTCTCTCTACCCCCAAGTGGTTCAGTGACCTGATTATTCCAGTCTCTGTTGCCAGCGCTTGATGACTACATCCCATTGCTCTCTTTTTATGGCGATTTGTAGCTTTTTTTCGTAGTTTTATCATTAATTACCGTGTTAAAAAGGACTGTTATTTACCGAGTGTGTTCTTGGATCATTATTGCGTTTTATGTATATCATAGACGAAATGTTTAACGTTCGGTAAACGATGCGTTTAAGGTCAACGATGCAGAGATTGTGTCGTGTTGACATATGCGCGTTACACGTTGTTCCCGTGTGTACCGGGAGGGAGGGAGTTCACGTGTCGGCCTGCTTGTTGTGGGAGTTACCGTTGTGTCCCGCCGTAGTTACTATGCCACGACGTAGTTCAGGGTTAGCGGGCGACTGGGTTACACTAGCAACCACCGGAAATTATCACCTGTGGGATGGAGGCGGGTGTTTTGCTTTCTTTGTGTGTGTGTGTGTGTGTGTGTGTTTAGAGAGAGAGAGAGAGAGAGAGAGAGAGAGGAGCAGGGAGGGAGGGAGTGTTCAGTTGCAAGATGCCTGATATGTATTTTTTTCTGTTGCGTCGTGTTCCCTCGGCGTTGCCTCCTCGTTCCTTGTGCTCCTCCTTCCCGCCCTCCCTCATGTTTCCTGTGTTTCCTCCTGCAGTGTGCGCCTGCAAACCTGCCTCTTCCTGCTGCTCTGCCTCCTCCCTCATCCTGCCCTCTTATCTCTTACTGTCCTTCCTCCTTCCTCTTCTTATTGCTCTGCTCCTCTTCCTCCATCCTGCTGTTCAAATTCCTTCTCTCTGTCTCCTCTTCTTTCCCTTCTCCTGTTTCTCCTCCTCCTCCTCCCTACTGTCTTCCTCCCTCCTGTTGCTGTCCTGCCTCCTCCTTTCTCCTTATATTCTTCTTCCATCCTCCTGTCTCTCCTCCTACTGCACTCTCTCCTCTCTTCTCCTCATCCCTGCCTCCCTCCTCTTGCCGTCCTCCTTCTCTCTTCTCCTGTCCTGCCTCCTCCCTTCCCTGTCTCGTCTCTTCCCCTTCCTCCCCTCCCTCCATTCCTGTCTTGTTCCCTCTCTCCCACTCTCGCCCTGCCCTCCCCCCCCCCCCCCTCTTCTTGCTCCTCCCCTTCTTCACTCCCGCCTTCTCTTCCCGTCCTCCTGTCCTTTCTCCTCTTTCTCTCCTCCTGTCTTGCCTCCTCTTTCTCTCCTCCTGTCTTGCCTCCTCTTCCACTCCTGCCCTACCTCCTCTTGCCTCTCCTCCTGTCCTGCCTCCTCCTCTACTACCCCTCCCTCTACCATGCCTCCTGCCCCCTCTCCTCCCACTGTCCTGCCTCCTCCTGCCCAGCTCGAGGCTCTGTGCCCGCGGGTGCTTCTCATGCTTAGTAATCAGGCTGGAACTGATGGTGTTGAACCTGTCATATATAACGCACCTCTGTGGTATTCCTTTGTTTGAAGATGGATCAATGTTTCTGGAGTGTCTTCTGAGATGACAGTCGTCTGGGCATACTAGGATGTGCACGTTTGCTTTAAGTTAAAGTCCCTTTCTTTTTCTTCTTTCTTTCTTTCCCCCATGGTTATTGTTCTTGTTGTTTATGACGTGTTACTCGGAATTTTGGACGTACGAGGCAGCAGGAGTGGCTGTGAGAAGGGCGAGTGTTGGCAGCGTGGGAGGAACGAACCTGAGTGACTTGCAGGCAGTGTGGCGGGTTCCCAGACCTCCCCAGACGAAGGGCGCTGGGGATAAGGGCCGGACACTTGGGGTTCATCAGGATGCTGTAACAATAGTTCGAGTTGTTTTAACACTTAACAATAGCGTTACGATCACCGGCCGTCCACCATTGTTTCACCGGCGTGATCGGTGGTTGGTGGTGATGTTTGGCGGGCGTGGGACTCGAGGCGTGGGTGGCGGGATGCACAAGCAAGCGTGCGGGCGCGGGAGGAAGGGAGCGAGCGAGCTAAGCTAGCTAGCCCAGGCCACCAGCTGGTTGGCCATGACGGAGGCTGTCGTGCAGGAGGACGCTGGTCTCGCATATGGCTCCGTCCTGTCACGCTGACTGCATACATGACTGCGATCATTACAGCTTGTCACGGTATAACACACGCCGTGACGAGGAGGGACTCCAGCCAGCCGCTGGGTTTTGCAGTTAGGGAGTTCCAGTGACGTGCATACAACACCTTCAATGATGACGCCATTCTCGGCGCCCCGGCCCCTCAGTGTACTTGCCTCGGCGTGGGTTTGACAATGCTGGTAAGCCTCTTTGGTGATGAGCTGCGTGTTCCATTGCCGCCACTTGGTGCGTGTGCAAGAAACTTATACAACATCCTTTGCAGACTTCATGTTGCCGGTAAAGAGGGTGAACGTCTACACCCGATCGAAACGTTTGAAAATTGAAAAGGATTGTAATGTTATGAGAATTACTTGATATAGGGGGAAGGACTCATTTATTTAGAATCGTTCCAAAGGAAGCCGAGCTGTTTGAGAAATTGTAGGACAAGTTAGCATCAGAAGTGAAATTTATGTCTTATTTTGAAGCACAGCTCTAAAAAAAAAAAAAAAAAAAAAAAAGCGAAAGAAAATCTACAGTTTTCGTATTAAAAGCTCCGTTTTTATTATCCTTTTCATTGAACCTTATACGCCTGATGTTGGGATAAACGAATGGAGTGAGTTCGAAGATGATGATTCTAAAGGTATGTCAAGTCTTTTTGAATACGAAGCACGGCTTTACGGCCGTTGGGCACGACGAAGCGACTCTCGGGTATGATGGTCAGTAACCTTAATTGTTAATGAAAAGCCAGGGCATCAAACTCAAGGGTGGTATTGTAGTGCTCAGGAGGTTAATTGAGTCGTTGCCTTGTCATTTCCTGTTACAAGTGTTTGTAGCGAGACTATATCATGGCGCGGGAGTCCGTCCGTCCGTCCGTCCGTTTGTCTTTCTGTTCGTGTCTCACATTTTGTGATCACGATGACTACAGGACAAAGCCGTCTCTCGAAGTCTTGTGACCGCATTAACCTAGGAACGGCACTACGTAGGTACCATGTCGAGAAGTCATACTTGCACCGTATGGACTTTGTAAGGAGCTGAAGGAACTCCATCCTCCATCTCCAGTTTAGTCTCCCAGATCTTGTCCTCCTCCACTTTTGACGCATTCCTTGTTTGTCAATCTCTCCTCACTCATCCTCTCCCTCTGTCCAAACCATTTCAGCGCACCCTCTTCAGCTTGCCGAACCATAATCATATTACCACACCTCTCTCTTACCTCATCTTTTCTTATTCGAATAGAGTAAGAAATATATATTTTTTGCTTTGCTTTTCATGCATACCGTATTTGCTTGTCAGTATATAAGAGTATTATTGTGAGGATGCTATACTTCAAAATTCACAATTGACTGCCATGCTTTGGATAGCCGTGGCGACTTTGGTATAATCTTGCCTCCCTTGACCTAAGACTAGAGACTGTCGCGAGAAATTATTACGAAGACATTGAACTTTGTCGATCTTTCTTTTTTTCATGGTCTGTTAAGCGATCTTTGGAATTCAGAGTCGGCATCATCTGAGATAGTTTTGTTAGAATTATGACATAATGGATGTGTTGAGGTGTCTGGGGTCCCATTCTTTTTATTAGATAAGCATCGTATATCAGTCTCTTATCAGTCGTGGTCTAATCATGGGCCACTAAACATAAGCTGGAAACAGCTAAGATGTTCATCGTGTCAGCAGAGCATAAAAGACTGTAAGAATAAACTAGACCTTGTTTTCCTCGGAGCAGTTGCCTCGACTTCTAGGCTAAATGCCATTTGGATCCCCAATCCAAGTTTCAGTCACACTTCCAGTCTGAAACTCAGCTGGACCTCCTGTCCAAATCCCCATTTGTTCTTTAGACCCAATTTTGAGCCTCCTGTTCGAATCTTGTTCGGGCGCCTCCAATCCGAATTCAATCTGGATCTCAAATCTGATTCTCAGTTTGAACCTCCGGTCCGAAAGCCCGGATGAACCTTCAATCCATATCTCATTTGGATCCAGTCCAACTCTCATGTGGACGTCCAGTCGGAATCCCGTTTGGATCTCAGATCCCCAAGCTCATTTAGACAGCCATTCGAATCCCATTTGGATCTCTACTCCAGAGTTCATTTGGACCTTCACTCCGACTCCCATTTGGATTTCCAATCCGAATCTCATTTAGGGCCTCTGGTGGAAGACACCTTTGGCCGAGAATCAGGTCCAGGTGGAATGTTCCTCAAGTCCTGGTGGACTCGGTCTTGATACACTGGGACAATCGGGCGTGTGCGTCATTTGCAGCCTCCCAATCGACTACGTCAGCCTTACTGTAGGTTTTTTTTTCCCCCCCTTACCGTTCATCCTCTCTCAGATCACATTATTTTGTCGAGGCGGTAATGAATTCTTGTTATATTGGCGGATTAACCTCAATGGATATTGAGCGTTGGACGCGCCCAGGTTAGCGTGAGTTGCTTCGCCTGGAACACCTAAGATAAATCTCAGCGAAACGAAAATGGAAACGCTCTTCCATTGGCGATCACATACCGTGACCTGTGAATTCGTGCTTGCTCGGGTGATTTTTTTTTTTTTCCCTCTTTTTTTTTTTTTCTTTTTTGGCTTTGTTCTGTTTGGCGGTCATGATGAGAATACACCGCGCAAAGCCCTTTATTGTTGACTCTTCCAGAACCGTTATGAATTTTTTTTTTATTAAGGAGAGAGAGAGAGAGAGAGAGAGAGAGAGAGAGAGAGAGAGAGAGAGAGAGAGAGGACATTGTGGATGGCTTATAGATCACGTCCAGAGCTGGGCGTGAAGACTGGGTCGTGAATAACAATTAGCGATCGTACGTAGATCACGGGAGACGACGCGGCCGTAACTGCTGGGTGTGGGAGCGGGGAAATCCTGGAGTGCAGTCATTGTGAATCATGCCAACGATGAATGTTGTCGTAGTGATGAATACTTTTCGGCGCCGGGATCAACTTGCGATTGTCCCCGCGTTTCTATTTTTAGGGTTACGTGCTCTGGGGGAGCATTGCAAATCAGGTGGCGTAACAGGTAGTGATATTTCTTGCAAACGCGGGTGCCCGGCCCTGGGGTGGGTGAGTGGCCAGCAAGCAGGCAAGGTCGGTCGCTGAAGTAAGGGCAACGCCTCACTGCTCTCGTCCTCTACCTCAGCAGGTAGGCAAGGACGCCTTCGCGTCTCGTCTACCTCAGCAGACAGACGTGGGTGCTTTCTCCCATTCTTGCTTCAGCAGGCGTCCAAGGCCGCGTTTCCTGTTTGCCTCAAGCAGGCACGTAGGAGAGTTATCACTTGTGTACCGTAGCAGGCAAACAGTGACGTCAAACACCACTTCACTTTCCCCTTGTTTGCCTTACTCGATGCTTTCGTTGGTCTGTAGAGGCTGCTTCTTTAGGGTTCCCTTTCTTCTTTTTTTCATAGGTTGATGATATGAAACGTGATTCTTCATTGTTGATTATGCCTATACTTGCCAGTGTGTTGAGATATGTAATAGATTTTATCTTTTTTCCCCCCAACCTGAAGTTAGTTCAGAGCACACAGGAAGCCGCTGGTGCCTTTTTTGGCTCGAATGTCACTCTCCTCCTACACCTTCCAAGGAAAAAAATAACCTGTTGAAAGTTGAATTTTGCACCAGGAGAACAGGAGCCTGCCCCCTGATGTCCTGCCAGGGAAGAGGTAGTTTTCAGTATATATGATTTACAACATTCATATTAGGTTTCAGCTTTGGCGGATGCTCGAAAAGAACGACTCAAACCTGGGAGAGGAGTGGTGGGAGAGGGGAACGCGTCTGTTTTTTTTTTTGTTGTTGGATAAACATTTCAGAGCAAATGAGTTTTTTGACAATGAAAAAGTGAAGTTCATTAACAGCGAGCGCTGAATATGGTAGCCATTAATCTTGTGGAAAGATGTCTCCTGGCTTACGAGATGATCGGGTTACGTCGGCAGGCAGGGAGTGAGTGAGGGAGGGAGGGAGGGATGATGATGCTGCTGCTCCGCCTCATACAACGTCTGTTGTTAGTGGACGCGAGGAAAAGATGTGATGTCTCTCGTTTATCCCCAGACGCTGGTGAGGGTGATTGATACGATTTGCGCCGGACAGACAGTTTCATTATCTCTGGTCCTTCATCTTCACTGCTTGCCCTTAACACCCGGAGATCAGGAATGCAACTTGTTGGTCTCTTGAAGCCAGAGACAGACACTCGGACATATTCGCTCAAGGGATTCGATCCAAATTGTTATGGATTCCCCTCTCACATAGGCCTCCGTGGGCATGACAAGGCTGATGCTTCGGCCAAAGTTGGTAATGGCGTTGCTGCTCCTTCCTCAGTGAGGAGGAGGGAGTGCTGGCTGGCAGCTGTGAGGTGTGTGTGTGTGTGTGTGTGTGTGTGTGTGTGTGTGTGTTGCTCGCTCGATGCTGCCGGCGTTGTCCGTGTGCGACTCTCGGGCCACACCCACCTGTTGCTGGTGTTGCCTCCGGGCCCAGGGGCTTTAGGGGGTGGGGAGGGTGAGAGAGAAAGAATGAGAAAGAGTAAGAGAGAGAGAGAGAGAGAGAGAGAGAGAGAGAGAGAGAGAGAGAGAGAGAGAGAGAGAGATTGCTGTTTGTCATTACTACTTAGGTGTTACGGAGAGAGAATTTTACACACGTATTATCCGTCTCCTCATCTTGGATATGTGTGCCTTGTCCTTACCCCCTTTTGCGCACACACACACACACACACACACACACACACACACACACACACACACACACACACGAGTGTAAGTTCCCTCCTCCCTCCCTCCCCCGTACATTACAGGTAGGTAATTACGAACTGTAAGTCAGCGAGGACCCTCCCAGAGTCGGGCTCGCACGGGTTCGAATTCTGGGCGCGGCAGTCGGCCCACAGCCAAGCCAGGTGTTCATCCTCCTCTTGGGCTTGGTCGATAAATGGGTACGTCGCTCAGACTGGGGTATGTGTGTAGGCGTGGACAAATAGAATTAAGGACATGGTGCTCATCTACAAGGGTAAGAGACGGGGTAACGCAAGTGTTAAGCTCTCAACATTGGTTGATTGTAGGTTGATTGTAGAAGTACCAAGGTTATTGTTAACTGTTGGGATAGGGATGAAAGAAATATAATGGAATCCAGCATAATGAAACACCCTGATGATACTGTATCGAATTTCTGTCAAAATATGTACAAATTAAATCCATTTATTGTGGAGAAAATTTGAAAACGTTTTCTCAGCTGTTCATGAGTTTTTGCTGTATTATGTAAGTCAACATTGTGCCTGAGTGAGGTCAACCGGGAGATGTCAGGTCAAGGTCAGGTAGAGGGTGGGTCACGCACACCCTTGTGCCAACCTCGCCTCTCACTAATTACAAGGTTGCATGACCCTATCCCGTGTTTCCTCTGGTTCTGTATACATCATCTCAATTTGTAACTATTCTTGTGTAGAGATGGTAACACGAGAAAGCGCTCAGGATTCTCTTGTTTCATTTTCTTAGGTGTGGTATTTCTGTGTGTGTGCGCGCTCACACACACACACACACACACACACACACACACACACACACACACACACACACACAGCTGTATGCGGTTGCGTTTTTATGTATGTGTGTGTATCACGCATTTAGGCTCACGTATAGCCCGGCCGTTGTAAATTCCTGTAAGTGAACCTGTAAATGCAGCTGTGATTCGAAGTCCCTTGTAATTCGACCGAAAAGAAAATAAATGTTATACTTTCCCGAGGAAGCCGAGGTGTTCCTTAACGTGAGACCACCTTCAGGAGTTGAGACTGCGCTCATACCAACGACTTCTTGAACGGGTCACGACCGTAGGTGGCGGCCGGTTGGGAGCGGATGGCATTTTCCACCGGGAGAAGGCGCTCCTGCGCCTGTTATGGTAACCTTATGGTACTGGTGGTGAGTGTTCCCCCCGGCCTCCCGGATCGGGCAGGTTGAGGAGGCGTCATACGAGGACTTTTTTGCGTCAATTTCCGGACTTGTCGCCGGTTGTCCAATTTCGCGGCCCATCGAGCATTACGAGAAGGTTCTTCGTGATGCGGTCTTCGTCCACTGCCTGGAACCTGTACAGAGGACCCCATTATGCAAATAAGTAAACCCAGTCAAATCTCCATAGACCCAATTCTTTTAACTTCCTGCTTCCTATAAGCTGTAGTACGCGTTCTTCCCGCTGGACTTGAGCATCGCGCCTCTCGGATAGATTGCCTAAACACCCGTGTGGTTGATACGAGGTAGAGACACCCGACGCTCCTTTGCTGAGTACACTACACACACGACTGCAGACACCTGTACCGCCTCCATAGACCTTCAACGCTGCACTGGGTGTCGCTAACTGAGACATCGTGTTTGGGTTACTAGACTCTCTTGGAGTCGGGGGAAAGATCTTCAGCTGGATGCGGGGCCGCCCGCCACACAGACTATCTAAAGTTGTCTGTAGGGGAACTTCGACACCAACTCCTTTGAACTTGGTACTCCACTGGGTGGGATACTGGGTCCTGTTTTCTTCACTGTGTTAGTGCTTAAACTAATACAAGGTCTGACGATAATAGATGAGGAAACAACCATTAGTTATGCAAATAATAAAGAGGTGATAAATGTAACGTAGAACCAACTCGTCAGAACGCCATCTGGACCTCCTTACACAGTTTGTTAACTCCTCACTGTGGTTGTGGACTAGCCATCTCATCTGGTAGGACTTAGGATTGACCTTTTTCACATTCGGGGTAATGCATCTAAGCATTGCCAAAGCCATAGGTGCCCCGGTATGATGACAGACCTCGTGTGACAACCCCCTGTGTATATTAACATCTTAAAGGAACCCCTCCGACATCTTCACCCTCTCAAAGTACTGGTAGGCTAAAAGCTTTATGTTGATATTAACATTGCTAGGATCATCTATATCCTGTGCCTCAGATCTGTTGACCACAATGCCATACACCTGTCCAACCGCAGTAAAAACTACCTGCGACAACTTGGAGTCTTACGAAATAATGCCAAGAGGTTCATCCGTGATTGTCATATGGGTTTATATACATGAGAACCGAGTTATCATTGCTCACACTGACTTGCTCCAGATCCTTTCCCTGTTACGGGAACAAAGTGCCATAAACGACCCACCTTTGCTCCCTGTGTCACGCATGTCCCACCTTCACTAGAGAGAGTTAGGTACCAGCAATAACCCTTGTGGTTTCTTCTTCTGAGAGACTCAGTTACCAGGACTATCCCTAGTTACTTCTCCAGCTGAAAGAGTTAGATACATGATTAGAAACACAAAGATTACCCTAGCGTAGTTCATCGTTATGTTCCTAAACGCGTGGATTATTAACTCAGCATCTACAGCAGATCCTCCCTTCATCCAAATTGAACCATGGACCATGGAAGACGACTAAAGCTGACATAACTCGAATTCCTGATCCAGAAAGCATCAGTTCGCATCTCAACAGCATATAAGAGCATGGCATCGGAAACCATTGACCCCGTGTTAGATAACACGTCCCTAACCTTTGAACTAGTGTTCACTGACCGTTCCTCGCGTGAAAGCGAAAGGGCCGTCTGTGTGTGTGTGTGTGTGTGTGTGTGTGTGTGTGTGTGTGTGTGTGTGTGTGTAGTACATAATTGAGGAGTTCGATGTGTCCATTCCACCAGTTTCGGTCGCAACCGCTGGGCAGCACAACACAGAGAGTTAGTCGGAATCCACAGATCATTTGAGAACCGTGTTAGCAACGTATATCTTATCCTTGTCATGACTAGCCACAGACCATCTATCAGCTTTAGAACAAGAGGGAATTTTGCTGAAAATCCGTTCCAATTCATGATGGCTTCGAGGAATTAGATCAACTGAATTATATTAGAAAGACCAGATGGCTATAGCATCAAGTATTGTGACTGGGCGGTTTACCACGCAGGCATATGACCAGAACCAGACACTGAGATATGGTGACAGCCAGAGGATTAGAGTGGAGTACACATATATACCTTTTAAGGCAGTGCGTGATCCTAGAGTACATGCAGATGGTTGCTAGGCACAAAACTACTTAATAAAGTGTTCTTTATCACCGACTTCACCCCTCCTGCCGGACAATTGCATGTTTACCAAATGGCGTCTTAGCTATGTCTCTCCCTTGTATATTAACAGATTGTTATATTTCTCTCTTGTGTCTCCCCTGATGATGTGATTAGTACACGAAAGTGCACTTGGGAACTTATCGTGTTTCATTTTCCCCGTGGACTCTTACAAATATATATATATATATATATATATATATATATATATATATATATATATATATATATATATATATATATATATATATATATATATATATATATATATATATATATATTCTTGGGACCTTCAGCTCACCTCTGTAACTCGACTCGTATATCACTGGAGTGTCCACTTATTTGGATACAGTCCCAGTGTACAATTCGTTTGTGTCTCTGTATTGAATACATGGGGTCCTTAGTCCATTTCCAGGACCTCTTGTTGTTCTGCTGTATATATATATATATATATATATATATATATATATATATATATATATATATATATATATATATATATATATATGTATGTATGTATTGACTTGCTATCATGTGAAATGCCGGAGGAAACCATGAAAAGGTCTGTAGGGGCGTGGTTGCTGATGTGGGATGTGATTTCAGTGCATTACACATGACAGATAGAGAATGGATGTGAGCCAATGCGACCTCTGTCTATTCCTGGCGCTACCTCGCAAGCGTGGAAGACATTGAACGAGTATGAAAAAATAGATGGATGAATTGATAGATAGAAACAGATCCATCCTGTAATCTGGATATATATATATATATATATATATATATATATATATATATATATATATATATATATATATATATATATATACTGAATACACCGGGCCTGCAGCCCACCTCTGTTGCTTGCCATGTATTTACTTCGGACACATAACTATACAGTTGCCTTTGTCGATATCTTGCAGCGTCTTTGTCCCTCGATGTCGCAGTTGCTTGGCGTGGTGGTGGGAGGTAAAGGTATTTGCCTAAAACTCACCTCCTCCTCCTCCTCCTCCTCATGACGCTGCTTGAGTCACGGTCACGCTGACCAAATACACTGTATAGAACTTCCCAATATATAGGTGGTGTGGTGGCTGTACTCGTCCCCCACCCCACTACACACACACACACACACACACACACAGACACACACACACACACACACACACACACACACACACACACACACACACACACACTTTATTTGCTAAGCAAAAATGTATTTTCCTTTTTGTATGCTAATATTATTCATAGTTTTTAGGAGTTGGTGCGATCAGAATCTGTTTTCATTACATAATTTAACATATATATTTAAAAGAGAATGAGTATAGATGTAGTTAAGCGATATTATATGTAGATTCATGAAGAGGAATGATATGAATGGCTATTCCTGGTGTCGCCTTCATTGGATATTTCCAAACTCACGTAATTGCTGAATGAAAACGGGGTGACCGTATGATCATGACGTAGCGGCATGTTTGAGGTAACGCGAGTCATGCCTCGTGTGTCTGTGGATTTTGAGAGGAAAATGTGGTCTGTGTAGCTAGTGCACGCACGCACGTGCACGGGTACACCCAGAACAAAACTGATAAGAGACGAACACATACACACACACAGAGAGGAACACGTTTTCAATTTTCTTTTTCCTTTCCTCCCAAATGAGAAACATATAGAAAAATTGGTTTCATATGAAGTATTCATTGTTTAGAAAAAAAAAAAACAGAAGAAGAATCTTTCTCTTACCTTATCTTCCTGATAATGCTGCAGCACACACACACACACACACACACACACACACACACACACACACACACGGCAGTGATGAGTGTGGCGGAGTGCGGGTGTTGGGGAGGCGGAGGGCGGATGGTCAGCCGTGCAGAGGGAAGGCAGTGCCGACTCTGGGCTTCCTTCCCTTGGTGGATTGTGAGCGTCACTGCATCTGGACGTCCAGCACAGCACAGCGCTGTCTTACGGTGTCATTTTAGCCTCGCTTGACGTTGCCCTGGGATGGCCAGACCGTGGTCATTGTAGAATAGACTGGACTGACGAGCTGTGGTTGAATTACTTATATATTGTAATGGAATATCGTATCTATGCATTCTCTTATATTATCAGGAAAAAGATAAAGATTTTATGTTTTCTTCGTTTGATAATTAATCGTTTTATTCTGTTTATCCCTTTTATTCTTTATTTTGTTAGTCCTTTATTGCGTTTGGCGAAGGATGGAGCCATGCGTTATGCGTGTATTGGGAGGCGGGCTGTGGCAGTGTGAGATGGGCACGGACGAAATGGTTGTGGTGGTGGTGGTGGTGGTGGAGGAGGAGATGGTGTTGGTCAGTCACCTCCCACCAGATGGCAGGTCCCGGGGTTACCAGCCAGGGAGGATGGGGGGATGTTTGGCGAGGGGAGTGGGGAGCACACGGGGCCCTTAGTACGTTTGCCTTTGTTCACTGAGCCATAACCTCACGGGTTTTATGCAGCGTGTGTAAAACCTAACCCACAGTGTACTGCTCAGCTTCGTGGATGTATATATATATATATATATATATATATATATATATATATATATATATATATATATATATATATATATATAGATAGATATATATATACGTTTTTTTCCTCGTTGTGGAGCCTCTGTTTCCAGGTTTGTGGGACGGGATCATCCCGTTGGAGGAGAGTGTTGGCTGTGTGTCGCGGGCGACGTTCTCTGCTTCGTAGGTTTCATATCATTTTTCCCGGGTTCAGCCGCCGCCGGCGGCAGCGACCTTGCGGCATGAGCCGCTCTGATTCAGGCTCCCAGCAAGACCAAGCCGAGGGTAGACATTATTGTTATTATTCTTTTTTTTTCTTGAAAGATCTTTGCTCATGGCGCATGTATGTTACATACATGTATGTATCGCTTCTTTGACACCCACACACCACCCCTCTCTCTCTCTCTCTCTCTCTCTCTCTCTCTCTCTCTCTCTATCTCTCTCTCTCTCTCTCTCTCTCTCTCTCTCTCTCTCTCTCTCTCTCTCTCTCTCTCTCTCTCTCTCTCTCTCTCTCTCGGGAAAGTGAGTCAGTACTGTTTGTCTGTAATGGAGGAGAGGGAATGGATGAGCGTTGTGTTTTATGTTTGTGTATGTGAGGTTTTGTTTGAGTTTTATGTAATTAGCCATTGTTGCGAGACAGGGAGGGAGTCTTACACTCTTGGGAGCCCCTCATCTCTTTTCTTGGTCGCTCAGACTATTCTATTCAGCCAGTACTCACTCTTACACAACACGAGGACTTTTATTAAAGATTTTTTTTTTTTTTTCAAAAATCGTATGAAACAAGTTTATTGCCTGATTCCATGTAACGGCCTCTGGTTGTTCTTTAACTGTATCTTTTGAAGAGCTGTTCACGATTAACGCCATCAGACTGGTGGAATGACGAAGACTGTAATCAAGTCATCTCTGACTGTACCATGTTGGACAAAGTGATAACCTCTCGTCTTTTCGCTGCAACTCGACTCTCTGGATTCCGGGAACGTCTTCTGTGCCCTCCCGTAGACCTTCTCTATTAGATTTTTGTGCTTCTGTAGATGAGGAGACCAAACTTGAGTATTATATTCCGATTTTAGCCTTGTATACGATGTGAACTGCTATCTGAGTATTTCTTTATCATGTACGTGAATGCAAGTCTAACATTTCTTTACTGTTCTCCTAAGTTTGGCCTTTGGCGACAGTAAGGTATAGGGTCGACCTCGAAGTCCCTGTCACACAACGATTCCTCCAGCTGATTCCCTTCCCGATGGTACTCGCACTGAGGCCTTCTCTCACTGTGTACTATCCCCATCACTTTGCATGAACTCGGGTTGAATTTCGTCCGTATATCAGAGCCACAGTGGAGTTTGTCACGGTTCCCTTGCAAGTTGATGCAGTCCACCTCCCTTTTTGGTTCCTTCATGACCCTGACAAGTCATTTACACAGATCAAGGGAAAGCAGTGACCTCATGTGTCAACCCCGCTACACGCCTGATGACCCCAGCCCACTTCGAGAAAGCTCTTCTGACCTTCTCCTTTTGTTACCTGGCACCGAAATACTTATCTGTCCATCGAATGAGTTTCCCCCCCTTTATTCCTTCCTGAAGATCCAACACCCTTTGCTGACCTCTTGTATGGTGCAGTGTCAAATGATTTGTGGCAGTCTAGATGCACGTACACACAGTCCACACAACCTTTTCCCCTGTCTACAGCAGAGATCACTCTTTCACGTACGTGTAAGGAGTTCAGCGCGTATTCCCGACCTCCTGGCCCTGAATCCGTGACCTCTCACTTAAGTGGTTTCTCCCTGGCGACTGATCATCCATTCGCTTTCTGATTATCTTTTTTTTTTACGTTATGTCACCGACCACACTCGTCAGAGAGAGGCACTGGTGTGTGGTTGAGCGCAACTCCCCAGCCTTCTCTCTTAAAGATAGATAGGACGTTTGCCATCTTCCATATCCTTGGTTGAAATGTTTTGCTCTCCACACCAGCCACATCTTCAGCAACATTTGAGAGATGGCCTGTGTATGTTTACACATCTGGAAGTACTTTGTGGAAAATTTTCACCTAAGACCTTGAGCTTTGTGTGAATCAACTCCCTTAATTATTCTGGGTAAGTCGATTAATTTGCTCTTTTATAGACAATTTCTGATGAATTTGAGGAAAAGTTTCGGATTACGTCCTGCCTTGAACTCTCTGTCTTTCTCAGAGATTCTCCGTTTTTCCTCTCCTATCATGCTGTCTTCATTGCTCGCTCTCGTATACCTTTTATACTTTGGCTTGGTTAAGTTCCGCTTGTACCTTTTTTTGCCTTAGTACATCCCAAAGGTCTTTCGCTTCCTTTGAAATCTCGTATCGAGCCACATCTTATTCTATGGTAACTGTTTCCTCTGTATTTGAATCTAAACGTACCTTTGTTCCTACTCTTCATTGTAGATTTCAGGCAAAACCTTCTACATGAATAATTTCTGGACCGTGTCTCTTGAATTCCATTTTCGTCTACTAAGTTGCCATGGAAAGTGTTGAATTCTGCGTAGTTTCCTGGATTAAATCCTCTCTTGTGTGTCTGGTTTCCTCTCTCTTTTTATGTCCTCGTTTGTCACATACTCAACTCTAAGAACTTCTTGATCACTTCCAGTTGGTGTATTGTACGTGATATTCACAGATTCTGTGTGTGAGGATGTAAGATCTGACAGTGATGTATCAATCCCTCTAATTCTAGTGCGCTTATTGAGAAGTACAGACAGTTTTTCTGTGTACGCACAAGACCGTGTCTCTAAGACTCTCTGGCTCTAAGAGAATCTTGATTCTCCCGGTGAATGTGTTTCTTAAGTACCAGTTTTGATCATCATTTGTGTGTTGCGAGGATCTTTTTTTACTAAACCTTTTATTGCTCCTTCTCTTAATTCTATATGTGTGTGTGTGTGTGTGTGTGTGTGTGTGTGTGTGTGTGTGTGTGTGTGTGTTCCGTGTATTTGCTCCTGTATGTGTAATACCGGCACACACACACGAAAGAAAACATGTTACATATAAAAAAGGTTTATGGGACAGGGCAAGATGAGTGTAAAACTCTCTCCCTATAACACACATACACACACGCACATACACACACACACACACACACACACACACACACACACACACACACATACACACTAGTATGTGTGTATGTCTGTCTGTCTTTATTTATAATCCTTATATCTTCGTGACAGGTTTTCTGCATGTCGGTAACTCGACTTACAACGGTGGTTAAGTAAAGATATTTTCCATATTAAACAAACAGCTTTGCCTCAGTAGTACGTATGAACGTATGTACGTTCAGGTCGATGTGTGCACAAGTCGGGTTGATGTACAACCTGCCATGTTGATCCGCCTCCCCTATACCTCTGGGAACACCATCCCTTGCGCTCGTTTTCTTTACCACTCCTCGCTCTTTCCGCTTCATCTAGCTCCCTCCCTCCCATCCGCGCTACTCTCATTCCACCTGCAGTACCTCAAGCCAGCCACCCACCCTCACGTGTTGCTGCCCCTCCTGTCCACGGACGCCAACGCTGGCCTCAGCACATTGGCTGGCCTCATACCCCGCAGACCAAGGGAGCGACGAACGTGTCTCGAATGGTCACGCTGAGGGAAGGACTCGGTGATGAAACTGAATAAGTTTGAGTGCGTCGCTTACTTTTGTCAGGAGGGGAGTTAGCGACGCATGCAGCCTGGGATGTTTGGATACTGTGATGGGCAGGGTCGGTCTCTGTTGTTGGAGGAGCTGTGTATATGTTGTTGTAGGACTAAGCACAACTGGGCACCATATTCGTGGTTTGCGTTGGTCGTGACCCCAGCACGTCGTGCGGGTCTCGTGTATGGGGGGTTTTGTGATCGTTGTCGAGGAGTTACGTAAAGCTGTTGACGCTGCAGAGAACTGTGTGTGTGTGTGTGTGTGTGTGTGTGTGTGTGTGTGTGTGTGTGTGTGTGTGTGGAGGTGAAGGGGGCATGCCTGAGGGATGGGTCAGTGCCCGGAAGTAGGAGGCTGAGGGAAGTAGCATTAAATGGTCACTCACCCACCGTCATCTGGTGCTGGATCCTGCCACTCCCCCACACACCCACCCCCATCCCACCCAACCCCAGGCATCACTTTGTTGTGTGTGTGTGTGTGTGTGTGTGTGTGTGTGTAAATACTTGTTCTTACAGTAAGGGGGAGGAAGCCCTACTCTCTCGTGTGTGTGTGTGTGTGTGTGTGTGTGTGTGTGTGTGTGTGTGTGTGTAAGCTAGCAATGGATAGATAACGTATATACATAATAACTTGTTTGAGTTGGTTCTGGAGCTCACTCCTGTTGGTTGGCTGGAAAGGAAAAACGCGTTCATACTAACCAGATGGAAGACAGTGGTTAATGTATTTACTGAGTGAAGCATTAGCATCATCAGAGGATCCCTCTTGTGTATCAGATGTACACAACACCTGTGATGCACGTCTGGGTGACGCTGTCGGTGTCGGAGGTAATTTTATTGCAGAAAAAAAAGAAGAAGCAACGATTTTATAGCCCACTCCTGCTCATCATGTGGGCGGTGACGCTCAAGAGAATACAGAGTGTGGCAAAAGATCAAGGGATTAGCTCACAGTGATGGAATTGTATAAATGAAAGTTGCCTTCTTGAATGAACTGTTGACTTTAGGCTAAGTCAGAATACTTCTTGAGTATCTGGGCGCGGGGGAAGGAAGGAGGGGTAAGGCTCGACTGTGGATGAATATCCTTGGCTGGGTTCGGGGGCTGGGGGGTCTTGGTGAATAGCCCGTATTGACGTGCTGTGCCCGTCGCGCAACTTGCAAGGCGTCTAATGCAGCGAGTCAACACGTCTGCCATGGGTGGCAGCGCTGGTGTGGGAGTTGATGCATCGTGTAGGTGTTCAGCTTTATGCACACACGCTGTTTACCTTACCCGGCCGTGGTGCCTCGGGAGCCTGATTGATCCCGCGTTACTCTGATGCATGTAGAAACATGGGCACTGAGGGATCGGTCTTATTCTCGAGCGGGAGGAGGAGAGAAGAGCTGTCTGGAGGAGGTTGAAGTGCTCGGGGGAGGGCTACTGGTCCTGTGTGAAGGACCTGCGCTGCTGGCCTTCATCTCCCAAAGCTCTCGACGGACTCAAGTCGCAATTCAAGATACCGCATGTGTAATGCAACACAGTATGTACATTGACATGTACACATGTGATGGTTAAGGTTCTGTCGCTCTGTTGCTTGCAAACGATCGATCGTCGCTGCTAGCCCATCTGGGCGATGAACGTCATATGGTCCAAGGTAGGATCCCATCCTGGCTCATCCTATTGATCCTGTACGCGTATCTCGTTATGTAAGATGAGTTGGTGTTTCATCAGAGTGCCTCCCGGACACATGGAACGGGGATCTAAGCCCTAGAACTCACCTTTTTCAGGATATTACATCAGCATTCAGTGCCTGTATTTTTCGTCGTCCCGCCACTTACACCTAGTGTGCGGGGGGTCTTGAATTCGTCACCCCTGCGTGTGTGCCTGTCTGTCTGATTCTGTGGTCACATGTCTCCTACCACGATAATTGGAGAACAACACATGACAGAAACTTAAGGATTACACCATAGGTACCCCTCAGTGGAGGTGACAAATTGGTCAGATTTGGGACACAAAGTTGCACGAATTTACCAATTAGGAAGTGCTGAAAGTTTAGGGCCTGTAGATGGGGGAATTTATGTATCAAGAACTGATTATATGTACAATAACTAAGATGCATTGAATGATGGGAATTTCGAGTTAACAACATGTGTTAGGCAAAGGAAAATATCAATGGGTAAGTATATTTGCCGACTGATGAACATATTTTCTCTTTATCACATATTTGACTCGTGAGGCATAAGACAACGCAAGCGATTCGTGGCTGTCTTATGATTATGATGGCCACCGACAACTTTGTGGTGCTGGCTCCTCTAAGCTCCAGTGAAGCTGTTGTAGTCGTCTTTCCATCCTGAGACGGAGTTTCGAGAGGCAGGCGGTATGCTTGCTTTGGTCTACACACACACACACACACACACACACACACACACACACACACACACACACACACACACACGGAGAGCTGCCAGCCTACAGGGTTGCTGATGGAGGTTACGGCGTCTTGCGAGGTAATAAAGGCTGAACACAGATCAGACGAGACGGATGCCAGGGATCGAGGATATTAATTTTAGGGAGTCGTGTGGGAGTTTTTACCTTATGGGTCTCATCAGAAGTCGGAACTTAATAACGAAGGGGAGCCTGTCCGTCGCAGGAGGCCTCATAAAGGCGGGTTAGATGACGCCGGAGGATCGTGGACTTTAGCAGACGCCGACTTACGGGAGGGGAGTGAGGTGTGTGTGTGGAGGTGGTAGAGGGGGAGTGGCTGCCTGTGGCGTTGTTAAAAAATGTAGTAATAGTAGTTGTTGTGGTAGTAGTTGTTGTTGTTGCTGTAGTTGAGGTAGAAGTATCTTTTATATATGATTGTTTAATTTCTTCCGCCTTATACAGGTAGCGTTAGAAACAAAAGAACAATGGCCCCATTTGAACACATCCCATTTCTGTCTATCAACGGTATAATGTATTGAAACAAGCGTTTACCATCTACGGTCATTCCCTATAGACTTTTTTTTGGTTTACCTTCACTACTTCGTATACCCTTGTTGAGCTAACTGACAAGACAACGCCTCCCCATATAACCCCATAGATCCAGTTCATTTTATACCATGCACGCCTCTCACCCTCCTTAATTTTCAGGCCCCGATACCCCAAAACCTCCTCTCATCCTTCCATCTTCTCTCTCCCCGCCTTCCCGTTCTACCCACCACCTGAAGCACGTTGATCCCCTTAGTGAGTCATTCTTCGTTCATCCTGTCCATGTATCCGAGCTATGTCAGCACATCCTGTTCAATTCTCACAGCCAAACTCCGTTTACTAACCACACCTCCTTTTCCCTAGATATTGTCTTGTTCGTTCTACCATGCAGAGGAGTCACTTGGAGGAAGCCGGTTAATGACTGATGGCATAAGATGATTGTGAAATGGTTCGATGGTCGTTTGCAAGAAATTCTAGGCGTGGCCGGGAAGATGGCGTGCGTGTAGATGGTACTTACTGTGCGCGGTAGACGAGGGAGGAGGTTTACATGTGATCCCCCATCACAAAGTTTGCCTCAGAGATGTTGAAATTGTGGGTCGGAGTGACCTACTGTTGCCGGGATGATGGAGCGCTCGTCAGCATTGCAACGTTACGTCACGGCACCTCTTGACGTAAGCAGGAGAACCGAAACCCGCACGTAAAACTTAACGAAGGCTTGGACACGCACGCGGACGCGAACGTTGCGCGCTGAGTGAAATAGTTCTTGCCTCTGCTTCTCAGACACGAACGGAGGATTGCAGGAGGACGGCCGGAGCGATTGAAGGATGGTATCAGGGGAATATGTTGAAGGGAAAGCGGGGAGGGAACAGTTTGGGAAGGTAGCAGCTGAGGGCGGGGGGTTGGGGTAATGATGTTGGCCGGGGTAAGAGAGAGGAGAAGCTTTTAACGGGAGAGGCATTAGGCTGCTCGAGTGGCAGGAACATTTAACGAGCGACTTTTCTTGAGTGGGAGAAGATTGAATGCCCTGTCTCGCAGGCGAAACCTGGAGAACATGGTAATGGGAAGGCATCGTCGGTGGAGACCGCCTCGGCCTCGCTCGGGCAAATTTTGCAGCTTCTGCCCGTTCCAGTTCTCGATCTTGGGCCCATGAGCTTTGAGAAATGCCGAAATCGGAGATGTCACAATAGTTCAGGAAAGTATCATGATTTCGTGAGATTCAGTTGGGGGTATGAGAGTGACTGCTAGTGAGCAATTTACACTTTTTTTTTCTGTTCCACTACTCAAGCCACTGGATTGGTCAACGTTTGATTGAAAAGGTAATTGAAAAGATATATCGACTGATTCCTGCAATGGAGTGTTTTAAGGAACCTGTCGCCATGGCTCTCTCATTCTCTGTTGGTCATTTTACAGATATGCCACCCTTTTTTTTTTTTTGTCATTGCTATGTATTTGTACCCATATGACTGTCCTTGTTACCTTAGAATCAGCATAAATCATTAAAAGAGCAAAAGATCTGTAATTTGGACTCATTAGCACCTATAGTATCTGCAGCCAATCACGAGCCTTTGTGTAGGAGTGGGCAGGGCTTATCTGACATTTCTTCTGTGATTGGGCCTTACCTTATCAGGTAGTAGTAAATGCTAAAACTACCAATTCCTTCAAATCGAGGATAGACAAATACTACTGCATTGCTGTCTGTCATCAGTGAATAATCCAGCTTACCACATTATACCATTCATTCCCGTATGTCGTCTTTAGAATCCAATTCTTGTGCTGTTGTTGTGAAACTGGCAGGGAAGTTCTCTCTCTCTCTCTCTCTCTCTCTCTCTCTCTCTCTCTCTCTCTCTCTCTCTCTCTCTCTCTCTCTCTCTCTCTCTCTATCTATCTATCTATCTATCTATCTATCTCTCCCCAAGTCCACCCTTTCTAACAAACTGTCCATGGCGGTATGGTCACGCCATACTGCACTTCTTTATATTCATCTTTTTCATGCCAGTAGGTAAGCCGATGGAAGGGTGGGGGAGGTGCCTTCAAAGCTTTGCTCACTCATTTCTACTAGTAATTTTAGGCATTGAAAACGGATACCTCGAGCATGAAACACTGGTTCTCCACTTACCTGTCTATCCCAAGTAGTTAATTGTCCTTCCCATGTAGTTCTCTTTCCTTCCCATGTAGTTATATGTTCTTCCCATGTAGTTCTCTCTCCTTCCCATGTAGTTATATGTCCTTCCCATGTAGTCCTCTCTCCTTCCCATGTAGTTATCTGTCCTTCCCATATAGTTATCTGTCCTTCCCATGTAGTTATCTATCCTTCCCATTTAGTTATATGTCCTTCCCATGTAGTTCTCTTTCCTTCCCATGTAGTTATATGTCCTTCCCATGTAGTTATCTGTCCTTCCCATATAGTTATCTGTCCTTCCCATGTGGTTATCTGTCCTTCCCATGTAGTTATCTGTCCTTCCCATGTAGTTATATGTCCTTCCCATGTAGTTCTCTTTCCTTCCCATGTAGTTATACGTCCTTCCCATGTAGTTCTCTCTCCTTCCCATGTAGTTATATGTCCTTCCCATGTAGTTATCTGTCCTTCCCATATAGTTCTCTCTCCTTCCCGTGTAGTTCTCTCTCCTTCCCATGTAGTTATATGTCCTTCCCATGTAGTTATCTCTCCTTCCCATGTAGCCACAGGTAATGATTTGGGCTACTTACGACCGACCGACTGCTGCCGCAGTGTATGTTACAAATGTTTCCATTAACAACAGCAACACTCACAGTTTACTTTGTGTTAACGTCCTTATTTTTTTGTCTTACAGGTAGGTCGTGTTGGAGGAGCTGTTAGTGGAGGGCCTGCTTCTGCTGGTGGTAGAGGTAGGTGGACCTACACCCTTCCGTCTCGCTGATGATGGTCAGTTGTCGACAGGACCTTTGTCTTCAGTGTTTGTAGATGGTCCTCAGGAGCGGATTGTCTGCTGGGCACATGGAGTGGCCCGTGTACGTTAGCGCTTTTCTCCTATATTTGTTGCGCAACTTGTTCATCTCCTTGACGAAGATTATCCTCGCATCCGGCGCGTATTATCATTCATTCATATTCTCTCAGTAAATGTTTCACGCTTTATTCTAATATTTATGAGCTGTTTGTTGATATATCTTCGTTTTCTGTGAATTGTTCATACGGTTGTTATTTATTCATATGTTTGTGGTCTCCGTCGCTGTTGCTTAACAGTGTGTGTGTGGCTCGACTTGCTTGTTTGTCGCGCTTCACAATACCTTCGGTTTGTTGAGTTTGGGGGAAACAAAGGTCCTTGTTTATGTGCTTGCTGGGGGAAGGTAACAACTGTTTATAGTTTGGACTCGTACCAGAGTCACTCATATTTCCCGCTGCCATGAAGCACACCAGTACTTCCAGCAGTGTTCGTGTCTTAACACTATTACAACAAATGTTTGAGTCAAAATTTCCACTCCATTAGTGGTAATGTGGTGTACGTGGTAGGCATGTTGATCATGTGGCCAGCGGCTGGGTGTAGCGCGGGTGACATGTTGCCATGAAGTATTGGTGAGGTGTGTGGGTTGCCGAGGGGCTTCTGTGGGTGTCAAGGTCTTTGGGTGTAATGCGGGAGACCTGTGAGCGTGGAAGATGTATGGGTGTATAGTGAAGGTGTTGTTGCCGGGTAAGTCTTTGGTCGTGCCGGGTAGTGAAGGAGGGTATGTATAGGCTTGTCATTCGGGGGGGACAGGAAGAGGGTGTATCGCCCACGCTGGCCCCCCAGCACTCCTCCTGCCTGCCTCACGCTGCAGAGAAGGACTTAACCTGCAACTTTGAGATCAGACGTGGAGCCAGAGCGCATGCCCGTCCTCTCTCTTTCTCAGCCTGGCTTCCCCTTCACCACAGTACCGACGCAGCAATGTGGTTACTCGAGGGGAAGTGAATAAGGGCAATATTCATTTGCTGTTGGTATGGAGCTTACGACCCAAAGGGAATCGTTATTCTTTTTCCCCCATTTGATTATGAGGAATTGTGCAGGAGGAATGATAGTGCGTTCCTGAAGCAATAGTGAGTTCTGTCTCGAAAAGTCTTGTTGACTGGAATGAAGGATCCTGGAATATTTGCTGGAATGGGAACGTTTCCGATGATTTATTCTGTGGTTATGCTTCAGTTTTATTCTTTATTTTTGCCGCAAAATCGGTTATTATACGCTCCACCCCTTTCTCTTGGGCGGTGGCGCAAAAGAGGATACAGTGTGTACAAAACGTCCAGGGACTGGGCCTCAATTATTGAAATGCCATACAGGTTAGTTAGTGAGAAAAATGTAAACGTGGATTGGGCAACACTGGATATATCACTCCGCAGTTGACATGGCTCACATAAACTATGCAACAGTTGAAAACACCAGTGATTGCATAACCTATCAAGATATATACATGACAAATGAACTGTTTACATTATGCAAAGTTATGAAGCTTTTCCACCAAACGAGGCAGAGCATTGTTGTGGATGACTTGGTTACACACACACACACACCCATACGCAGACACACACACACACACACACACACACACACACACACACACACACACACACACACATACGCGCACACACGCACATCTCGTAAAGCTTTCATGTTAGCCTCCCATGGGAAGGCTAGCTTCCCCGCCATCCAGTATGCACCAGGCCTCGTTATACGCCGTAGGTTTACTCCGTTCTTTTATACGACTCCCGCAGAGCATTTGTTCAAGCTAGTCTCCGAAATTCCTGGAGTTGGTGGTGGGCTCCGGGGGAATAGTTTGTTAACTAATGGCTGCGTGTGAGGAGCGGGTTGTTTTAATCCCTTCTGGTCCTGTTGGTGAGGGGGATGGGGTGTTCGTGGTGGTAGTTGTGGCGCGTTCTGCAGCACGGCGCCCAGTGGTAGTCGAGGTTGGGCGTGAGTACTTCACATCCACCGTGTTTCGTTATCGAATGTGTGATGATTACCTTGTGTCCTCGTTAATGAAGTGTTATTCATCCTTGCCCCACCCGCTTCATCTCTCTGTCATTCACCGTACGGGACGTCTCTTCGTATACGTTCTGACATTCTGGATTCCTGGATCCTCCCACAGTGTCCAGGCTGCAGTGTTTGGTTTTGTGACCTACTACCCTCAGGAGCCGAGGTGTGGTATTGTCGTCGCTTGGCAGCCAGCCCTTGGCTGTGGGAGGAGGCGTGGCGGGCGTAAAAGGATTGCTCAGTCATGTGCAAATCACATCTCTAATCGGAGGAGCGAGGTTCATAATGAGTCTTATCTCGATCTGCCGCGCGGAGTTTTCGCCTCATTGCGTCCCTGGCCTGTGCTTTGTCATGGGACGTAAGTTAACCACCGGGCTTTGTTCCCCTGAGTGGCGTGAGAGGATCGGGGGTCTGGTCTCGGCGAGGAGGCGGCCAAGGTCAGGCAGGTGTAACTCATCACCAGAGGTGATTCATGAAGTTCATCGCCCATCGGCCAGTATGGGCTGGGTGCTTACGGCCAAGACTGCTTCTTTGTTTTGGAGGGCTGATTGGCGCTGCTAGCCTCTGAAGACGTACTTTGGAGGGTTGATTGGCTTGGCTACCCCCATCTAAAAGCGTAATTTGTCTCGAGGTGAATAGAGACAGATCTCTGACTCTTGCAGTGGGCCTCCGAGAAACATGCTCAACGGAGGTGAAGAAGAAGATTCTCTAATCCGCCGTTGTGGAAAGAACGAAGTGATCAAGTCTGCCATCAAGTGTAAGAGAGACAGAGGACTGATCAGAACGTGAGAGGCGTCAGAGATCGAGGTCCTGGTGATCTCGAACCACCCAGCTTTTGGAGAGGACAGCAAAGGTAGTTTCGAACCTTGTGGGAGAAAGTGACATGGTTCAGTCTTGATAACTTTCATAACGAGAAAGTTGAACCAGCGACGAACACTACTGAGGGCACTTGGTGTCCTCCGGCTGGAATACAGTTGTGGATGTATTTGATTTTATTTTTGATTACCCCAGTACCATTTTTTAAAGGCCCCATGCATCTCAAGGCTGCGCTACTTCCAGTAGCAAGGGAAAATGTAGACTCCTTTAGAGTGAGAAGTTCTTCGACAAGACTGTACCACCAGTGACATAGCCTCGTCGAAGATGACTTCCCACTCGCGGTGTGACCTAGAGGAGGTGGAGACCGGTAACACCTGTTGTTACCACACAGGGCAGGAGAAATTGCAGAGATAGGAGCACCCATTTTGGTTCCTCAAGGCCCACATTTATTCAGTGAAATAACTGGCGAAGTAAAGGCCTGCATACAGAGATAGATGATCCGCTGGTATAACAGATTGGATGAAATATAAAATGTATATCCAAGGATTGAGCAGAGATGCTGCAGGGACCAGAGAAAACCATAGATATCAGGGCCCACGCCTGTTCCATCTGCCGCTGGTAGATATAAGATACAACAGTATCCCACCTGCCTGGTAGACCAAGCTGTCGAGAAGGGAGCTTGTGCACCTTCTGAGCTGCGGAGGGGTAAAAGGTCGACTCCAACACCGGCGCAAGTTGTACATATAGTTAATTTTGGTGATGGAAGA
Source organism: Panulirus ornatus (assembly GCF_036320965.1). Lineage (NCBI taxonomy): Eukaryota > Metazoa > Arthropoda > Malacostraca > Decapoda > Palinuridae > Panulirus > Panulirus ornatus. Next base: position 9,755,942 of record NC_092238.1, on the reverse strand, counting down.
CTCGGGATTTATGTTCGGTCATACCTGGGGAGAAGAAACTCCTCAAGGAGACGCTACGTCCAAGGGAGGAGGATCGGAGAAGCTAGAAGGTAGGAGGGCGAGCGTTAAAGGATATTTGAACGAGAGGGACGGGAAGGATGCCTAAAGCCTTTGTGTCTACCAGCTGTTGTAAACTCGACGTCCAGCGGTGCTGGGGCCGGGGGTGAGGGGGAGGAGGAGGAGAGAGGGGGCGGGTGTTGTCCATTTGGCTGGTACGTGCCGGCAGGCGGTGGCGAAGTTAGTGGCAGGTACATGTCCGACAAATTAATTACTGGAGGGCGTTAAGCAGGATGAACGTGCTACAGGTAGGGCCAGGGATGCGGGTGGTGAGCCATACTTGACAGGCCTCGGTTATTTACTCGACCTCGACCGTTTTCACTTTTCAAATTTTGTTCGAATATATTTTATCTATGACGAAGGAGGAGCTTGAGTTTATATATATATATATATGTATATATATATATATATATATATATATATATATATATATATATATATATATATATATATATATATATATATATATATATGTGTGTGTGTGTGTGTGTGTGTGTGTGTGTGTGTATGTGTGTGTGTGTTATAGAACCTCAGAACTCCATCCAGGGGCTCCGGCAGCTCCAAGGCTGCCCTACACTGAATAGCAGGGACAGGATGTACTCCACTGAGGCGAGAAGTTCTACAACGAATCCGTTCCCTCTTTCGTCAGCTGACTTATGATACAACCTCGCCAAAGGTGGCTCTTCATTCCTCGTCATTTAACCTTAAGCAGATGAAGTCCTGGAATATATATATATATATATATATATATATATATATATATATATATATATATATTTTTTTTTTTTTTTTTTTTTTTTTTTTTTTTTATACTTTGTCGCTGTCTCCCGCGTTTGCGAGGTAGCGCAAGGAAACAGACGAAAGAAATGGCCCAAACCCCCCCCCCCCCCACATACACATGTACATACACACGTTCCACCCACGCAAAATATACAGCCTCATCGAGACTTGTCTTTCAGGCTTCAACTCTTCTCATACGACAGACTCCTTTAGGCTTCAACTCTTCTCATACGACACACTCCTTTAGGCTTCAACTCTTCTCATACGACAGACTCCTTTAGGCTTCAACTCCTCATACGACACACTCCTTTAGGCTTCAACTCTTCTCATACGACACACTCCTTTAGGCTTCAACTCCTCATACGACACACTCCTTTAGGCTTCAACTCTTCTCATACGACACACTCCTTTAGGCTTCAACTCTTCTCATACGACAGACTCCTTTAGGCTTCAACTCCTCATACGACACACTCCTTTAGGCTTCAACTCCTCATACGACACACTCCTTTAGGCTTCAACTCCTCATACGACACACTCCTTTAGGCTTCAACTCTTCTCATACGACAGACTCCTTTAGGCTTCAACTCTTCTCATACGACAGACTCCTTTAGGCTTCAACTCTTCTCATACGACAGACTCCTTTAGGCTTCAACTCTTCTCATACGACACACTCCTTTAGGCTTCAACTCCTCATACGACACACTCCTTTAGGCTTCAACTCTTCTCATACGACAGACTCCTTTAGGCTTCAACTCCTCATACGACACACTCCTTTAGGCTTCAACTCTTCTCATACGACAGACTCCTTTAGGCTTCAACTCTTCTCATACGACACACTCCTTTAGGCTTCAACTCCTCATACGACACACTCCTTTAGGCTTCAACTCTTCTCATACGACAGACTCCTTTAGGCTTCAACTCTTCTCATACGACAGACTCCTTTAGGCTTCAACTCCTCATACGACACACTCCTTTAGGCTTCAACTCTTCTCATACGACACACTCCTTTAGGCTTCAACTCCTCATACGACACACTCCTTTAGGCTTCAACTCTTCTCATACGACACACTCCTTTAGGCTTCAACTCTTCTCATACGACACACTCCTTTAGGCTTCAACTCCTCATACGACACACTCCTTTAGGCTTCAACTCTTCTCATACGACACACTCCTTTAGGCTTCAACTCTTCTCATACGACACACTCCTTTAGGCTTCAACTCTTCTCATACGACACACTCCTTTAGGCTTCAACTCCTCATACGACACACTCCTTTAGGCTTCAACTCTTCTCATACGACACACTCCTTTAGGCTTCAACTCCTCATACGACACACTCCTTTAGGCTTCAACTCTTCTCATACGACACACTCCTTTAGGCTTCAACTCCTCATACGACACACTCCTTTAGGCTTCAACTCCTCATACGACACACTCCTTTAGGCTTCAACTCTTCTCATACGACAGACTCCTTTAGGCTTCAACTCCTCATACGACACACTCCTTTAGGCTTCAACTCCTCATACGACACACTCCTTTAGGCTTCAACTCCTCATACGACACACTCCTTTAGGCTTCAACTCCTCATACGACACACTCCTTTAGGCTTCAACTCCTCATACGACACACTCCTTTAGGCTTCAACTCCTCATACGACACACTCCTTTAGGCTTCAACTCTTCTCATACGACACACTCCTTTAGGCTTCAACTCCTCATACGACACACTCCTTTAGGCTTCAACTCCTCATACGACACACTCCTTTAGGCTTCAACTCTTCTCATACGACACACTCCTTTAGGCTTCAACTCCTCATACGACACACTCCTTTAGGCTTCAACTCCTCATACGACACACTCCTTTAGGCTTCAACTCTTCTCATACGACAGACTCCTTTAGGCTTCAACTCCTCATACGACACACTCCTTTAGGCTTCAACTCTTCTCATACGACACACTCCTTTAGGCTTCAACTCCTCATACGACACACTCCTTTAGGCTTCAACTCTTCTCATACGACAGACTCCTTTAGGCTTCAACTCCTCATACGACACACTCCTTTAGGCTTCAACTCTTCTCATACGACAGACTCCTTTAGGCTTCAACTCTTCTCATACGACAGACTCCTTTAGGCTTCAACTCTTCTCATACGACAGACTCCTTTAGGCTTCAACTCCTCATACGACACACTCCTTTAGGCTTCAACTCTTCTCATACGACAGACTCCTTTAGGCTTCAACTCCTCATACGACACACTCCTTTAGGCTTCAACTCTTCTCATACGACACACTCCTTTAGGCTTCAACTCCTCATACGACACACTCCTTTAGGCTTCAACTCCTCATACGACACACTCCTTTAGGCTTCAACTCTTCTCATACGACAGACTCCTTTAGGCTTCAACTCCTCATACGACAGACTCCTTTAGGCTTCAACTCTTCTCATACGACACACTCCTTTAGGCTTCAACTCTTCTCATACGACACACTCCTTTAGGCTTCAACTCTTCTCATACGACACACTCCTTTAGGCTTCAACTCTTCTCATACGACAGACTCCTTTAGGCTTCAACTCTTCTCATACGACACACTCCTTTAGGCTTCAACTCCTCATACGACACACTCCTTTAGGCTTCAACTCTTCTCATACGACACACTCCTTTAGGCTTCAACTCTTCTCATACGACACACTCCTTTAGGCTTCAACTCTTCTCATACGACAGACTCCTTTAGGCTTCAACTCTTCTCATACGACACACTCCTTTAGGCTTCAACTCCTCATACGACACACTCCTTTAGGCTTCAACTCCTCATACGACACACTCCTTTAGGCTTCAACTCCTCATACGACACACTCCTTTAGGCTTCAACTCCTCATACGACACACTCCTTTAGGCTTCAACTCTTCTCATACGACACACTCCTTTAGGCTTCAACTCCTCATACGACACACTCCTTTAGGCTTCAACTCTTCTCATACGACACACTCCTTTAGGCTTCAACTCCTCATACGACACACTCCTTTAGGCTTCAACTCTTCTCATACGACAGACTCCTTTAGGCTTCAACTCCTCATACGACACACTCCTTTAGGCTTCAACTCTTCTCATACGACAGACTCCTTTAGGCTTCAACTCCTCATACGACACACTCCTTTAGGCTTCAACTCCTCATACGACACACTCCTTTAGGCTTCAACTCCTCATACGACACACTCCTTTAGGCTTCAACTCTTCTCATACGACAGACTCCTTTAGGCTTCAACTCTTCTCATACGACACACTCCTTTAGGCTTCAACTCTTCTCATACGACACACTCCTTTAGGCTTCAACTCTTCTCATACGACACACTCCTTTAGGCTTCAACTCCTCATACGACACACTCCTTTAGGCTTCAACTCTTCTCATACGACAGACTCCTTTAGGCTTCAACTCCTCATACGACACACTCCTTTAGGCTTCAACTCTTCTCATACGACACACTCCTTTAGGCTTCAACTCCTCATACGACACACTCCTTTAGGCTTCAACTCCTCATACGACACACTCCTTTAGGCTTCAACTCCTCATACGACACACTCCTTTAGGCTTCAACTCTTCTCATACGACACACTCCTTTAGGCTTCAACTCTTCTCATACGACACACTCCTTTAGGCTTCAACTCCTCATACGACACACTCCTTTAGGCTTCAACTCTTCTCATACGACACACTCCTTTAGGCTTCAACTCTTCTCATACGACAGACTCCTTTAGGCTTCAACTCCTCATACGACACACTCCTTTAGGCTTCAACTCTTCTCATACGACAGACTCCTTTAGGCTTCAACTCTTCTCATACGACACACTCCTTTAGGCTTCAACTCTTCTCATACGACAGACTCCTTTAGGCTTCAACTCCTCATACGACACACTCCTTTAGGCTTCAACTCCTCATACGACACACTCCTTTAGGCTTCAACTCTTCTCATACGACACACTCCTTTAGGCTTCAACTCCTCATACGACACACTCCTTTAGGCTTCAACTCTTCTCATACGACAGACTCCTTTAGGCTTCAACTCTTCTCATACGACAGACTCCTTTAGGCTTCAACTCTTCTCATACGACAGACTCCTTTAGGCTTCAACTCTTCTCATACGACAGACTCCTTTAGGCTTCAACTCCTCATACGACACACTCCTTTAGGCTTCAACTCCTCATACGACACACTCCTTTAGGCTTCAACTCCTCATACGACACACTCCTTTAGGCTTCAACTCTTCTCATACGACACACTCCTTTAGGCTTCAACTCCTCATACGACACACTCCTTTAGGCTTCAACTCCTCATACGACACACTCCTTTAGGCTTCAACTCTTCTCATACGACACACTCCTTTAGGCTTCAACTCCTCATACGACACACTCCTTTAGGCTTCAACTCTTCTCATACGACACACTCCTTTAGGCTTCAACTCCTCATACGACACACTCCTTTAGGCTTCAACTCCTCATACGACACACTCCTTTAGGCTTCAACTCTTCTCATACGACACACTCCTTTAGGCTTCAACTCTTCTCATACGACACACTCCTTTAGGCTTCAACTCTTCTCATACGACACACTCCTTTAGGCTTCAACTCCTCATACGACACACTCCTTTAGGCTTCAACTCTTCTCATACGACAGACTCCTTTAGGCTTCAACTCCTCATACGACACACTCCTTTAGGCTTCAACTCCTCATACGACACACTCCTTTAGGCTTCAACTCTTCTCATACGACAGACTCCTTTAGGCTTCAACTCTTCTCATACGACACACTCCTTTAGGCTTCAACTCCTCATACGACACACTCCTTTAGGCTTCAACTCCTCATACGACACACTCCTTTAGGCTTCAACTCTTCTCATACGACAGACTCCTTTAGGCTTCAACTCCTCATACGACACACTCCTTTAGGCTTCAACTCCTCATACGACACACTCCTTTAGGCTTCAACTCCTCATACGACACACTCCTTTAGGCTTCAACTCCTCATACGACACACTCCTTTAGGCTTCAACTCTTCTCATACGACACACTCCTTTAGGCTTCAACTCTTCTCATACGACACACTCCTTTAGGCTTCAACTCCTCATACGACACACTCCTTTAGGCTTCAACTCCTCATACGACACACTCCTTTAGGCTTCAACTCTTCTCATACGACACACTCCTTTAGGCTTCAACTCCTCATACGACACACTCCTTTAGGCTTCAACTCCTCATACGACACACTCCTTTAGGCTTCAACTCCTCATACGACACACTCCTTTAGGCTTCAACTCCTCATACGACACACTCCTTTAGGCTTCAACTCTTCTCATACGACAGACTCCTTTAGGCTTCAACTCTTCTCATACGACAGACTCCTTTAGGCTTCAACTCCTCATACGACACACTCCTTTAGGCTTCAACTCTTCTCATACGACACACTCCTTTAGGCTTCAACTCTTCTCATACGACAGACTCCTTTAGGCTTCAACTCTTCTCATACGACACACTCCTTTAGGCTTCAACTCCTCATACGACACACTCCTTTAGGCTTCAACTCTTCTCATACGACACACTCCTTTAGGCTTCAACTCCTCATACGACACACTCCTTTAGGCTTCAACTCTTCTCATACGACAGACTCCTTTAGGCTTCAACTCTTCTCATACGACACACTCCTTTAGGCTTCAAATCCTCGTACGACACACTCCTTTAGGCTTCAACTCTTCTCATACGACACACTCCTTTAGGCTTCAACTCTTCTCATACGACAGACTCCTTTAGGCTTCAACTCCTCATACGACACACTCCTTTAGGCTTCAACTCTTCTCATACGACACACTCCTTTTGATATTGCTCTGCGATCATCACACGAGACAAACCAAAATCAGCGTTCCAACATCATTCAGACCAGGACGGCTCACTGTTCCCAATGATGAGAGTGACAGCTCTATTTTTCGCGTTAAGTCCCAGATGATACGAATCTTGCCGGCCTGACACTGTGGAAGAATTTAACAGTTCAAACTATTCTTAGAACAGAACCCCACGAATCAGGACTTCCAGGAACACCTCCCAGACGGAGTAGAATTAGTGTAATGCTTACTCAATGTAACTATCCACACCGCAATACATACGTGTCTGTGGGAAGAAAGATAGGCTTGGATTGTTGAAAATCACGTTCGCCAGAGGTGTTGAAATCATTCCAGTCTGCCTTAGCATTTGCATGACGGACGTTAGGCAATTCTGGTAGGGGAGGGGAGCACTTGTTTAATGGATTGAATACTCGCATGCATGTCAGTTGAACACGGAGTGACGTAAACCATATTGAGAAAACTAGTGTGGTCTCTTTTACCTATATCCACTACACAGAGCCAGTGACCTAATGAACACCCGGGCTACCTGCCTAAGCTTTCCCTCTCTGCTGCCTGAAATGCAGGCTAAGCTTCATTCTAGACCCAAGCATGGAGATGGGCTACTCAACCCCATGATGAACAGATTACGCGACCGTAATGCCCTCGTCATTTTGATCTTGTCTTACCCCGGAGCTAAGGTAAAGCAACGTCTCCAGGGGAGGATGGTATCACTTCTGAAATGATAAGACTCGTTCGTAAAGCATCCGGCAGTCCACACTTTTGCATCACAAGAGGTACGTGCTGCCCAGCTCCCGGTCGACTGCTCTCATCGTCTCGAAATCCAAACCCGCCCACCAAATGCCATCGGACCTGTGGCTATAACTTGTTCTTTTGGTGTAAAAGCTTTGAGAAGGTGGTCCTCAATCGTCTCCAACGTGATCCTCCGTCTCCCAGCCCACCTGGTTTCATGCACGAAGTGTAAGTGCAACATTGCACTATTGCCTTTTTAAACTCTCCACAGATTACAGTTTCACCACCTCCTCTGATCTCATAGCAACTTTTCCTCTTGCTGATCGACCTATAATCATCTTGTATGAACTAGCTAAAGTGGATAGTGGATTCTCCCTCGTTCTCTGGATCTTTTTACCTGTCCATAAAAAAGAAGGAAAATATCACCTGGTTTGTTTCAAGGACCTGGGAGTGAAATCAGAGAGCGTGAACTTGGTATTCCGCGAAGCGGTGTTCTCAGCCCCACCCCTGTGGTATGTCTTGAAGGAATGCCCTCTTTGAGTCAATGCCCAAGACCAGCAAACACCGTATGCTGACTGAGCTGTGCTGGAGACAGTTCGAGCTAATGCCTCCGAGTATAACGGTGCACTTACTGTAGACTCAGTCGTGTACCAGATGCTCGTGAAAGGCTGAGGCTTATCATCTCTTCTGAGAGGGAGAGAAATATATTCCTCTCAACGGATGCCCTTACAAACCAGGATGGAGTCACCCCTCTCCTCCCTTCCCCTCCTCATACTCCTAAAACCCCTCCCCTCCCTTCCCCTCCTCATACTCCTAAAACTCCTCCCCACTCCATACTCATAAAACCCCTCCCCTACCCTCCCCATATTCATAAGACCCCTCCTCTCCTCATACTTACACAACCTCTGCCCTCCCCATGGTCGTAAAACCCCTCCTCGCCCCATAATCATAAGATCCCTCCCCTCCCTATATTTATACAACCCCTCCCATCCTCATACTCTTCATACGAGTAATGGGTCACACACAGAATGTGGAAGAAAGTACCGCATTGTTAGCTTAGCGTAGGATCTCCCACCACACCGAGCTTTTGTGACCAGACTCGGTCATCAGTGTTGAGGAAGGCTTGGCCCACTACGAGAAATGGCGCGGTTCCTTATTCTGAAGAAGGACAAGATGCCTGAAATTCCTAAGATTGTATCCACGTTTCTGCGTCCTGTTCGGTGAAACTTACCATATTAAAGCCAGCTTATGTAATGAAATCATTCTGTAACAATTTGTGTAATGAGTATCTGGCCACTGGGGTCTGACAAAGACCCTTTGTGACCTCTGTAATCCTTTTGCGCAGCCGCTCACAGGATGAGCATGGGCTGAACAATGAACTCGCCGCTGTCAGCGGCACATATAGATCAATTAGCCTTAAGCCACAGTACGGGGCAAATGTCAGAATTGTTGAAATGATGTAACGTGCCTATACATTCGACCTCCTGCTAGTTATAGTGCGCCTCTCCTTGTTCTGGTTCCCGGTAGAAAGCTTGAGGAGACATAAAGCAGATATTTGGGAACCATGCTAGGCTGTGTCGGAACTACAGAGATCGTCAATATGAGGAAAGAACACGGGCTTCGTGGTGTTAGTGCCAACTGAAATCATTCGTCGTACAGGGATGAAGATTCTGGGACAAAAATAACATCCCAATTCATAGTCAAAAGATTTCATCGCACTTTTCTGCAAGAGGGAGACATTCGTCTTCACAGGCTGCCAAAACTTATGCTGTTGTGCTTCGAGTTGTATGGCATTCATTAGCTTCACCCTGTGAGGCAACAGATGCACTAGTACCCTGCCCGATGGGAAAGTAACCCCACTTTGCCGTTAGTTTTCCGTCCTTTTTCCCCAAGTCTTTTGCTTCGGTTTCATCCTGAGGTGTGATCATGTTAACACCATCACTACTGAACACAGTCTTTCTCAGATGATGTTGTAGATGGAGTCCCCTATAATATACCACTGGGGGCTACAGCCCATGCAGTTACTGTTAACGCAGAAGGTTCCTGTCTAAAATTGGGACCATGGAATAACAAATGGGTCCCCCCTTTCTCCAAACTGAAGTATTCGCTGTCCTCATTGCCTTGAAATTGGTTAACGCCTCCAGGAAATGGTGTCTGATTATAAGTGACTCTCTTCATCAGTAGCATTGAATTCCCTTTTGTATGACTGTCATAAGTGCAACACAGATGCGACAGAAAAATTATCCATGATGGAATTACATTTAACCTTCTTTGGATTCCCTTACGTATCTATTTCAGAATCTACGATGGGACTTGATGAATCAGCCAAGACGTATATCTCATGATGATTGACTCTGCTTTTGGTTTACCTGCAAGTAGCGTAAGAAATAGTCGTTCAGAAGAGAAACAGCAGCAGAATATTGTTGGCGAAAGACGAATCAAGATGCAGATCCATCTACTGTCATAATAGCATGCAAGAAGACTCTTATGGTTCCATAAAGAGGATCTGAAGGCTCTTTGATGGTATTGCGGGCCGACTCAAGCTGAGGCTGTCGATACCCATAAGAGAGTTTGTTAATCCTGCTGAAACCAAAACGCACGGGGCGTAAGTTTTGCCGGCAGAGTCACTCTCACACCTTACAACACTCATGCCTCCGTGGCTGTTGTCAGACTAATGAATTCAGAGACGTAATTCCCAACCGAGCATTACAGTGTATATCATTTCATCCGTGACAATGTTTTCCACCGGAGGCTTGGAAAGTATCGTGCCTTGTTATGCACTGTGTTGTTTAATTAATTCGTTGTTGCTCAGTCTCTATTGACATTTCATTTGTGTAGCTCGTTAGGTAATTCATATTATTGTTGTCCGGTCGCTGGAAACAGCTCGCCAGTTATGTGACTTGTTATGTGTAACTCAGTCATCATGATCCATTACCTTGACCTTTTGTGCGCTCTGCGTCAATGCGTCATATCCCGCGCTCCCAACCCACGAGTTGGGTCGGTGTGCGTAATCAATTCGCCGTTTTTTGTGTCAGTGGTCAAAATCAGCACTAAGGCTTTGTTTATCTTTATCATCCTCAACATCTTCGATTTCATTTCTGTCACTTTCTTTATTATTTGTTCCAGTATCTTTGGTTCCAACACCTTTAGTCTCACTTCTTGGTCGTCCAGCACCTCTCCTCCTACTGGTTCCAGCTAATGCTGGAGGTGGTGGGAGCGAGGGCCATGCCCCACGAAGATGGGGGAGTTAAGGGTGTGGATGGCTTTTGATGGGAGGCCAGTGACGGGTGGCAAGTGACGAGGCCAGACGAGGAGGGAGAGCGGTGGAGGAAAGAAAGGTGGCGGGAGCTGAGGTACGGAATGGGAGGAGGAGTTACGGTGCCTGGATCGCTGTAATGTGGTCGGGTGGGAGGGGGAAGAGAGTGAGCCAGTGTGTGTGTGTTGAGGAGAGGAAACTAAGGTTAATGATGGGAGGAGGAGGGTGGAGAGAGAAGGGAAAAGGAATGACAATGATGTTTGAGGAAAGGACACACATTATGGTAATGAGGAGGAGAAAGTTTGAAGGGTCGTGATGGGAGGAGGAATACGGAAATACCATGTGAGCTTCACTGTGTGTGTGTGTGTGTGTGTGAAGTTGGGATGAGATGTAAATGCTGGAGGAATAAGTTAAAGGACAGAATATGTAAGCAAGGAGGAGGGAGGTGCTCTCTCTCTCTCTCTCTCTCTCTCTCTCTCTCTCTCTCTCTCTCTCTCTCTCTCTCTCTCTCTCTCTCGCTCTCTCTCTCTCTCTCTCTCTCTCTCTCTCTCTCTCTCTCTCTCTCTCTCTCTCTCTCTCTCTCTCTCTCTCTCTCTCTCTCTCATTTTTCTCTTATGCTTCTAGAGCTCTGCGTCAGAGCCATCACTGCAGCCCGCGTGACAGACGTCTGCGTGGAATGTTTTTATACAATCGGTTCTCTTGTAGAATACATTTTTTTTTCCTTTTTTTTTTTTAGACCATTGTGAAGCTCGAGATAAGTTCCGATCGCGTGGCTTTTATTACATGTCTGACTGTGATGCCTCGGATGCTGCTGGCTGATGGACGGTTCAGGACCTAGAAAAAAAAAAAAAAAGGAAACGAGATGATATAATAGAAGGGTTGCTACAGGCGGGGTAGGGCGTCCGTCGGTTGGGATGGGGGGATGAAGGACCTTGGAGCACATCCTGCAGAGGATGTGAACATTCAGACGTGTGAAAGTGAGAAGTGCGAGTGGGGGTGAGAATGGCAAGGGGAAGATGGGAGGCTCCCGGGAAAGCTGATTAGCTTTATGGACATATGGTATTTGGAGAGGCGGGTTTAAGGGCAGTGTAAACGTACATGGAGATGCTGGGAGATGGTGGCTCTGAGGGTGTGGGCGAGAACATGGGAGGTGGTGGCTATGGGGGCGAGAACACGGGGCTCCCCCCTCCGGCCAGGAGCACTCCCAGGTATTCCTCACTCCACACACCCTCCCAGCTTTCTCCTTAGCCGGGTCTAATGGTGGCTAACTCTCCTGTAACACGGACCGTATGTACACATGACAGTACTCATTCATGCACTTCAGTCGCATCCGGGACGATCATGTTGATGCACATATCTCTATTTACATGTACGGCACTCGGTAGATACGCTGGCCAGTGCATATACACAGTGATGAACGTACATATGTGTATATCGGTATGAAAATACAGGAACTTGTATGAATTCCCCGCACCCATGAAGTGTTAAATGCTCATGCAAAATCAGTACCATCGATTACCATCGTCAGATGTGACCGCCATGTCTGGTCTCAGTCGTATGGCTAAGATGGTTGAGATTCCCCTTCGGATGTAATTGTCTTTGTTACCTGTGGGAGTACATGGTGCTCGGGTCCCGTAAGTGAAGAATCAAACGAAAGAGAAAGACGCAGGTAATCGGAATTATGGCTTGCTATAGGTCATGTGTGTGTGTGTGTGTGTGTGTGTGTGTGTGTGTGTGTGTGTGTGTGTGTGTGTGTGTGTGTTTCACCGTAAAGGTTGAAATGTAAAGTATACATGTTTAGAATCGAAAACTTTTCACGTTTCAGCTTTCGTTATTAAACTTTATGAACATCAGAATACCGGAGTTCTGTGGTGGGTATGTCTTCTGTGGATATGTTTTGAGTGAGGTAAGGGCGAGTTGGCTCAGGGGAGGTATGACTAGGTGTTAGCGAGAGCCCTGGCCTAGGACCAGGGGTTACCGAGAGCCCTGGCCTGGGACCATGGGTTAGCGAGGGCCCTGGCCTGGGACCAGGGGTTAGCGAGGTCCCTGGCCTAGGACCAGGGGTTAGCGAGGGCCCTGGCTTAGAACCAGAGGTTAGCGAGGGCCCTGGCCTAGGACCTGGGGTTAGCGAGGGCACTGGCCTAGGATCAGGGGTTAGCGAGGGCCCTGGCCTGCGACCAGGGGTTAGCGAGGGATAAGGAGAGAGAGAGAGAGAGAGAGAGAGAGAGAGAGAGAGAGAGAGAGAGAGAGAGAGAGAGAGAGAGAGAGAGAAATGTCTCGGCTCTGGTCCCTTCTCCCCTACCCGTGGTTTACGCCGCTCATAACGTAATCTTGGCTAATGGGCCTGCTGCTGGCTGGCTCTACTATCCCGTAATGTTCTGGGCCACAGATTTATCATCGGGCACAGTCCGAGATGAGATCATTTTCATGAGTGGTGGGTCTTGGGCCTCGACGTCCTCGTAGGTGTATAAGCGAGTGGATATTTCTTTATGCCTTTGGGTCGTATATAAGCCATGTGATTACCTTTCATGTAATTACACACGTGTCCTGTGCTTAAACTTTACTCTTATACTTCGCTAAAGTGATGAATTGTAAACACCGTGAGCTGTTCACGTTCACCGTCAGAACTCAGTTATATTTTCACCGATTCACAACTGTCGTAGTGTACAAGTATTTATTCACCTCTTTGCTGACAAGGTGCTTGCTTAATTTCATATCATGGCCTTTGGTTCTTCTGTCACAGAATATTTCAAAAGAAGTGTTCCCTGGTGTACGTCATCAAGCTGGTTTAAAAGCTTAAAAGGCGCCACCAGGTTGCCCCTCACTCCTCCACTCGCTTCCACAGGAGGCAGAGTTTAGGCCTTTAGCCTTTCCATGTAACTCAGCCTTTCTCACTTAGTCGCCATCTTCGTTGTCTTTGATAATCTCGATCGGTCAGGCTACTTTAAGACTTGATTCGTGTGATTTCATACGTAGAAATGGGTGCAGACGTTTAACCTCGAATGAGGTGATGAACTCAATTCCTTCTTGTGGTCTGTTACTGTTTGGCTTCGTTTGTATTCGTCCTCTGAGCCTTCTGTATTGGCCCTTTCTTCTTCTTTATGTTTGGCAACTGATCTTTAGGAGTGTATTCTTCTTTTGGCCTTATCTTGCTGAATATTTCCTCATTCACACACACACACACACACACACACACACACACACACACACACACACACACACACACACACACAGTATTTGCCAGCAGGCAGTTTGCTTCCTTTGCTATTTCCTTAAGTGTGGGATCTCTGGCGACAGGTTGGGGAAGATGGTAACTTTCAGGTCTCTCACACAGAGATTCCCGACGCTCATATCCTGCTGGATGTATGTGTGTGCATGAGCATGTTTGTGCATGTGTGTGTGAGCATGCTGGTGCATGTGTGTATGCATTCGTGTACACAGTTTGGTCTTAAGTACGGTTTTAAGTATACTTAACATCTTACGTAGACTTACTTGGCAGACAGTGATATATAGTCTCTTGCGGTGGTATGTAAGGAGCACAGCTCACGTTTAGATGAAGGTGGGACTGTCATCAGGCTCCCATGACTGTCACCAAGCTCACATGACTGTCACTAGGCTAGCATGACTGTTACCAGGCTTGCATGACTGTCACCAGGCTCGCATGACTGTCACTAGGCTTGCATAACTTGCCTGGCTCACATGACAGTTATCAATGACAGTTATCACGCTCACACACGACACGACTGTTGCCAGGCTCACATGATTGTCACAAGGCTCACACGACTGTCACAAGGCTCACATGGCTATCACAAGGCTCACATGGCTGTCACAAGGCTCGCATGACTGTCACAAGGCTCACATGACTGTCACAAGGCTCACATGGCTGTCACAAGGCTCGCATGACTGTCACAAGGCTCGCATGACTGTCACAAGGCTCGCATGACTGTCACAAGGCTCGCATGACAGTTATGAGGCTCACATGACGCGTTTGTTATTTGGCTCGCGTATGAGTTGCCTAGCTCGCGTGTCCCTTTTTTGGCCCGGCTCACATGAAACTGCCGTCGTAAAGCTCAAGGTGGAACTTTAACTCAAGTAACTTTGTCGGAAAGTGTCACCTCATCACCACTGAGGTGACGGAGAGGAGGAGGAGACGCCGCCGTGGGTGGATCGTGAGAATACAGGTAGCGCTCAAACAGCAAGGCGAAGCCGTGGACTGGTCGCTGCTCACCATGAAGCATCACTTTATTCATGATATGTATTTAGACACTGTGAGCAATAAGGGGAAACAGTCTGGAAGACTGTTGTTTGAATTCGTCCTTTTTTTTTCTCTCTCTCTCTCGTCTGTATTATGTTCTTTTTTTCTTTCTTTTTCGTCTGTATATATAAGTACATATGACCGCATCTGTCGTCTGTATAAAGTTACTCTGACGATGTCTGTGCGCATCTGCCTAGAGGCGTAGTATTACGCGTTGGTAGCGTGTCTGTTCGTATATTCCCTCTGTGCATTGTTACATCATGGTACGTGTGAGTCTGGATACGTTTGCGTAATGATGCACAGTAGTAGTAGTAGTAGTAGTAGTAGTAGTAGTAGTAGTAGTAGCAGCAGCAGCAGCAGCAGCAGCAGTAGTAGTAGTAGTAGTAGTAGTAGTAGTAGTAGTAGTAGTAGCAGTGCGTCTGTACGCTCGCGTCGTCTGCGTAAAGTGTCACAGCGATGTGCGTGTATATGCCGCTCCTTGACGACCTGTCCTTTGTTGAAGTGCCCGTGTGTTCCTGGCCTCATATCCTCTTGTAATTCTGGCTTCCTGTCCTCCCCGCCTGCCTGTATGTCCGTCCTCGCGTCGCGCACCTGCTCCCCGTTGCACATCCACTTCCGTCGTCACCACCCCATCCTATCCCCCTCCACCACCACCCCGTCACGTAGCCTAGCATATGGGTATATTCCACTCTAAAAGAGAGTTTGTGAGTCAGTAGAATTTTGATATTTTTTTTTCCTACCAACGGCAAAATATTTTTGTTATTGGTATATCTAGGATTTATTTTCCATTTCCAAAATATGATTTGCATAGTGAATTTTTATACTGTTATTTGGTAAATAAATTGGAGTAGTGCTATGTGCATCGCTCATAAAAGTAAATAGATACTGTATATGCATATGGAGAAGTTAAATACATGCTGTATTTTACGATATGAATATTGACAAGCTACAGTGTCCGGCCGCCCATATATTTTCAAATGTGATATATGGCTTGGGTTTTAGCATATGACGCTGACTGGGTGAAATCATCGTACATCACCGAGTCTCGTGTTTCGAACGGTGTAAGCACTAGCGACCTGCCTCAGTGTGCCTCAGGTTATCTTGAGGGAAGGGTGCTCTTTCTTTACCCTTCCCGGCCTCTTGCTTCGTTTTGGGAATTTCGCTTCTGGGCTCTGTATTTTTTCCACCTCTGCTTCAGTATGGTTTGCTTTTGTTCTTTTAGGGAGGAGAAAGTCCGAGTTACTGCCTGGAAGCAAGGAATTGTGGATACGCGTGAGATTTGTAGGCGCAACGGGCGCTCGGAACGCACGATCCTGCACCACCTCATCAGTGCCTCGCCATATTCAGATCAAGACCCTGTGGACCCAAAACATGGACCAGTTCCATGGCCAGACGTCTGCAGGGGGTAATCTAGGCCAAAAGAAAAATGACATATTACTAAAATGTAAGCGTGATATCGCCTTTGAAAATATATTGTAGTGGTTTGGGTGGGGACAAGATTTTGTATGTGGACATTGTAGATTCATATTATACTTGAAGACATGAATAAGGAGAAGCTGAATACTGGTAAAGACTCTGTTGAAAGATAAGCGTTGTGAAGAAAAGGGAAGAAAGTGAATGCAGCATTAAAAGTAGTGTACTTGTGCGGTAAAGATGTGCATATGGAAAAGATTAAAGTGAATAGAGGCGTTATATAAAGGTATGCATACATTTTAAAAGTCAAGTTGATAAATACAGTTATTAAAGACACGCATATGGAAGATATTATAAAGAATAAATGATAACGGGATGGACTACAGCTGGCGTTGTGTGGTGAGCCCCGGGGCGCAGGAAAGATAAGCCCGTCTCTCCTCATTCTGTATTCGTCAGCAGTCGCTGTCTTCACTTTCTTTGAGATCAGAAGGAAAGCTGACACTCGGCCGGAATAGTGTGTGAGCTGAGGAGGTGGAATCGGCGCACGTAGGGAGAGAGAGAGAGAGAGAGAGAGAGAGAGAGAGAGAGAGAGAGAGAGAGAGAGAGAGAGAGAGAGAGAGGATAGAAGTGGTTAGTCACTAGGAAGAGGTGACCAGCCAGCGGGTGCTGCACACGGGTATACTAGTTCGATGCCGCGCCACCACGCCTGCCCGTACCCTTTAATATGCACACCTCTCTCCTCCCGTGGCTCAGCCCCTGTGGTACCTTAAGCTGTAATTAATTACATTTATTGGTTTAGTTGGACCTTGTTGGGGGTTATGTCCAAAGTTTAATTGACGTCTCCCTCTTGTTGACTGTCGAGGCTTGTTTACCCCTCACAGTTCATTCTGTGGCCAAGTCCCTCCCTCCTCCTCCTCCTCCTCCCCTCCATTGATACTTTCATCAGCCAGGCTGTTTGAGGCTGCGGCCCGCAGGCATACGCGCCCTCGACCGTCTGGCTGGCAAAGTACACGTTGTAGACATTTCGTAATGGAATCTTCGTTAGAAGTTGTTGTTTCTCGGCCATAATACGGCTTTGGGATATTTTTTTTTCTTCTTCTGTTGCCTCTGCTTCCCTCCGGCCAGTATACCTGGGAATTACCTGCCCACGGCATAGTAAAAGTTTACGTAATCTCTTGGCGGAGGAGTTTCCTGACGGAGGACCTCGCCTAACAAGATTGGTACTTCCGTAAATTTTCATTAACTGTCGGAGGGTTTGTGGATAAATGTTCAAGGGCTGCACGCTTCTCATTTTGCCTCAATCTTTGTTGAGCCGTTTGTAGAGGCTAGATTTTTCGTGGTAGATCTATCAACGATCAAACGCCAAGGTCACTGTGTTGAAGGTCATGTCTCTCGACGTTGAAGAAAACATAGTTAACATCAGTAAGATGACTAGTATGGGGTATATTTTTGGCCGGGCAGGAGAGGAATGATGAAGGATGGAGTGGCCGGGGTATCCATATCCTCTGCCTGACTCATTACTTGGTGCGGTTGGCCCTCCAACCTAGCTAGCACTGGAAAGGCTGTGGTGTCACGGTGCTTCGCTGTGTTGGTGCTCCTACGCGTCCGTCTCGACGTAGACTCTTTTAAAATTATGAGGCAACTGTTGCCTGATCAAGGAGACGGGCGAAGTCTCTGGCTCAGGTAGATTTTTTTCCTCCCATGATCACTACCCACGTAGAGTGTGGTGTTTAGCATGCTTATCAACAACACTTTGGTAGGAAGTCTCCAATGACCTTTTTATTTCCAGGTTATTCTGAACAGTGATACAGAATGGTCTAACCCGAGACCACTTTTGCCTCGTGTCTCTGGTCAGTACTGCCAGAGCTGCTGTGTCACGTGGCGACGGTGGGAGGTCTACGTGTGGTCGAGGGGAGCGGCTCAGGGAGGCACCACTAGGGGCACCTGCGCAGTTTAGCTGGGTATCAGGAGCGGGCCAGCCACCAGCAGGTGCTTACGTTACTTACATTCCTGGCTCCCGTGTGGGCGGCCGCGCTTCAGGGCCCAACTCGGCCTCCATCAGCACGCCCACACCCATGCTACAAGCCAGCAGCCGCGACGTCCTCACGCCCACCATCGCGCAACAAGTTGATCCTGTCCGCGATGCAGTAGAGCACCCCTGATAACACCACGACAGGCGCCTCGCTACAAGCCTCGACGCCGTCAAGCCCCCGGCAACACTACAAGTCAAGAGCCCCGGTTTCCTCACGCCATCCGCCATACTACAAGCCAACAGCCCTGACGACTTCTTGCCTTCCACCACTCTACAAGCCAGTACCCCCCCGACGTCTTTACGGCTCCCACCACACTACAAGCCAACAGCTCCGACGCCTTCAGGTCTCCTACCGCACTACAAGTCAACGGTCCCATCTCCTTGGCTTCCACCACACTACAGGCCAACAGCCCCGACGTGTTTTAAGGCTCCCGCCGCACGGCATGCCAACAGCTCAAACATCTTCACGTCCGCCACAGCGTTATAAACCAACAACCCCGGGAACCTCGCTCCAGCCACCGCTCTGCAAACCAGCGACCCAGCCAACTAAAGGCCCACCACCACCACGCCACGAGTCGCGTAGCTGATCGTACACAGGAGACACAGTCCTTTTACCGCAAATGATGTGTCTGTAACCCGGTCGTAATCTGACATAACAGATCCCTTCGGCAGGAAGTTGTGGGTCCCAAATTGCAAATTCTACGCGAGTAACAGCTATGGAGGAGGGATGAGTGAGTGAAATGAACGTTACGTATCCACCCATAACAACATATTGATTACGTTATTTCCCTCATGAGGACAAGAGTGAGACACCTCAGCAACTTTCGTATTGAGAGAGAAACCTGTTTAGCTTGCTTTTGGAATCTTAGAAGTCTTGGACCACATGTAATTCTTTTATAAAGGGTTTTTAACGCGCCACATCTTAGATAGAAACTGGTTAGGAGACAACATCAGCTGTAAGGCAGAGTGATGTTTGATGTTTCCACGGGAGAAGAAAAAAAAAACTCGCTTCTCATGTGTCTCATATTTTCATATTTGACATTGATCCAGACTCACAGTTTTATATCATTATTCGCCGATGATTCCTGCAATAGTTTTTGAATATTTTTCATTTGTAAAATATCAATCCAGTCTTGACAGAGACTCACTGGCGATAAACGTGTTTAAACGATATTACGATTCAGCTCCTTACACACACACACACACTCACACACACACACACACACACACACACACACACACACACACACACACACACACGTCATTACATAATTCATATCACAGAAGAGGAGAGTAGAAAAAAAAAAAGCTCCACGAATTATTATGTCAAGATGGCCGTAACCTTCATGAGACCACAACAAAGTAACCGTCGCCCCTTCAAAGAAGATGGTCGGCTGGGTTCTGCGAACCTCCAGAACGAGTGACATAACCGGTGTTGACGGCCTTCTTTTAAAAGCTCATTTTCTGCCAACGAGAATAATGATGTGTTCACTTCACCTCGTTAGGCGGGCCAAATTGCCGAGTTAGAAAGTACGAAAATACTGGGAACGAGTGAGATTGCTCAGACTTCATCATACTCGGGAAGGACAGAGAGAGAGAGAGAGAGAGAGAGAGAGAGAGAGAGAGAGAGAGAGAGAGAGAGAGAGAGAGAGAGAGTGATCGTGATATACACAAGGATCTGGGAAAGTCTGGACTACAGCTTATGGTGGAAAAGTATGGCTGACAGGAGCGATCGGTGTAGAAGAGCCTCTTTGAATTTCCACCAGTGAAAGGCAGGGTTACCTACCTCACCTCGAGAACAGTGAGGTGGGAAAACAGTGCAGAGATCGTGGAACCGGCACTGCCAAAGGATCGTCTAACCTGTGCATTGTGGACCAACCAGTGATAAAGGATTTGAGTGGATGCATATTCACAGGGTATGTTTGAACAGCCCCAGCTGTGGTAGGTGGTGCGTGTGGGGCCTGCGGGCCGCAGCCTGAAATAGCCGGACTGATCAGGGGAGCAAGATTGATCGTAATTTGTGCCGGTAATAACTCCCGGCAAAATTTACTGTGCACCCCATGCTCATCCTGTGAGCGGTAGCGCAAAAGGATCATTACGTGGGTCAGAAATGGTCTTTTAGTCAGACCCCCCCCCCCCCCAGTAAAGAGCGCAGCTTCTTGGTCCTAGACTGGTGTGGAGGGTAGAGGCGAGCCCCCAAAATCAACAGAATGTGAACGTTATTGAGGTAAAATCAACATGACGACCATCACCACCACCGCCACCCTGCAACCCATCCTACATAAACAGAACATATGGAACCTATACTAGAAGATAAGCTGAAATGAAAATAAAAGATTTATCTATTCACTAGAATAGCACAATCTTCCCGTTTTGTATTACTGGTGAGATTTAGGGTCTAAGAACGTCATTATCCCATGGAAAACAAGATTGCATCGAGAAGGAAAGTGTGTAAGGAAGAAACGGAGAGAAGAAGACCTTAAAAAAAAACGCCGAGGCATTGTGGTGTGGCGCGGGGCGCTCGCTGATGGAGGCAGATGTACTAAGGATGGGTTCGTCTGGGTAAGTTAACGTGGTGGATATATGTGAAGGCGATTATCTTCGACTCCGCTGTGCTGGGCTTATGTAACGTATGAGTCACTGTATGTTATCTTGTGGTGAGTTAGTGTATTGAACGTTACTGCTGCCTTCGTAATAGGGAAAATAAGAAAATAGGATATGATTAATGATATATATATATATATATATATATATATATATATATATATATATATATATATATATATATATATATATATACATACACACGTTGAGTCACCATTACATTCCTCCACATCTTTCGATTCAGCTCCTCTCACTCGATCTGCATCTCGTCCCGACACAACTTTCTCAATAAACTCAGACTTGGACAGGATATCTCAGTGGGGTAGACGAAATCGGGTTTAAGTTTGATGCCTCCAAGACCCAGTTTCTACCCGTCTCTCTATCGAAAATTCCTCACAAGTTTCCTCTTTCATTTGACGGTTCTGTAATTCCACCTCTTGGCTCAGTGAACATACTTGGTGTTGCTGTAACATCCACTCTTTCATAGAAACCCCACATTACGGAAATAGCTAAGTCTGCCTTTTAGAAACTAGGTGTCCTGTTTAGATGTCGAATTTTCTTTTCGTCTGAGCAGCTGCTCCGTTTACTCAAAGAACTGATTCGTCCTTATATAGAGTACCGATTTAGGAACTCTATCAGGCTAACTTTAAAACTTGACCCGCTTCTCCTCCGCCGCAATGTTGGTTCACTTTCCCTCTTCTATAGGTATTACTTTGGCTTTTGCTCCCGAGAGCTGGCTGCTTGTGTGCCCCCACCACTCGCTAGACCATGCAATACTCTCCAGGCTACTGCGTCACATGATTGCTGTGTGACCGTTGACAACTCAAGGGTGTGCCATATTCATAACTGTTTCTCTCCGTACACCTCTTAAGTTTTTCCGTATCACTATGACTGGGCACATTTTTAAAGACGGGTTTATCACTTCCTCCAACTTTGTAACAACCTGTGTGTCACATTAAACCACTAGGGTCTTACTAAGTTGCTTCGTCACCTCTGTAATCATTTTTGCGCTACCGCTCGCAGGATGAGCATTGGGTGCGCAAAAAATTTGCCGGGGTTACCGGCACGAATTAATTGATCAGTCTATCCCAAATTCCTAAATGCTTTCCCTTGTCTCCTTTTTCCATATCACAATCCTTTCTGTATTTCAATTAAGGCCCGGCCTTGATGTGGACTTTAGCCCTTGACCGAAGCCTTCTTCAACCTTTTTAAAGGCTCCTGTACTTTCAAAGTACATGGAAAATTTAGACTCCTTTGGAGTGAGAAGTCCTTTGACGGGACTATGCTAGCAATGGTACAACCTGGCGAAAGGTGACTTTTTACTCATGATGTAAGCTTAGGAAAGGCCTATGGGGCCTGGCTGGGGATAGGGAGCTGTTGTTTCGGTGCATTACTCATGACTGCTAGAGAATGATTGTGAGCGGATGTGGCCTTTCTTTGTCTGTTCATGGCTCTACCACGCGAACGCGGGAAACGGGACAGCAATCAAGTTTGTGTGAGGGGGGGGGGCATATTTATATATGTACTATATTCTTGCTCATGATGATTACGTATGTGGCAGAGATAGAGAGAAGAACAGGCACCTACATGGCACCTACTCCATCATGGTGTGCCGTGCACTCACTCCTTGTACTGCAGCATTCACGTCCACGCCTCCGCTTGATAGTCTGCTCGCTGTGACCACGCCAATACTGCATGTTGTACTGGATGAACACGTACGCCTTCGCGCTATGCATACGCTTTCCCTACTATGGCATACTCCTTTCCCGACCACACTGCTATGCTGCAACCAAAGCATTCTCTCCTGTGATCCATCAGATACACATCCACACCACTGAGTTCCATCATATACTCCACGCCTCGGGGTTCCACCAGACACTCCACGCATCGGGGTTCCATCAAACATGGCACTTCTCTGGGTTCCACCAGACGTGCCACGCCTCTGGGTTCCACCAAACACACACGCCTGCGCTCCGCCAGTAGACCTTGCTTTTGTCCTTCTCCCAGCAGCAAGGCCGTCGTCCCTCATTTGAGGACGTGGCTCATATTTGCTTGTGAGGGCCACGCCCTGTACGTCGGCCTCCACCTCGCTCCTCACAGAACAGGTGCTTCATTTGGATGTGTCGCGACTTTAGAACAACATGGCTCGGAGCGCTGTTTATAGCACAAAGATATAAGAGAGAAGGTTATATTCTTGTTATTCCCGTGTATCAGGTATCGCAGTGCTGTTGGAGGAGGAGTAACTAAAGGTGACCGTGTGCTTGTGTACAGGGAGTGGAGGTAATCTGCTTGTGGTCCAGCAGGCACGACGCTGATGCCATACTGTTAGTTGACGCTCGACGTCCCTCCTGCTCGCCTCCTCTGCACCCTCGTCTCCTCCTATCCTCTCACTTCTTACCTCACTCTCCTCCCATCCTCTCACTTCTTACCTAATCCTACTTTTCTTCACCCCTTCGCTCATTTTCTCATTCCGGTCTCCCTCGTTTCTCAGCTGCCTTCTGATACCTTTTCCTCCTTTTTTTTTTTGTGTAGTTTCCTATTCCAGTATGCACCCTTCTCTCTCCGTATGCCGTGAGCGTCAACATTTTCAGTGTAAACTTTTATTCTTTATGACACTAATATAACATAGGGTGCAATTCCCCGTTTCTTTTGTCAGAAGTTCAGAATGCTTTCATGTTCTTGAATGGTACACGGAAGCCAACTTTTCTTTGGAAAAGCGTGGCAAAGTCGAAGGCGGTAACCGTGTTTAAGGTTACTAAAAGTAGACATCGTGGTGGTGTAGAGAAAGGTCTTTGCCCTGTGGACGTGTCCTTGATGTTACGACGCGTCCTTACTGAAGACTGACGTCAATGTCGGTTACATCTACTTGCTGACGTTCTTGTGGCTGGCGTGTCGGGGTCTTACTTCTGTGGCGAGTCGAGTGGCGGTGTTGTGGAGCGTTGGCTGCGTGTTGTGGCCTCAGGTCTCTGGTCTGTTAGCGGCCGAGTGGTGGCTGTGTCGGTCTTTCAATGGACCGGTGATGATAGTTTTATTGTGTAGGTGGGCGTGTGGAGACGTTATTCCCCTGGTGTGTCTGGAAGCCATTCAGGGCAGTGTGTGTGTGTGTGTGTGTGTGTGTGTGTGTGTGTGTGTGTGTGTGAGGGCGTTATTCGTGTGGTGTGTCCGTAGCCCACTGTTGTGGTGTGAAAGCCGGCGTGTGATGACGCTGTTCCCTGGAGTTCCACTAATTATCCCAGGCAGCCACGGCTCTCGGAATGTCAAGTAGGCGGCAGCTCGCGTGGTGGGGCGGGCGGCCCTCCTCCCTGTCATCTGTCTGTTTGTCGGTCTGTCTCTTAGGCCACCAGCCCCTCAGTCTGTTCCTCCTTGCCTCCGGGGTCTCGTACGGTATATATAGCCATATCTCTGAATGCGTTGTTCACTGATGTTTCTCATCACGTATCGAGAGATGCTGAGCTATTGTGAATTTACGTTTGTTCCTGTGCGTTTTCATCGTAAAGTTTAGACATTGTGTAGGTGTGTGTCGTGGGTGTGTTTCCTACTTAGACTTATATTCCTCATCCTTCCTCATCGTTGACACTTAGATAAGTGCTTGATTTTCTTATTACTGCGACTGAAGGGAATAAGAAATGTCACGATTCGTTTTCTCCTTTTTGTAAATTTTAAGAAAAAAGTGGGGCAAGAAACAAGTTACGACTTCCACTTTGTTGGTAAGTTAATTTATTTGACTAGATTGACTGTCGTGAAATTATTATGGAGGGAGGCTGCATGTAATGAAGGCATTAAACTACAGTCAGACTGACTGGCACCAGTTAGATCCAATGTCCCATGTCATGCACCAGTCTCTCAGGCCCCCTGCCTTACAATTACTAACCGCCATCCTCATGACCTTGCCTGTCGTAGTGGGAATAAAGCCGTCGCAGGTCGCCTGTCAGTGTTAACCTCCACCCCGACAAGGCTTTGGCAGTGCTCCTCTCCGCCTAGCGCCGTGCATTAGCATATGCACTAGCAAGTCTCATCTGGTTCAGGTGCGATCTACTTTAGGTTTGTACCTGTCCAGAATGTCGCTCTCACTCCAGCGGCATTCGTTATGAACGTGAGAACCATAATGTATCGTCGTCATTCGTCCAGTGATTTGATCCGTGGCGGGTTGGACTGATTTCTTTTTTCATGAGTACGGATAAGAGTGATATACCCTGGTCGAAGCGGTGTTGGGGTGTCCTCCTATCCTTGCACTGCTGAAGCTGTGGAAATCTTTCCCTCCACAAGTTTTTGTGTCTTTTGGTAAGACCTCTTCGTTTTCAAGAGTTGGGTCCGCGAGCATTTGAGGAGTTGAAGTTGATAACCCTCCCCTCCTCCCTCCCAACACACACACACACACACACACACACACACACACACACACACACACACACACACACACACACTAGGTCATCCAGGCTGGGCTGTTCTCCGGACAATTAATTTCATTACGTTCAAAGATACTGTACGCGACTGAATGGTGGGGACTCAGGTCACTACGAGATAATTCCAGTGTTATCAGACACCCGATAAGATATCGACTACTTAACAGAGCATTGCCGTTAACGTCTTGGACAATACAGAAACATCAAAAAAGGTTCTTACAACCAACAACACTTGTAGTAGCCGACTTGTTATGGACAAAAGTATACCCTAATTGAAGTTATGTCGATTGAAAGGGTAACGTAGATAATAAAAAATGTGTGTGTGTGTGTGTGTGTGTGTGTGTGTGTGTGTGTGTGTGTCGTATGGTGTGGTCAGATGTTGAGTCGTGTGGCGTAGCGTAGACGGGTGAGCTGAGCCTATGAATGCATAGACAGGTGAGCCCTCTTGTTTTAGGACAGGTGAGCCTCTGGAGCGTGGACAGGTGAGTCTTCAGGGGCATGGACAGGTGAACCCCCTCCTAAGGCGTGGGCAGGTAGGCCTGTGGGGCGTGGGCAAGTGAGCTTACAGGACTTGGGCAGGGGAGTTCCCGGGGCGCGGGCAGGTGAACCGCCAAGGCTGGGCAGGTGGCTTCTCGTTGTTGTGTGTTTGGTGTTATATTGTTCCCCCTCCTACCCAACTCCTGCAGAGGTCACCCACCCACCCACGCCCCGTCGGCAGGCCACGCCCAGGTCCTCTTGGCGCTGGAGACGTCACTCTCACGAGATGTGAACAATTAATGTTTTAGTCCTCAATAGAGGAGGTTTGTAGGCTAGCGAGGCATAACCTCTGTGAGGTATCGTTGTGTCCTCCAGTTCTGCGTTGCTCTTGGACATTGAAGGTTTCGTAGTGGGTAACAAAGAAAGCCGGGAGCGGGAGGCTGGAATCGTCTCTCTCAATGACATTACTTTCCCAATGAAGCAACGGAGGAAGGAGCCAAGTGAGGATACTATGTGTTAGGCCTTGTCTCACGTTCCTGACACTACGCGTGAAACAACGAACAATTGTGAAATATGTCCTGTGTGTGTGTTGTGTGTGAAATTATTAAACCGTTGTAGAGCAGATGAGGTAATATGCCCCTCGTTGATTGAATATCGCTTTAATGATTGACCAGAAACGCAGCGGCTACAGCGGATCTCCAGATGTGAACGCTTATCCAAGAATAGCATAAGTCATGAGTCTCACACCCTCCAGAGATCAGTGGACGAAGGAGGCCCCGAACCAGGTCGTCCCGTGCGTCAGGTCATGCAGCACCGTAGGTCATCTGGGCGATTGGGAGATGAGGCAGTCTGCTTACAGGAGTCTCGAACACCGCACAGAACAGAACTACAAAAGAACTCCTGGAATCTGGCTGGGCCCCACTGGAAACATCCCTGGAATGCAGCCTGTTTCACGAATTTGAGTTGAAGCATTTGAGAGAGATGTTATCAGTCGTGGTTCAACTTATCAGTAACTGCTATAAGAAATTAGGCATTTAGCTATGTTTCGGGTCTTATAGAAATTATAAGAAATTAGGTATTTAGCTATGTTTCGGGTATTATAGAATTTGTTATAATGCGCTCATGTCGGAAGATTCTTCTAAACATACAGTATAGATATAGATATGACTACGCCCGCTGTTGAATAGTTTACACTGTAACTGGTTCTTCACACTGAGGACGCACGATCGTAGGCTGTTAGCCACGCTATAGCCGGCAAGAACAAATACTAGAAGGGATGAACAAAAATCCCTTGGATTAGGTTCTTCGTGAGAGCTCTTGGGTGCTACGTGACTGTACAAATATTATGATTATTGCACAAACGTTGCGATTATTATTGCTACTGTGGCACAGTGTTGAAAAAGGATTAACGGGGGACGCTGAGCGTCGTCCACGGGGAAAAGGATTTCTCCACATTTCCACCACGAGAAAGTTGGCTTTATCGTTCCAGGGTTACGGTAGTGAGGTTACTTGATACTCCTCAAGGTGCATTATTGAGTTCAACCGTCTTCTGATGTACGATTAAGTGCATTCGTAAAATCATATCCCAGATAGTACCACGAATATCACAACCAGTAATGCTGATGGTATTATTATGCACACTGAAACTTAAGAGTTAAACGAAAACGGTTCTTAACGACATACACACACGGCCTGTGACGTCTTTGATCTTATCATTCCTGTCGAAAAAAATAAATAAAAATGTTCATAAGACGAATTGGTCATGGTCAGGATGGACCATCAGAGTTGACAATTGACTAAAGCCGACTGACTACGTATCATCGTTTAAGTGTCTTCATTAATTCGGTTCCGTGCGAGGCAGGTGCTGTACGTAAGCTGAATAGACACACTGCAGACAGGTCCAGAGCTCCCGGAGCTGTTGGGAGGTAACAGTACTTATGATGCTGTATTAGAACTGATAGAATTATACATATGGCCTTATACAGATCCTCTGATAGATTGTCACGTACAAGCTTTGTTCCTTCATAACGGTGAAGGTATTAATGGAAGTGAACAGTGAAGTGAGACGAAGTATTTTACTTGGTTGTTTCAAGGCCAGTGAAGTATATGAAATGTGGGAAGAACTTGGTATAACCTGGCGTTAGGGATAGAATACACGAAACCGATCTTATGTTACGAATTGAGCATATGCGTGGTAGATCCAGATGTCTGTGTAGAATTGTAAACCATATACGCCTTAACACACAGACGATGCAAAGCCGCTAGAAGTTACAGAATATGTGTAAAGTACACAAAAACCTACCTTGATCCCCCTCGGGAACCCCTCTCCCAAAGATGATATTACTAGGGCACTTCACCTTGCCTTACACAAGGTGGAAAGAATGAGAAAATAACTTTCTAGTTGAAAAATCCCACTGGAATCGACTCGGATGAACAGCTGCAGAAGACGGAGAACTATTTTCTTCACACTGTGAATATTTTTCCGTGTCTCTTCTTCATCCCTTTCCATTAACTTCTTTATATATATCTCTCATTTAGGACCTGGCCTTGATGTAGACTTTTGTCCTAACCTGTCCTTCCCCAACTTCTCTCTCTCTCCCTCCCTTGCTTACTCTTACTTTCCTCATAACTTTCTTTCTCACACCCCCCAAACTTCTGTCCGTCTCCTACTCCAAACTTTTCTCTCCCTCCCCGTACCTTCTAACCCCCACCCCACCCCAACTTCCTTTAATTTCTCTCTCCTTTCCCGTACCTTCTGGCCCGCTTGACTTCTCTCTTCTTGTCCCGCTTCCTTCTGTCTCTCTTCCCCCAGACTTCCCTCCTCCTCCAACTCTCTCTCTCTCTCTCTCTCTCTCTCTCTCTCTCTCTCTCTCTCTCTCTCTCTCTCTCTCTCTCTCTCTCTCTCTCTCTCTCTCTCTCTCTCTCTCTCACCCCACGCCTCCCAGTTCTGAACCTCCTCACCTCAGTGCCTCCACTCCCCGTGCCTCCCTGCTCCGCATCTCTCTCACCCCAACCCACGCCTCGCTTCGTTTCCCGTCTCTCTCGCCCGACGGCTCCCTGTCTCGCTTTTCCTCACCCGTCACACCTCCCCCAGTCCCTCAGCTTTCCTCCTCACCCCGCAGTTTCTTGCCCTTCATCGTAGCAACTGCCTCCTCTGCCCCCTCTCCCCGCCTTACCTCCCTCCCTCACCCCTGAGTGGTTCGAGTGGCGACATCATTCACTAGTGAGGCGCCTGTTCGGTATGTGGATACTCCTGCGACGGTAGCAACAGTGCTGGTCCCTGGGGGACATTCTTAACTCAAACAGTTCAGTGAAGATGAAACATCACGACCATGACAAAGCGTAGACGCCAAGTACAGACGCAATTTATGTGTTTAAACGCAACGGGAATGATTATTACCTTTAATGAGGGATGAATTGCTAATTGAAAGAAGGGAGACTAGTTACACGAGTGGAGCTGACAGCCATTTTTTTTTTTTTGAGAATTGACAGAAAATGGCATATATAGATATGGGAAGTGAAACAGTGAGTCTCCATGCGCACAGACGCTGCTTATGACGATTCATATCTACGCTGGTTTGATTGGGAAATAGAATTGCCTGATGTGTAGCGTGATCCCGTGTGGGGAAAACAGTGCTCAGTCTGGCTTTTTGGCGACGCCAAGTCGAGGAGTGAGTAGCCCGGCCATATCGGCGGCAGTAATCGACATGTCACTGCGTCGGGGAGGGGATGGCTATTCACGGTAATAACACCCAATACGTTTCCCTTAAGGGTACTTTGGCACACCCTCAGCGGCAACCAAGGCCAGAGCGGACTCCACCCGCCCTCAGTATCCCTGGCTTCCTGGACGTAACTTTTCAGGTCTGTGGTGGTGTTGGATGACGCTCTGGCGTGTCCCTTCCAGGCAGCGACAGGAACTGCCGGGCACTGTAAAGAGATCGTCGAGAAGTTGCGAGTCCACAGGGTACAGGTTCCCTGTAGAGAAGACGGAGGACAACGGGGAGGACTGCACGTGTCTCCTCTCCTCCACACTCTCCCCCTACCCTTGTTTCTCCCTCCCTCCCTCCATCTTATCTCTCTCCTCCTTCCCCATCATTTTATCTCCGCGTTCATCTCTCTCTCTCTCTCTCTCTCTCTCTCTTCCATGCCCTTCCTTCTACTTGCTTCTGAATGACTAGCTTAACTCCTCCGGCCTTGCCCTCCCGACACTTTCCCGCCGGGGACCTCTTAACTCAGCGTCTCCATCTCCTGCACTGCACCTACAACCCGCCTCGCGCCCCCTCCGCTCTGCATCTCCTCTCCCCGCACCGCTCTCTCCTATCCCAGCCTCCCCGGCCGCGTCTCCCAGGCCTGCGCCTTGCAGCCCCGCGCATCTCCCCGCTTCCCAATCTCTCACCTCCCAGTCCCGTAGCTTTCCTCCCCGCACCTCTTCACCCTGCATCATCTTGCCCTTCAGCCTAGCAACTGCCTCTCTTTCTTCCTACCCCCCGGCTTTCCTCCCTCAGCCTTAAATCGTACGAGTGGCGGTATCATTCATTAATGAGACGCCAGTTCCATTGTTGGATCCTTCTATGACGGTAGCAACAGTGTTGGTCAAAGGGGAACATTATTCGCCTGAACAGTTTAAAGACTGTGAAACACATCACAGCCACACCAGAACGACACATTTCAGGCATATCGTATGTAAGTCATACATAAAGAAGGTAGTTATTGCCGGTCTTGAGTTGGGAACTGTTAACTGCAAACCGGAGGACAGATAACATTCGTGTACCTCATACAACATGGAATAAGAAGTGTAAGTGAAGCGAGAAAAAAGTTCTCCACGAACGCCCAAACTCTGCTTATAGCGACTAGCATTTGCACTGATGGGACCAGAGAGTAGAAGCGTTTGATGCGTACATCGGCTTACGGTTAGAAACTTTGGATAGTGTGGCATTTGTCGAAGCCACATTAGGAAAGCGAGTTGCCGGGCCATATAGGCGCTAGTCACCACTACGTTGCGGAGATGGCTAGTCGCGGTGACCACACTTTCAGTTGCAGCCCAGGTCAGGGCGGACTTGACCTCCCCACCCCCGTGGCCTCTTGGACACAACTCTTTTGGTATATTGTGATGGATGACACTCTGTTGTTGCCTCTCCTCGCTGGTTGTGAACAAACATCGACAACTGTCGGGTATTGTTGTAAACAGACTTGAGCAGACCTTTCGTACTGGAGGATTTTGTTTACGAGGCGTACCATGAAGACAGCAGGATAGAGTAGTGGTGCACAGGAGAGATTGCTTGGTTTGACTCAGCCAGAGGTGGCCAGAGCATGTACCCTCGGGCTATACAGTGTCCCAGCAGAGTACATCTTTGTCGTAAACATTAGGTGGCGAATTTGTTAAGAATTTCGGAGATGTTTAACCTCACGATTGTTCCAAGGTCTCTACTTTTTCACGGTTTAAGACATTGTGTCCGAGCTCTGTGTCAGCGCACTTGGCTACAAACTTTACGAATCACACAGGTATTGTCTCCAGATAGATAGACCAAAGCGCCATTAGCCTCAGTGTAACAATCCCAACATTATGTAATGTATTGATCTTATTACTTTCTCCATATACATGTTTTACTGTACACATTTCGCTGTCATGACACCTGTTTCCACATGTGCGTATTTGTATTCGCCTTTTGTTACGATCTGTTTGAGTCATTGCTTACATATGTAGCTCTTAGTTGAGTAGTTTTTAATTGTAAAGATGTGATGTCATCTTCATATTTTATGAGATCAACATTCAACTGCAGGCCCCTTAAACTGACCTGCGAAATGTGATTGTTAACTAAGGTGATTGTTACCCAAGCCCTAAAACAACTGTATTTCCTCCTTTCTTGTGTGTATCGATTTTACGAGAAAGTATATACCCCACTCAGTGTTACTCGTCTCACCTCAAACAGAACTAACTACCCCTAGTGTGTGCGCCAGTCATTATAGTTGCTTCCTGTTATGAATCGGGAGCCCGGCAGGACGTGTGACAACGACCGGATTTTTGACCCAAGACTTTGCGGGCGTAATGACTTGGATTATAATTTGACAGCTAACGTTAGCTCTGCTTAATAGATCATCTATGGTGAAGGGCGGTATTGGACGAAGAGGTTGGTTGCAAGGGTCGGCGGGATGGTCGGTGGAAGGTTAGGAAGGAGGCTGGGTAGGAGGTGCGGTAGTCAGAAAGATGGGTGGAAGGGTAGGATGGAGGCTGGGTGGGAGGTTAAGAGCGAGGCTGGGTGGAAGGGCAGGAGGTTGGCTGGATGGGAGGGTAAGCATAGATTTCCCGGGGATACCGGCACAAATCCAATCAAATCAATCACGAGGTTAGATGGGAGAGCAGGAGGATGGCTGTTTGGGAGGAGGGTAGGCGCGAGGCTGGGTGGAAGGGCAGAAAAGAGGGTAGGCGGGAGACAGCGTGGAAGGGCAGGTGGGAGGGTAGGACGATGGCTAGGTGGGAGGATAGGCTCGAGGCTGGGTGGGAGGAGCGGGTACCAGGATCAGACAGTGTTTGGTTGCACCTCCTTAACTTGAGCACCTTGAATGCCGGCATTTCCATGTGATGGGAGGAGTTTGTTCCTAGGCTGGAGAGAGAACGTGCCCGTGGTGCTGGGAGGTGTTGAGGAAGGTACCTACAAGTTCTTTCCATTCTTATCATTGAGTATGATGGATGTATTAGTAACCAGTCGCTGAACTATACACATTTCTTAGTGTATATATATATATATATATATATATATATATATATATATATATATATATATATATATATATATATATATATAAAATTAGTAAATGCACGAAGCTGATTCTCATTAATACACAGGTACTTAAACACGACAGCATGTGTACAATTATTTATCCTTATAATGTTCTTAACTGGAAAATGTGATAAAGATCAATGATTACATTAATTACAGTAATTGTCTTGTTTTTGAAAGAGGCGTCATGATGTTTGCCATGGACCGACCCTTGGTCTACTGGACACGAACAGCTCCGTCAGCTGTGGCGGGGCAGTGTCCAGACCAGATGGACGGTGTTCATACTAGAGAGCCCGCCGCACCCTCATTTATCCCCACAAAAACTACTAGTTTGGGGCAGGGTTGAGAGGCGCCCTATCACGACACTCTCCCTTAACTGTGTAGTGCAACGGGTGATGGTGGGCTTCGGGGGGGAAGGGTATCACCGCCATGCACTGTACTGCAGCCTCCCTCTCAGGACTGACCCGCGCTTGCCCACACCCTAACACGCACCCTCCCTGCCTCAACCCCCTATCCCTCAACTCCCTCCCATTGGACGTATATTGATCAGTATATATATATATATATATATATATATATATATATATATATATATATATATATATATAGTGTGTGTGTGTGTGTTAGAGGGAAAACTTAACTTTGGCTCATCACGTTAAAGGCTGAATTTCCTGTAAAATATTACGTAGGAGAGTAACGCTAATGAGAACAGAACTGGAATGAAGACTTCCCCCTCAAGGT
The DNA here is from genome assembly GCF_036320965.1 of Panulirus ornatus. Taxonomy (NCBI): domain Eukaryota; kingdom Metazoa; phylum Arthropoda; class Malacostraca; order Decapoda; family Palinuridae; genus Panulirus; species Panulirus ornatus. The sequence goes on along the minus strand of NC_092238.1, from coordinate 9,722,491 downwards.
GTATGTTCGCAGTGTCTTTTAAAACGTGGAAATTAACCCCCCCTGCCTTGGCCCAGGTATTCATAAGCTACCACCATCCATTCATACCTCGGTATTATTTTCCTTTTTTTCTGTTTCGCAGCATTTGAATTATATACATTTCAGCTCTCTGTCATCATGAAACGCTGTGTGTGTGTGTGTGTGTGTGTGTGTGTGTGTGTGTGTGTGTGTGTATTTGATGGCCGTTGTACCATGGAAATAGCGCCACGTCTGTCGTTAGTAAGCCTGTTTAAAAATAGAATAAGCTGTAAAGAATATAGTTAAGCTGGAGTGGTGGTGGTGGTGAAACAAAAGCAAAAAAAATACCCTGCTTTTGGCAGGGTATGTGAGCGGCAGCGGGCGTCCATCCCCTGTTGTATATGGAAGCCAGCAAGTGGGATGTTAGTGTGGACGTGCGCCCACCCTCACGTGTAGACAAACCTGGAATATTTCAATTATTTCAGTCCTAAGTGTCGTTCTTAAAGAACTCGTAAGTTTGTATTACCTGAACGACCAGGATTGAAACGTGGTTGATTGGTTTGTAATTACTCCCTTGGTATTTATGTAAAATCAAATGTGTTCTCACGCCTGGAAATCAATATATGAGACACAAAATGTACAATTCTTTTTTTTTGTGTGTGTGTGTGTGTAATTTATGTGCGTGCGTTAAGACGGTGAGTGGCACCATGTGGGAGGGTAGGAACCCGGATTTCTCAACGTTCTGTCGGAATATATGGTTGTAGATGGTCATTCGGGCTTGTGGCTTGTCAACTGGCTTGGGTCATAGAGTCCTTCTACGTCTTACCTGAATCCACCCACCTAAAATCTCTTCCTCTCTCAAGGTGTTAGGAATAATTCACGAGAGCACATACACTCTCACTCTGCCATGCACAGTCCATGTTTCTGTATCTTTTTTCTTTAAGTACCTTTTGATTGTGTTACTGTATGTTGCGCCGTCCCCGTTCGTCGCCTCCCTCCTCAACCTTGCGCTTAGCTAGAGGGAGCGAGGCGTCTCCCCAGCCAAGCTCGTTTGCCCACGCACCGGAGAGAGGTACTTATTTGCATAATAGTTTAGTTTTAATTACATTAAACTGCCGGAACGTGTTGAGGACGTCCTTGCTGAAGGTGCCGTCGTAATGGGCTGCCTAGTGCCGCTACTTGTGTGTATTGTACACAAGGGATGCGCATTTTTTCCCCTCCCGTGTTTGGTGTATGTTAGTCACTAGTCTTGACAGAGTGTGAGGATGTCATATTTTTATGTGTTATAGATTTTCGTTAATTGCTGTCATTATTGCTGGAATGGAAATGGTCAATTTTTACTCATAAGATTCGCTTAGATGATTATCGAGGTGACTTACGCCTCTTACTGCACCGCTCTGGGTGCCTGTTAGTGTGACAATAACTACGACAAGAACAAACCCCTTCCCCTCCATTAGGTAACCGCCCCAGCCCAGCCATAGGTGCAGCCCCACCACAGCTACAGCCTAGCCACAACAAGCCGCTGAGATCCATCACGGGCCCAGTCCCCGGAGTGATCCACGACGACCTCAGTCCCGGAGTGATCCACGACGACCTCAGTCCCGGAGTGATCCACGACGACCTCAGTGCCGGAGTGATCCACGACGACCTCAGTCCCGGAGTGATCCACGACGACCTCAGTCCCGGAGTGATCCACGACGACCTCAGTCCTAAGAGAGACTCGCCACGACCCAAGTCCCCAAGTGACCACCACTATCCCCACCAATGCCTCGACCCTGCCGACACCGCAGCTTCTCCTCCCTCGCAAGCCTGTCCACCCAGAAACCCTCCAGTACCGTTCCACCTCAGAAGACCTCGCCACCAGCACCCAGCCCTTCAACCACGGGGAAACCACAGCTGGACACAAAGTTGCCTTACTGCGCAACTCGAGGGAGTCATTCCAAAAATTTCATTTCAACTGTCATCGCTGGTGGCTGCGGCGCCTTCACTGGCCCGCCGCTCCTGCCGTACATAATTGGACTTGTAGCCAAACTCGCTGGAAGAGGTTGGGGGGAGGAGGAGGAGGAGGAGGAGGAGACCCCTCTCTCTCTCTCTCTCTCTCTCTCTCTCTCTCTCTCTCTCTCTCTCTCTCTCTCTCCTGCCCACCCCGTGGTCGGAGGTGGAGGGTTGGGAAGGGCGTGGTGGCAGGGAGGCGTGGGTGAAGCTCGTGACGGCAGTGTGGTGGAGTGGTAAAGGTCCCTGTGGTTAGTATGTGACGGTGGTCGTCATAGTGGTAGTTATGGTCGTTTGGAAACTATGTTTTGATTGGTGTGTAAAATTCCCTGCGTTGGTCCGTTCGTTAGAGGAGTTTTATGTATGGTTCAAATATTTTTTTTTTTAATATTTGCTACGCAGGTGTGCCGTCTGTTAGGTGTGTGTTACGCGAGTGTGCTATCTGCCAGGTGTTTGTCACGCAGGTGTGCCATCTGTTAGGTGTGTGTTACGCAGGTGTGCCATCTGTTAGGTGTGTGTTACGCAGGTGTGCTATCTGTTAGGTGTGTGTCACGCAGGTGTGCCATCTTTTAGGTGTGTGTTACGCAGGTGTGCCATCTGTTAGATGTGTGTTGCGCAGGTGTGCCATCTGTTAGGTGTGTGTTACGCACGTGTGCCATCTGTTAGGTGTGTGTCACGCAGGTATGCCATCTGTCAGGTGTGTGTTACGCAGGTGTGCCATCTTTTAGGTGTGTGTTACTCAGGTGTGCCATCTGTTAGGTGTGTCTCACGCAGGTGTCTTATCTTTTAGGTGTGTGTCACGCAGGTGTGCCATCTGTCAGGTGTGTGTTACGCAGGTGTGCCATCTGTCAGGTGTGTGTTACGCAGGTGTGCCATCTGTCAGGTGTGTGTTACGCAGGTGTGCCATCTGTCAGGTGTACGGATCAGGTCGATCATGCAGGTGGTCACACCATAAACGGCTAGATTATCACTCTCACATTTTTCCTCAGCGTTGTGCGTTCCTTTGAGGGGTATGTGTGTGTGTGTGTGTGTGTGTGTGTAGGGGGGGGGGAGGTTGTGTGCTCCGGCGGCGAGGGATCATTGCATATTGCAGGAAGTCGTTCATCCTGCAGGATGTTGGGGGGAGGGGGGAGGGAGGAGTGTCCCTGTATCCCCCCGTGGAAGATGGGATATTTGAGACACGTCTCCAGGACGATATATCCATTTGGCTCTGGTTATGTTCTGGTTCATGTTGGCTGGGGAGGTAGAGAGAGAGAGAGAGAGAGAGAGAGAGAGAGAGAGAGAGAGAGAGAGAGAGAGAGAGAGAGAGAGAGAGGAGGTAGGTGGTACTTGCCAAGTTTGTGGCTCCTCTGGCCAAAGGCTGTCTGAGCCGTAGCCATCGCCTGGGTTTCGTTGCCCGTCCTTACTTTTTCACATGCACGAAGCTGGGCACGGATGGGTTCATGGACGTTCTTCCTCTCTTTCATGATTGTGTCCGGCTGCCCCGGCCCTCATCCATGATGGCCGCTTTTTATGGAAATCGTTCAAGTAGCCATAACTTCTAATTTTCCCGGCAGGATCTGCTTAGATTTCAAGTATAGCGTAAGAACTGAGTTATGTTGCAAGTAGGTTTTGTGAAGTTCATAGTTCCCGAATGTGCAGGTCAGGTGTACTTTGTTCAGAATTCTCAGGTACGAAAGCCGGGTCAGAGATAGAGGCTCATTGTGTCTCTGGTTTCATGAGGGTCTGTAGTCCGATGTGGACTGCACTTACCGTTTTTAAGTAGGGTAGTTAAGTGGAGGTGTTGCGACGTGGTGGCCGGCGTGTGGCGTTTTGTTACCTCACAGTTCTCCTTCTGGGGTTCCTGAATGAGGGCGTTTGTTACCTCACCGTTGTTGTACCTCTGGGGTTGCTGTATGAGGGCGTTTGTTACTTCACAATTCTCCCTCTGGGGTTGCTGTATGAGGGCGTTTGTTACCTCACAATTCTCCCTCTGGGGTTGCTGTATGAGGACGTTTGTTACCTCACCGTTGTTTTGCCTCTAGGGTTGCTGTATGAGGGCGTTTGTTACCTCACAGTTCTCCTTCTGGGGTTGCTGTATGAGGGCGTTTGTTACCTCACAGTTCTCCTTCTGGGGTTCCTGTATGAGGGCGTTTGTTACCTCACAATTCTCCCTCTGGGGTTGCTGTATGAGGGCGTTTGTTACCTCACCGTTGTTGTACCTCTAGGGTTGCTGTATGAGGGCGTTTGTTACCTCACAGTTCTCCTTCTAGGGTTGCTGTATGAGGGCGTTTGTTACCTCACAGTTGTTGTACCTCTAGGGTTGCTGTATGAGGGCGTTTGTTACCTCACAGGTGTTGTGCCTCTGGGGTTGCTGTATGAGGTGTGTGGCTCTCTGGTCTTGCAGTCGCCTCGTCGCTGCTCGTGTGGATTACGTCGCCTCACCGATGTTTATTGACGGCTTAGGAAACAAAAAATAAAGAAAAGTTTCAATGAAGCGTCGGTAGAAATGGCTTTTCAGAAGCTTGCTATATATGTGTGTGTGTGTGAAGTGTGGTCGATTGAGGAGCAAAGGAGTGAAAACATCACTGGGCAACACCCTTGTAGTTCGTAGACTTGTACTGGTAAATAATTGTAGCTCCCAGCAACAACAGTGCCTCGGGTGTGTGTGTGTGTGTGCAACCGCCGCTCCACAGCTTGAAGGTGATCGCGTGGGGCCTCACCCCGCCGTTCGTGTAAACGGTCGTGTTTGTAAGCCGACAAAAAGAGAGAAAAAAGAGTCTAGACGACACCATTACTCACTCATCTGTGCCTGGGTGCCTGGGGAATCATGGCTGGGTCGTGCGTGTCGGTTGACACAGCCGCTGTGTCCAGCAGCTGTACATGCAGTTACACCGTTGTTTTGAGTATCAGCTGTATTTTGCTCTCTCTCTCTCTCTCTCTCTCTCTCTCTCTCTCTCTCTCTCTCTCTCTCTCTCTCTCTCTCTCTCTCTCTCTCTCTCTCTCTCTCTCTCTCTCTCTCTCTCTCTCTCAGCTGTGAATTCTCCCCCCCCCAACCTTGATTGGCTGTTATACGGATGATGGACACGGAGTTGGGTGTGGTGGTGGTGTATGGTGAGGAAGGGCGCGTTTGAGGCATGGCTGGCATCACCCGACTCCGGCTCACCCACTCCCCTCGCCACCTGCAGGCTGCCAGAGTCCGCCTACTGCTGGAGGCTGCGTACTCCACACACACACACTGCCCCCCACATGGACTCGGCTGCCCCCAGTGAGCCACGCATTTCCAAAAGTTGTGGAAAACATGCGAATTTAATCACTGTACGTTTATTTTATGTCCCAGCGAAAGTGCCTCCACATACGTACTAATGTTACACCTCTGTGTTGAGTGCTTGCTCATGAGTCTGTTTATCTGGCTGTATCTTTGTCAGCCAGCTGAGGTCACCAGTCTGCGGTCATGACCTAAGTGTCACCTCCTGCCAGAGAGGGTGTTGAGCCCGTCACTTGCTGGCGAGTCTCCTCATCATCACGGGCTTCCACTTATTGCTGAAGAAGAAGTTGACCTGTAGTACGTGGTAGTGAGTCTCCCCATATTGAGGGGCGCCTGCCTCCTGCTGCAGATGATATTGTATTGCCCAGTGGCACGTGGTAGTGTCTCCCATATCGAGGGGCGCCTGCCTCCTGCTGGAGATGATATTGACCCGTGGTACGTGGTAGTGTCTCCCATATCGAGGGGCGCCTGCCTCCTGCTGGAGATGATATTGACCCGTGGTACGTGGTAGTGTCTCCCATATCGAGGGGCACCTGCATCCTGCTGGAGATGATATTGACCCGTGGTACGTGGTTGTGTCTCCCATATTGAGGGGCGCCTGCCTCCTGCTGGAGATGATATTGACCCGTGGCACGTGGTAGTGTCTCCCATATTGAGGGGCACCTGCCTCCTGCTGGAGATGATATTGACCCGTGGCACGTGGTAGTGCCTCCCCTTTTGAGGGGCACCTGCCTCCTCCTACTGATTGACTCGCCACACCCGCCTCACCTAAGGCCTGCTTGTTGTACTTCATTAAGTGACACGTTATGGAAACTGACTGCGTGAATATGTGTTAGTTATTGTACCGACGTTTTTGGAGGTGAACAAGGCTCTTCCCTTTGCTGTTGCGTCTGAAGTGAGGTGAGGGGTATGGGGCAGGAGGTTAGGGAGGAGAAGTGAGAGGGAGTGTTTGGAGGACGGGAAGAGGGCAGGAGGTGAGTGATTTCTACCAGCTTAAGGGCGATAAGTAGACAGTTCAGTTTATAACGTAGATATCAGTTGAAAACTCATCATACAAATCTATGTGATGTATGTGAAGAAGCATATGTAATGAGTCAGCCTTCGTAACAACCTATGTAATGTTAACCCACTGGGGTCTGACTAAGACCCTTTGTGACCCCCCTGTAATCCTTGTGCGCTACCGCTCACAAGGATGAGCATGGGCTGCACAATACACATGCCGGGGCTAACGGCGCAAATCAGGAGGCGAGATAAGTTTACTGTTCGGTTGGAGAAGGGTAGAAGATAACAGGAGGGGAGGTGTTACGTGAGCGAAGGGGGAGGTGGAGGATATTAAAGGAGACGGGGGGACAGGAGGAGAACTGTGGTTGGGTATTCCATGAGGAGAGCCGTGGACGCCTTACGAAACAGCTCCCACGCGGTGCACCAGACCAGCCGCCAGGTTGCATAACTAGTAATGAATGGGGAGCTGGAGTATATGAAACAGCCCCGGTTGGCCGTGCCCGCTAATAAGAACAAGGTACCTGAAATTCTGAGAGAGTATCCGCTCTTTGCATGTAGTCGGTCTAATCGTATGAAAGACTATGCAACGTATTGAGTGAAGCGTATGTAACGAAAGGATATTGTAACAAATTACGTAACGAATATCTTATTTGAGGTCTGACAAAGACCTTTTGAGACCTGTGTAATCCTCTTGCGCTACCGCTCACGGGGTGAGCATTGGTCGCACAGAACATTTGCCGGTGACACCAGCACAAGTCATAAGACATTTCCCAGAGACCAACGTAGGATGTACCTATGGTGAGGCTGGGGAAATGAAGTGATGAGGGAGACGGGGAAATGAAGTGATGAGGGAGACAAGTCGGTGGGAGGAAGTGGGAGGCTGGAGAAAACCTGGATCATCGTCAAGGAGGAGTAAGCGATAGTTGTTGGAGGACCCTCTCCTCCTGTGAGGTGTGACGGGGAGTGGAGATAACTATCGTATAGTGGTGGTTCAGGACAGGTCCTGGTAAAGGAGGTGGTCGAGGGCGGGAGGCCTCGCCATGACGTCAGGCTGTACCATGACCACGTCTGGTGTGGTTCGCCTGCAGCGTAGGCGGTGTGGTAACAGTGCAGGTGGGAAGGCCGTCGTGTGTGTGTGTGGTTCATTTCACGTCGTCGGCTGAATTGGATTAAGGGACTTGCGGGCGGGGCAGGGTAGGGTCGGGGCAGGGGGGGAGGAATAGATTAGCGAATGAAATTGAGGAAATCGATGAAATTGAGGAAACGAGGAGGAAGGAATACAGTCGATAAATTGTCAGGAAAGTGGCTGTTGAGCACGTTACTGGGATTTCTCCTAGCTACCGGCCTCTGCCGCGGGCCGCTCAAAACACCTTCTTTGGTGAAGACCAGCGAGCGTAAGTGAGTAACTAGGTGACGCTCGTGACAGACTCTGAAACCCCGGGCCATCATGGGGTGATGGCAAATACCTCTTAAATGTTCGTGTGATGGGATTTGATTCGGTAAGAATTCGGGGAATACGACTGAGGGATCCCCTCGGTGCTACACCCGCCCTGGCCTGCGCCGCGGTTGTAGAGAAAGTTGGCAACGCACGTCCCTGACGACCTGGCTGTGGGCGAGGTCACAGGCATGCCAAGAATGCCGGCGGCGGCCCTCCGTGCGTCGGTGCATTGCTGATACCGGGAAGACGTGTTGTGGACTGTATTAGCGGGGGTTCACGTCATAGAGGTGAGGGGAGAGAGAGAGGTATGGGGGAGTGGGTGGGGCGAGCACCTCAAAGGAGAACGGGAAGAGTGTGGGGTGGAGGATGAAGAGTTTTCGTTTAAGAGGGGGAAGAAGGGAGGGGGGATGACTAGTGGTCCCGAAACCGACCAGACAAAGCAGTTCTTAAAGATTTAGACTGAGGGAGACTGAGGATGGTCGTATGGAAGGGAGGGACGCTAGAGTGAGTTGACCCTCGGGCAGTCGCTGGCTGTGGCTCTTTGACAACGCCCGTCGGACATAGTCATGTACACAAAGCATCGTCCTTGACACACCCGACGTTGCCGTCTCATATTTGAGGCTTAGAATGGCAGGTATAGTGGCGTGTGCGGGAGGGTGGCACACAGGTGGATGGGTGGATGTTCTGGACATGGGGAGGGTGGATGAGATGGTGGACATACAAACATTGGATGTATGTATAGGGTAGTTCTCCGTAGAGAGGCGAGTGCGTAGCAGGGTAAAGACCCCGTACAGGGTGTATGGGTGTATGGAATGTATAGAGCAGTATATGATGTTGATCCTCAGTGACTGAAGAAGTGTATGGGACTGGAGAGGTATATGATATATGGAAGGGCTGGGTCAAGAGGTTGAAGGTCATTCAGTCATGGTGCTTGGGTGTCGCTCAAGTCTAGAAGAGTTGGAACGCGTACGGCCCTTTCGTACGCTCCGTTGCTCTGTACAGCAACCGCGAGATGAGGAGCTCACAGTCTTCTGCCAGTTTGTTTCGGGGTAAATTTAATCTAAAAGAGAAAGTAATTGGAAATGCAAGCATGTGATGAGGGCGTCTTTGAATAGGCCCAGTATTATATTATCATTGTCTCTCAGTTTATATAATCTCATACCTGCTTCCCCCGCCTCTGGCCATTCCCCACACCTGCCTTCGCCTCCCCCACTTCACCTCTGCCCTCTCCCGTCCACCTAACACCCACACCCAGCCTCCTTCAGTGGTGTATGACCGCCCCTACCCCTCTCTTACACACACACACACACACACACACACACACACACACACACACACACACACAGAGCTGCCCATTCCTAATTCACGCTTACACCTCACTTTTTTGTGTCTCCCTAAACGGAACATGGCATGGCCTTGGCGTCCAGGTGTACTGGCGTGTGGCAGTCGGTGCACGTCAGCGTCGTGGCCACAGGGCCTATCATTCCTGCTCCTCCTGGTCGCCCAGGGCCCCTCCGGCGCTCACCTGCGCCCGTTCCTAACATGTTTATGTTTACGTGACTCCAGCAAGACGTGCGTTTATTTGGCTTTATGTATTGTATGCTGAAACGCATAGTAAAGAAGTTACTTAGTAAATGGCTTGCTATACGAAACAGGTAAAAGAAAATTCTGTTTGAGGATTTTTTTTTTTGTCATGGATACAGAGCTGATGTATATGGTTAATGCTAATCAACGCCTTTTTATAATGATCTTCCTCCGCTCAACAGGGCTTAGGCGGTGTAGGATCGAACACCGCTCTTGAATAAGCAGGTCTGCTCGTACGGCCCCCTACTCCAGTGGTAGAGGGTCATAGTTTAGGTATGAAAAGCTGGTTATGGAGTTTAATGTTTGACGCAAGAGGGGGTAATTGGAGTTTCGAGTTTATGTACATTTTAGGCAGCAGCAGCAGCAGCAGAAATCATCAACAACAACAACAATAGTAGTAGTATCAGCAGGAGCAGAAACCATCGGGAGGAGCAGCATCAGCAGAGACCAACCAGAGCAGTAGCAGCAGCAGGAGCCAACAACTACAGGAGGAGTAGCAGGGGCAGTAGAAACAGCGGTAGCCAGTAAGAGGCGGTGAAGGTCAGTAGGGTCCAGGTTATCTGGTGGTATAACATAGGCCTCGCCCACGTCAGGCCTGGCCAGCCAGTAAAGTTCCCTTATCTCCCCAACTCCACCCACCGACCTCGGAACAGCCACGCCGGTTGAGGGAGGAGCCCACCCCTCGCGTAATAACCTCGTCAAAAATCATCTGCCATACTTGCCGGATACCTTGTTATCGGCTGCCATAGAGAACCAGGGAGAATGAGGAAGAGGAGGTGGCTGCCACACAAGGAGCCGTAAAGTCCCACTCTCTGCCTTTTCGACTGTATCGAGTCTGGTGTTACTGGTAGGGCTTGTGCGAAAAACCAGTAAACCGGGAGTCTAAATATATCATCTCGTGGGTTGCAGTGTGTGTGTGTGTGTGTGTGTGTGTGTGTGTGTGTGTGTGTGTGTATAAGAGCGAAAGCATTCTTGCCTCGGGAGTCGCTACTCTTACGCTTAAACGGTCAGGTCCTGTGCCCACTTGTCATCGACTTGCAGCGTGGAACGAAAAGTTAGAGGGACTGTTTAGATGTATAGAAAGCTATATGGAGGACGATTGGACATGCGAACTGCAGAGACCTCAGCATACAGGGATGATATTGATGCCCCCCCCCCCCATGGGAGATTCTGGATCGGACTCCCTGTTGCGTTCTTGGAAATTAGATTAGATATAGTCGGAGTGGAGGAAGAGCAGCCATGTCAGAACATGGCGTGACCGGCACACCACACACGTCCGCTCCATCATTCATACACCCTGACGTGAAGCCCCGTGTACGAGCCAGATGTGGAACCGGAATCGAACATGGCTGGCCCTGTGAGATCGGTGGGCGCGCGGGGGTCCAGCGACGTCTGGTCTTACCGACAGTCTGGTCAGCATCGGTTCCTCTAGTGTATCGTGGTAATGGTGGACGCTGGGAGAAATTCCCAGGAAACGTCTTCCCGTACCGGTGGTCGATGGTGAAGGGAGTTGAACATTGATAATGGGGGGTGATTCGTGCCGTTACTAGTAGTTAGGAGACTGCCATCATTAATTCCCATCGTCTGTGATCCTGGGTTATTAACAGGTGAATTAGGTTAGTATAGGTACGTTTGCTGTTAGGGATGGTATCCTATAAAGACAGTGGTGTCTGATCTCATCCTTGTAGTAATCGTGTTGTTTTCTTATTACAGATATACTGAGAGTCGACACTGAAAATTATATATATATATATATATATATATATATATATATATATATATATATATATATATATATATATATATATATATATTTATATATATGTATATTATCCCTTGGAGTAGGGGAGAAAGTCTGCTTCCCACGTATTCCCTGCGTGTCGTAGAAGGCGACTATAAGGGGAGGGAGCGGGGGGCTGGAAATCCTCCCCTCTCGATTTTTTTTTAATTTTTCCAAAAGAAGGAACAGAGGGGGCCAGGTGAGGATATTCCAAAAAAGGCCCAGTCCTCTGTTCTTAACGCTACCTCGCTAACGCGGGAAATGGCGAATAGTTTAAAAAAAAAAGAAATATATATATATATATATATATATATATATATATATATATATATATATATATATATATATATATATATATAATGTTTTTTTTACACTTTATCAATTACCTGAGAGGCTTAGATGAGATGAGATAACATCAATGGCTAAACTTTTAATTTGTTCGCCAACTTTTGTTATATATAATACAGGTCGTACCAGCGTTTCAGATGGGTTCTAGGCCCATGAGTTATGTTTGTTTTCCAACTCGTGTTTTTGGTCATATTTTGCAGCGTCGTCTGGTGATGCGCCGATTTCCCTCACGGTTTGGTTATCCGCTCGGATGGCTTGGTTGTCTCCTCTGTAGCTTCGCTGTAATTCTCCTTTTTTTTAAGCCAAGATGATGCGGGCGACTGAGTATCCTGATCAAGGTCTCTCTCTCTCTCTCTCTCTCTCTCTCTCTCTCTCTCTCTCTCTCTCTCTCTCTCTCTCTCTCTCTCTCTCTCTCTCTCTCTCTCTCTCTCTCTCTCTCTCTCAGCTTCGTCTCTTTGTTGTATATCAACTGACTGTTATATTTCTTTCTTGTATCTCTCTTGATAATGTGATTATTACACGAAAGTGCACTTAGGAACTTATCGTGTTTCAATTTCCCCGTAGACTCATAGGATTATATATATATATATATATATATATATATATATATATATATATATATATATATATATATATATATATATATATATATGTGTGTGTGTGTGTGTGTGTGTGTGTGTGTGTATACCCTAGCCTAGGCCAGGTACCCATTTTATCTAACAAACTTTAGGGGACAAATGAACAATTGGGTTGTACAGTGTGTTACTCCCACAACCAGGATTCGAACCTTTCCGCTCGACCCAGGGCGTCCCGCGAATGCGCCACGGTCAGCGACGCTAACCTCTTCTACACCACGAATGTTTTGGATGCTGTCTTCTGCAGTAAGTATTGTTCATATGAAGTATGTAAGTTACTGACAAACACATAACCTTATGCTTTAAGGCTAAGGTTGACAAATTACTTCGTAATTGAACGAGTTCTTTTGATAATCTCTCGTGGTTATATCACTTAATACTGTGTGGTTCATTTGTATCCAGTGTGACAAGATATTTTGAAGAGTTCCGTTCATGGGATCTCCCTCTATACGACCAAGTTTCGCCAGAGTCGTAGATCAAATTCGCAACTTTCTAACGATTACGCGCCGGTGAAGGCGGTGCGTTAATCCCGGCGTGAATTATGATACGGATGAATGAGAAACACAGATTTTTACGTCATATTGTAGCCGTAGAGTCGAGGTGCTGTGGGGAGGTGTTGCATATGTCGGGTAGGGAGTGGGTGGGGCGACACAGAGGAGGCGGCACCATCTGGTCACGACCGCTGGTCTCCCCAGGGGGGAGCCTTGCCACACGCCTGCCTCCTGCCTTGGCCGCTACACCCTCCGCCATCTGGTTCTTCGGGGGTCGGACGCCTCCCGGTTGGAGGTTTAGCCTGAGGATCCACCAGCTGGGTGAGAGGCGGGGTATATCATGCCCTAAGCACGAGGTAGTAGGAAAATGAGACTGATAATGAATCTTATGACTGCCTGACCTTGGGTGTCTACTAGGGTGTGTCGACTGCCGTACAAACATGAATGTTCTGTGCTCTTACCTCCTCCGCCCCGCCCCCACTCCCCCACTCCCGTCATTACGTGGTTAGACAACGGATCGTTAGGCCGAGTTATGATGTTGCCATCGCACTGGTCCCCTGTTTACTGATTCTTTGCTCTACATACGTCGGGTCGTATGTTGATGACTCTCGAGGTATCATATATATATGTGTGTGTCGCAGGTAGCAAGATAAAGACGTGTAGCGAAGTCACTGCTCGCATGGAAAGGCTGTGTGTGTTCTGATGGCACCTTTATGGTATTTCTAATATCTGCGAATGGATAAGATTTGCTTCATGCCCTTAGGTATCATAGATTCTGGAATGTCTTCGTCATATGGAGCGACCTGCTTCGGATATAGTTTTTATCGTTATTTCCTCCCATGGGAGGGACCGAGGGGCGCAAGAGGTCATACAGACACTTCGTGACCGCCTGTAGTCTTTCTCCGCTGCCACTCACAGGATGAGCGGCACAACACGCTAGCCTCTGATAGCGGCAGAAGTAATGAAGTGGATCAAGATTACGTGTATCTTGACTTGCTCCGTCGCCTTGAGGCACGGGGAAGCCATTTCCTGACCGCTGGTAACAAGAGGAAGGTAAGAGAAAGTTGTATGCTGCTGCAGAAGTATGAAGACTTTGCTGCCTCCCTGCTGGACAGCCATATTACAGTAAATGGCAAGACATTTAAAGTTATCAGTCTCTGTACTGTGCCAGTGCTTTGGAAAAGTGTGTGTGTGTGTGTGTGTGTGTGTGTGTGTGTGTGTGTGTGTGTGTGTGTGTGTGTGAATAAGAATTGCCGGTATAGGTAGACTTTAATATTAAAGAAAGATGAATGATTTGACATCTTCCTAGGCTCGCGAGCTGTATTGTTGCGGATACATAAAATTTGCCACAAAAACATCGGAGACAAAAGAGCCTTCGTACCGGCCAGTGTGTCAGCTGTGTTGGCGAATGTATATTTGCTTCCGTTGCTGACAACAATGGGAAGGATGATAATTACCGCCATTCTACATCTATTTTTTTCTAGCGTGTGGCAATGGCAGGAATTTCTTTTTCCTGTAATTTTTTTTTTTGGGGGGGAAATCAATTTTCTGATTGTACCGTAAAATGTTGTTGTCTGTCCGTCCCTTGTCTGTAGACACGCACGATGACTCCCTCTTCCCCCACCCCCTACCTCACACACACACACACACACACACACACACACACAGTTTCTTGTGATTCATCCATTTCCTTGGCAGGATGTAAGTCTCTGGCTGTGTGGATGAAATGTTTTCTGGTGAATATTTAGTTCTTCAGCGGGAAGGCTGTGACAGGAATATGGGAGGTATGGAGAAGGGAAAAAGCAGCATGGGTGGTTCCACTACTGAAAAATGCCATCCGCCATTCAGGGTGTAGTGGTCAGAGAATAAGGGAGTATTGTTTGTGAGGGGGAGGATGGTGGCCTGGCATTACCTGCTCAGTAAGTACTTCACGATTTGATATTAGCTAAAATTCAAAATTAGAAAAAAGGAAAATTTACTTACGAAGAAGGAGTCGTGTGAGTTACATGTTGTCATGTGTTATGTATGCATGAGAAGGAGAGATTGTATGTTTGTAGGCTGAAAGCCAACCGATCACGTACAGGTGAGGCACTTAACACCTACTGTGCGTGCAGCTGCCAGCAACTCTCTCTCCCCCCCTTTCCCGCCCCAACTTCCCATGCGGTTAATGCCATAGTTAGATTTCCTTGTTCAGTGGCTGAAGAACACCTAATCTACCTAAAGGGTAGTATGGGAGGGTGTGGTAGCCAGGGAGGAAGAGAGTATTGGTACTGAGTAAGGGTGTGGTGGCCAGGATGGGAGGACGTGATGCTGGTGAGGGAGAGAGTGTGGTATTCATCCGCAGGAGCAAACAGACGAGGGGCCCGGAGGGCCCGAATCTGCTAGTACCCCATAAGCGCGACGGTACGACCCTCGGCGTGACGTTTAACCTAACCTTTGAGGGACAGGTCAGAGGTCATGGCATCATACCTAAGGGTCGTTTAAGCCGTTTGTAACAGTACGAGTCGAGAGGGCGAGAGTAATGAACTCTGCCTCGAGTGTAATTGCTTTTCCGAAGGATAGTTTCTCATGCCTCCGCACAGTATTATCTTACCCCACCTTGCTGGACAGCAGGTGACGCACCTCTGATGGGAGCTTATCCTTTTAAAGGAAGTCGTCAAGACGTGTGTTCGATGGGGCGGCGTTCCTTGTAGTATCCTTTGGATCAAGACGACGGAAGGTTCGGTTCAGGGTAACCCGATACCTCTGGGCGGATCGCCAGCCATCAGGTAACCAGACCAATATGCCGTTGACTTGGTGTCCAGGACGTCGCACTCCCTCCCCAGCCAGTGGGACCAGTCCTCTGTCAGTCCCAGATCCACACGAAGATAATAACAGCCTTCGAATTATATCTGGGTTGTTTTCTTCTCCTAGGATTCCCTGTGACCAGGTACTGGAAGCCATCATCTTCGGGAATCTTCATGGGGATGGGTGGACAGCACGATCTCACCGCTGTATCTCGTCCTCACATGAGTGGCTCCAATAATCGTTTTGCGTGTAAGGTATTTTCACGGCCCCTTAGGAGTAATTGGGTCTGTGTTCTCAGCTTGTGCCAGCCTCGCTGCGGTGGTGTCAGCCGCCTCGTATCGTGATTGCTGGCCGGGTTGTTTGGATCTGATAATGTGTGTGGCAGGTGGCTATGTGTTGTCCTCTTTTTTTTTTTCCTAATTAATCATGGCGCTTTTGTGTACGCTACACAGTCACATGTTCTTGGTCGATATTGTTGGTAGGTGAAATGTTTTATACAAGTTTTGTTGCCAGTCTTTATGCCCTAAATGTCTGTTCACGATGTACCACCATTTCTCATTCGTCTTCCATGCCGTTTGCTGCAACAGCGTCCCTAAGACTGTTGGGCAGCGTTAACCCTCGTTCTCCTAAGTCACCGTTTACAGCGAAAGGATTTCTGCTGCTTGGGTTTTTATCCGCCCACCTGGTTGGTGCGCTGGTGTCATCGCTTGGGGGTCGGACGTCGCCCGTCGTTTGTCGAAACTTTTCACATTCTGTTCTCCTTCTCAGAAACCACTGGGTCAGTGGAACTCAAACTTTGCAGAGACGGACCATGGACGGTCCTTTATGAAGCGCCTCCCGTTCTTAAGGCAGAGCCAACATGCTGACGTGGACGCTTCAGGGCAAAATGTTTCCGGATTGGATGAAATTTTTCAAAAAGAATCACCTTATCGGAGACTACAACCTCAGATTGGAACCAGAGCTTTTCCGGAATGACTGGTACGCCACCAACTGTCCTCATTTCACGCCGGTCTGACATGCAGTGTGACCACCACAGCCTTCCATTGACCCTGATTGACTGAGAGTTCAAAGACTCCTTTTTTTTTCCTTTATCGGTAACAACTGGGCGGCCGCTTGATCTGAAACTTCGTAGGAAGGATGAAGAGTTGGTCCTCATCAGTTTTTTGAGTTTTTCATGTGGATCGCGAGCCAGTTATGGCCGCCGACGCAGACATTCACTGGCCCTTGATTGAAGTTTCAATAATCGTCTCTCGTCTCGCCCTGAACAAGTGTTTCATATGATCAGATGATTAGTATGAAGGATCGGGGAGATGATTTTTTCTTATACTTTATGCATATTTCTTTCCCCCTGGTGATTGCCAAACGGAAATGGCAGCTGTCGTCTGCTTGTCTTCTGCTTGTCTTGACTTGCTGGAAGTGGTTCACGCAAGATCTCTTCGTCCGAAGCAACAGGAGCCAGTTGATCTGAAACTTGTCGAGAATGAACAGAGGGTGATGGTCCTCTCTGCCAGGTATGTGTCATTTTGAAGCCGATCGCGAAGTGGCTATGGCCCCCCACAGCATAAGAAGACCATCATTTGTTCTCATCGGATACAAATTCAGAAACTTCTATGGCAGAATTACCTGGGCTCTTCGACACCCCAAACTTGATAGGATTGATGAAATGATGGTCCGTATGAGTTTTGAGTTTTTTTGTACCCACAACATATTAATATCTAGTACTATAGTGCTCTGTCATTGAGAATGATACTCAACACATTTCATAAAGCCTCTCGGATTTTCAAAACTGTAGTCTTTTGTATTTTGTACCTCAGAGAATCAAAGACACAGTATCCCTAAGGAGACGGGAGAAATAACACAACCCACACATCTGCGCGGAAAGCGACAAAGAGTGGGTTGGGGGGAGACCGGAAAACTTCCCCTCCTGTAATATTACTTTTTTATAATAAAAAAAAAAAAATCGGGTCTTGGAAGGAACGAACGTGAGGAATATCCCTGTAAGGCTTAATCGGTAAAGCGAGAAATGACCAGTAGGATTGAAAGAAAGTGATTTCTAAATATAAACTGTTTACTTCCTTTATGAATTCATAAACTGTTTACTTCCTTTATGAATCTCATCTTTAGCCTGGTGAGTGATACGGCCTTACCCGAGCCTCTGGGTTATCGTACTGTTCATGTTGTTCAACGTGTGACGTTTTCCACGTCATGGTTTTCGATTCAGAGATCTTGTTGCTACAAGGATTATAGGATTAGGTATCAATATTTCATAGAAAATGGTTTTAGTCAGAGGATCCAAGGCTTTCACTACCTCTATATTTTTTTTTTTCTAATCATACCATTGGCTCGGTATCTTTCACCCTACAATTATATATATATATATATATATATATATATATATATATATATATATATATATATATATATATATATATATACACACACACTTTGGAGGTACCAGTCACGGACGAAAGTCAACATCAAGGCCAGGCTTAAACTGAAATGTGGAGAGGATAATGAAAGGGAAATATAAGAGACAGGGGAAAGTATTCATGAATTTTAGAGGAAGTGAAAAGCCTGCCTTTCATCGAATAAGTGCTAGGTCATAGTAACTGGGGAAGACATGAGAGGGTAGAGACTTCCAAAGGAGGTAGGAGATGAAAGAGTTATCAAACCGGCCTACGCTTGAGTTGCCAACGGTCTCACAGTGATTATGTGACGCAGCATCTTGCCAGCACATACCACATCCGATCACCCGATCACGTAATACATTCAGTAATACTTCCCAACACTCACTCTACCTCTTGTTTTACCTCTACTTTGCCTGTATTGAATATTTTTTTCCCAGAAATGTTAGCACTACATGTTTTTGCAAAAGTTTTTCGTCTTTGTCATTGCTCATCGTTGTTATGGTGTGACATTTTCTTGTAAAATGTTCGTTTTCAAATAGTTTACCTTTATATATATATATATATATATATATATATATATATATATATATATATATATATATATATATATATATATAATCTTTTTGTGTTTTATGTATTCCTCTTACTTAAGCATTTGCCTCTAAATCTTTCCTCTTAGTGGAACTCTCTAAGTATTGATGTTTAATAACAGTTTCCCTTTGACGATATTGTCAGGCAACGTTTGTGTAAGTATTCATGTTCTTCAGACTGCGTTGTCCTTGTCAGGGAAAAAAAAAGTATGCTCATATCATATTTGCAATATCTATCGTCTTTTGTTTAAGATCTACAAAAGTTTTCAAATTAACTTCTATTAAAGAAATTTTCGTGGTCTTTATCTGATGGACTTCAGTTCACCGTTGATCAACTTAGGTGTTGTTGTTGGTCCATAGGTTCGTGGATATATATTACAGTCCGGCTTGTGAGGTCCACATGGGAAAAAAAAAAACTAGTCCGTTTCCTTTGAGAAGGTGTCGAGTGGCAGGTCTTTGACGGCTTTGATCTCTTCTGGTCGTTGGTCGAACATTTTAAAGACTCCGTTGGCTCGGTCGTCTCTGATGATACTTATATTACATCTATTTTCATTGGGTTCGTTGTCCACGTCCATCCACTCCGTGCACTGTAGTATTGAAGTGTACCTTGACCTAAGTGTTACGCAGTATTTGCTATCTCAGTTGTGCTAATGTAGCTCACCATGGATTATTATCGCACGAACCATCCTCAATGTAACAAGACGAGATGTGCTAAGTGGATCACGTTTATGTTGGCCTTTCCATCTCCCGGAAACTCGCTTGTTAATCCATGAGGGGATCCAAGACCTTTCCGGGGCCCTGGCTCCTTCGCCCTCACAGCAGCTGAATCTTTAACTTGTTATCTTAACCTCGTTCCCATTTGCATGTCGTGGGCCAAGTGCATACCGCCTCTTCACTTTATGCACATCCTTTCCTTGATTCCTGGTGTGCTGGAGTGAACAGAGGCCTCCCTCTTGCAATAGCATTCATTGCAGATCCAACTAAACATATTCACTTTGCACACGAAATTAGTTCGTCAGAGAGACTAACGTCTTTATTTACATCTGGGATCGTCACCCACAAAGCTTCCCCGTGGTCAGCATCCTCCTCTCTCTTGTTATTCTCATCTGAGATACCTGCCTATTCACTCCTCCGTACACCCACTGCCTATTCATATTTTCATGGCTGCCTCTTCTACCCCTCCTCTTCTTCGACCTCATAGCTTAGTGGAGGAATAGGGCTTTGTTGAGTTGCCTAGGCGAAGAGTATTGCATTAACCGCCCGCTATTTATTGTATCATGGTATTGAAAAGAGTTCATCAGTCTCAGTATCCTCTTCGTTACGAAAGTGGATGTTGTACTGCATAGTCTTAGATCTAAGCTGAGAGTTCCGTCCCGGCCGGAGGGTGTTAACTCTAAGGGCAGTTGACACTTCTCCCTATCTTCCTAGGACGCTTACTCCCCACTAGCCTCCGACGGACGGACATTCCCACGGCTGCACGGAGAAAGTTTGCAGGGTTTGTGTGGTGGCAATGTTGGTGGGAACTGTCCCCCAGGCGTGTGATGGCTGTTATTTACTGTGGTGATGGGCTGTGGCAGCGCCCGGGGCCCCGCCTGACCAACCAACACCTCTCACTGCCGTCTCACGCCACCTCAACTCCCCTACCCTGTCACCACACCACCACCGCTGCTGTCTCTATGGCCATCATGTGTCTCCGTCTTGAACTACCATCTCTCACCATCGCCTTTCATTAGAATACCTCTCTCATGTTATTCTCTCCATAGAGGAATAGTGTGTTTTACGTATTTTGATCATTTTTGTTTGTCTATGATGTACTTCGTATCGTTTCGATTACTGCCCCAAAGGACAGCGCACACATAAATGGTAACGGTTCGAATCCCGCTGTTGGCAGGGCATTATGTGTGATATATGATTTTTTTTGTGTGTGTTACTTGTTCGGTTGAATTCTGTGAAGAGGGTGTTTTGCATTCGTGGGGATCCATCTCCTGTGTGAGTATTGTATGTAATTACTCTTTCTGTATTACGGAGAGAGAGTTTTACACTTTTGTTGTCCCGTCTCCAAACCTTGTATATATATATATATATATATATATATATATATATATATATATATATATATATATATATATATATATATATAATATTCCATATATTTACTCTTATATGTACTCTCTCTCTCTCTCTCTCTCTCTCTCTCTCTCTCTCTCTCTCTCTCTCTCTCTCTCTCTCTCTCTCTCTCTCTCTCTCTCCGAGAGGTACGTTTACCCTCGTTGAAATTGGTAAGACATGTTTTCCCGGTCGTGACGTGATGGCACAAGTCCCCCACCACGTTACCCATTCCTTCCTCTCCACTTTCCCTTCCCGCTCGTCTTCCCATCTCGAGCGCCAAGTCACCCTTCCATCCCGACCCTTCGGCTTTTGATCATCATCTTCCCTTGTCAGGCGTCCCTTCGTCTACCCTTTTCTTTTCCCCGCTTCTCTCTTTCTCTCCATCCTCATTTGATCTCCTCCCGCCCATCTATCTGTTCTTCCATGACTCTCTCTCTCTCTCTCTCTCTCTCTCTCTCTCTCTCTCTCTCTCTCTCTCTCTCTCTCTCTCTCTCTCTCTCTCTCTCTCTCTCTCTCTCTCTCTTTACCAACCTTCCTCGCCACTCCAGTCGTACCACCACCCCACCGTGCCGTCCCTTACGTCTTCCAGGAGTTCGTCATCTGGACGCTTATTTTCCTCCCACTCCCTGACTTCGTCCTCCCTCTCCCCCTTTCCATCCATCATCCTCGGCTTCCCCTTCCATCTGAGCCTCCCACCCGATCGCTCCCCCCATTCCTTTCCACCACCACCTGTTCCTCCTCCTCCTCCTCCTCCTCCTCCTCCTCCTCCTCCTCCTCCTCTATCATGGCATCCTTTTACCTCATCAGCTTTTCTGTCTTTTGTCTTCCACCCTCCTCCCCTCTGTCTCCCTCGTGCTGTGGCTTGGATTTTATGCTTGAGAGGCACAAGCATACCCCTGAGACTTGCAGAACCCTCTCCAGGAAGTAATGAACTGGTAAATTAGGAAATCCCAGCTTTTTCATCAGTCGATTTTAACTTTTTTGATATACCAGCTGAACGGAACCTGTGGTTTCCATTTTATCTATTCATTTCATTCTTTTTTTTTTTTTCTTTTTGCCATGTTCGGCGTTAGTGTTGGTGAAGCGGTTAGTATGTCATGCTGCCGCTGCGACTTCTTTTGATTATCATGCCGACCTTTTAAGGTGGGCATTTGTCCGTGTTTTGGGGAGGGACCCCGAGCGCAGCATTATCGACCAACGCCCCGGTTCTGGAAATTCATTATCATGACAGGTTTCCAGTGGGCTTTTGACACAGGGACAGAGCGCCCTTTAGACAGGAACAGAGGGACTCTGTTTGTGTGTGTGTGTGTGTGTGTGTGTGTGTGTGCGCTTGTGTGTGTGTGTGTGTGTGTGTGTGTGTGTGTGTGTGTGTGTGTGTGTGTGTGTGTGTGCCTTGTGTGTGTGTGTGTGTGTGTGTGTGTGTGTGTGTGTGTGTGTGTGTGTGATTACCTATTTATGATCACCTATTTCCACAGTACTTGGAGGGCGTTTTACGTTCGTGGGAGTCCCCGTCTCTTGAACATTTTCTACCATCAGTTTGGGTTCGTGAACTTGTGTATGTGACCAGCTTCCACCAGGTCGTCAGTTGCCGTGTTGTTACCGTCCGCTACCTACCTCGCCACTGAAGCAGGACTTCCCATCATCCTGTCTGACAGGATTCTCGTTTAGCTTCTTACGATGCTCTCTCTCTCTCTCTCTCTCTCTCTCTCTCTCTCTCTCTCTCTCTCTCTCTCTCTCTCTCTCTCTCTCCCTCTCTCCCTCTCTCTCTCTCTCTCTCTCTCTCTCTCTCTCTCTCTCTGCTAATCACGGGGAACTGATTGATTTCGAAGTCGTGAAACTGATTTAGAATCTTGAAGGCTGTGATCAGGTCACCCATGACTCTTTTCTCCTTAGTGGTGTGCAGGCGAACGGTGTCCAGCCCCTATGTGTACATGAACTCCCTTGATTAAGGTGGTATTTTTTTTTTTTTTTTTTGAGTTCCTCTGGACGGAGACCTGAGAAGCATATGTCAGCTTTGGTCTCACGTGCGTCGTGTATAGCTTGCCACACAGTTCCTTATCGGTGCACTCAAACGCCAGCAGACAGACTGACGCCTCAGCATTTCTCTTGATGTGCAACACTGGTGACAAGGTTTGGCATGCTGTCATTTCGAAGCCTTCCTCTCACACAGACTCCTGTAGCTATTTCAAAGCTCGACAGTGATAGTCCTGAGGCTTTCGTTCATTGTGTCTCATTATCATTGCGTTGCAATTACCTGGGTTGAACTTCATCAACCATTTACCAGACCAATTTTGGCGTCTATGTAGGTATGCTCGTAAGCTGATGCAATCCTTTTCATTCATCACCTCTCTCATGGTGTTGTAGCCGTATTCGCAAACATGTTCAGGTATGAATCCAATCCTTCTGCCAGGTCATTTATATGGATTAAGAACAGTGTAGGTCCCAAGACTGTGCCGTGTGGCACTCCACACGTGACCTCCTTCCATTTCGAGAATGCTCCTCTGACGTACGTCGTTTGTTTCCTTTCACGAAGGTAATCTGTCCAACGTAGGAGTCTGCTCCTTATTGTTGCTTAGAGATCCGGCATCTTTAGCAGCCTCTTATGTGGTACAGTGTCAAACGCTTTTGGCAGTCCGGAAAAACACAGTGTAGCCATCCATCTCCTTTGTCTGAAATGGAGTTCACTCTGTCATCGAGGTCTAATAAAGATTTTTCACACACGACCTCCTCTCCCAGAATCCATGTTGCCTCCCACTCAGGTAGTTTCTCTTAGTAGCAAATAGTCATCCATTTTCTTTCTTATTATATTTTCCAGTGTTTAGAGACCACCCTTATTAGGGAGGACTAGTTCAGTACGATTTCTCAATCACCTTTCTTAAAGATGAGAGCAGCGTTTGCCATCTGTCACTCAGTGGGCATTAATATTTGCTCTTGCGACATATATTGAACATGGCAAGCGAACTGTCGAGTGCACCTGCACTTTGCTTTATCAACATATGGAGAGATTTGATTAGGGCCTTAAGTCTTATGGGGTTTGAGGCAAATTTTTGTAATCCGGTTGTGTCTCTTGTTGCAGTTTCAATCGTATCTAAGACCTGTTCCCCATCCCATCTACCTAGGGGTCATAGTGTCCATCATTGTAGAACTGCTATTAAACCTATTTTTCAGCTCCTTGCATATCTTTTTCTTTTTTTCGTCCTCAGTCTTTCATCTGAATCCCTTAGCCAGATCAGCTGCTCTTTGACCGACGGTTTACTTTTCTTTTTCTTTTTCCATAATATTCTTTTCAGTGTTTTCGTCTTCCTCCCTCCTTGTCTCGCAGTGCTCATTTCTTTTGCCCTCTTTTTTTTTTTTTTTACCGTTGCCTTTCAAAACCTGACTGACTACCGTGACGTCTATATCTCCTCCATAGTACATATCTCATCTCTGTCGCATTTTGACATATTTTATTGACCCATATCTCTCTCTTTGTTGTCATTTTTTCTCCCATTAAGCGACCAATGATATTCATGTGCTGACCCATTCTGTATAGATCTCATAAAACTCATCTGTTGCCGTTATGGAACTCCGGTTCCCAATTTATACTCTTAAAGTGATTTATTCACTTTCCATTTTTACCACGATGATGCCAAAGTTCTTCTCTGGTTCTCTCTCTCTCTCTCTCTCTCTCTCTCTCTCTCTCTCTCTCTCTCTCTCTCTCTCTCTCTCTCTCTCTCTCTCTCTCTCTCTCTCTCTCACTCACATGTTGACCTCGTATTCAAAATCAAGCAGAACACAACCACACACTTACCACCGAACGTATCACGTTTGGTGATATTTTCATTCTGTTATTTGTGAAAACCAGGTCAAGCTCTCTCTCTCTCTCTCTCTCTCTCTCTCTCTCTCTCTCTCTCTCTCTCTCTCTCTCTCTCTCTCTCTCTCTCTCTCTCTCTCTCTCGTATGTTCAGTAACGCGTTGATACGGCTAAGTCTCCCGTGTTACGCTCTAGGAACGTGTCTTCGTGCGAATCTGAATTCTCCTAGTTAATCTCCTTGTACCTGAAGTCTCCCAGTTATCAGGACTTCACTACCATGTCTGGCTGCTTCGTTCATCATCCTGAGTGTTCCGTCTTTGTCTTCATTGCACGGTTGGTCTGGATCATGGCAATTTCATTGAGGATTTAGATTAACAGCAACACTTGGTGTTCGTTGTTCCTCAAATGAATTCTTCTCTGTAGTGTGTGTGTGTGTGTGTGTGTGTGTGTGTGTGTGTGTGTGTGTGTGTGTGTGTGTGTTATAGTTACTTATTTGTGCGATATTTGGGGAGTTTCATACTCAGGCGTTCCCATCTGTTGAACTTGCTTTATCAAACGTCATAAGATTTTTATTTGTTGTTAGTATTTACAGTTTCGTGAAAAATCCATCGCTCATTCGCCACTCGTATGCTATAACTTTTTAAAAATAAAATTCTATTAAGTTTCTTGCTTGATTTCATGCTATAGACCCTGGTTGTTCTAACTTGCATCTTTTGAAATGTTTCATCTTGGCATCATCAAACTGATAGATTGTGCTCAACTCACCCACTGCTCTTCTGTCTTCCGTGGCGGACAAATTGATGGCCTTCAACATCTCACTGCATGCCAGCTCTCTTAATTTTAGTACAGGTCTTGTTGTCTTTGGAATATCTTTATCAGTTCTTCTTGCTTCTTTAACTGCGGTGACCAAATTTGAGACTTAATAGTTTTTTTACCTAATATTCGTTGGGAACAGCTTGCTTAATATTTCGTTGACCTTGTACTTAAATGCAGTTCTAATGTTTGCTGGCAGACAGTGTGTGTGTGTGTTTGTCCTTAACAGTTCTTGGTGGGGCTCCGGCAGCACTGAGGCCTTCCAAGGTCCTGTCACACATGGAATCCTGCATTCTCTACTCTTCTAGGTAATATTTACATTGAGGCCTTCTTTCACTGTCCAATCTTCATATTGAGTTCCATTTACTCGGGTTGGATATCATCAGCCATGTGTTATACCAACTTTGGGATTTGTCTGGACCCACTTGTAATTTGGTGCAGTCTTCACTCTTATATTTTCCTCGTGACCTTGCCATCATCCGCAGTCCAGAAGTTGAGGTAATTCATTTATACAGATCAAGAAGAGACGTGGTCCCAGGACTGAGCGCTGCGGTACGCCACCAGTGGTGACTCCAAACTATATATAGGGAAGGCTCGTCTGACAAGCGTCCTTGGGTCCCATCTACCAATATAAGATTCTGTCTCTCTAAGGATTCCCTCATTCATTCCTGCCTGCAGATCCATGTTTCTCCACCAACCTCCTGTGTAGTATAGACAGATGATGTTTTTTTTCGTAATCCAGATACACATAATCCACTCAACTATACGTCTAATACAGAGCTCACTCTCTCTTAGAAGTCTAAAATGTTTGTTATGCAGACTTCCTTACCGTGAAGCTGTATTGGATCCTGCTTAGGCAGTCTCTCCTTCACGTAGTCATCCAGTTGTTTTCTGTTTATCTTTTCCGGTGACCAAGAGGTCACGCGTGTCACGGACACTGGCAAGGCTTAGTTCAGCGCATCTTCCCAGACTCCTTTCCTTGAAGACCGTTATGACATTTACCCTCTACCCACTCCCTTGGCATTTTCCCATTGCCCTGCGACTTTTCGAGCATTCTAAGCACTACGTGTGTGTGTGTGTGTGTGTGTGTGTGTGTGTGTGTGTGTGCATGCGTGCCGCGCACATATGTAATTGTGTCTGCGAGGGATTCATTTGTTCCTATTGTCGTTGAGTTTACCTGTAAGAATGAGGAGTGAATGAGAGAGGTGAGGCTGAGCCAGGGGAAGAGAATGCACATGTGAGGCAGGCTGTGTGTGTGTGTGTGTGTGTGTGTGTGTAGCGACCAGTCGAGAGGAGTGAGTCTGTTTTGTTGGTGAAGGGGACTTGGTGGCTCACTGACCCTCGCTTCTTACCGGCAGAGCAGAACGGATCGGTACGTTGATTTTATTAATGATAATCGTAATTGTATCGTGTTTGCTATCGTAGCAACGGTAAAAGGCATCATAGATACAGCCATATTGTACAATGACATGGTTTTTTTTCCGTAAGAATAATTTAGGGTCCCCTTAAAAAAATCTTCTTTGAAAGAAGCCAAAAGGAATGAAGGAAAAAGGAAAATATCCAGATACATATCATAACTTTCATAATGAGTTGCTCGGGGACCTTAACAGACCTCCTAACCCCTGACTTATAGGCCCCCACCCCTCCAGTGCAAATGCTGTGGGGAGGGAAAAGATTTCCCTGGGTGACCTGTGGCTTCTGGAGGTAATCTCATCAGAACAGGGAGGAAATGCACCTCTCCGAAGCAGTAGTGTTTGATTGGGTGGGTTGTTTATGTGGTACGTGGTGGCAGGGGTTGTTGATGGTGGCGTGGTTTCTGGTGGTGGGGAGGGTTGATGACAGATGGTTGGGTATGGTTCCTGGTGGCAGGAGCGCTGATGATAGGTGGCGCGTGATGTGTGGGGTTCGAGATGCGGTCCTGATTATTGCGGGAGCAGTGCGCTTGGGATAGGAGCGGTGATCATGGTGATATGTGACGTGTGTGGGTCGCCATGAGAAGCCTTGGAGATGATGTCTCGGGCTATGATCAACAGCCATGATGATTATGGGACATGTATCAGGTAGCAGCAATGATGTGGGAGTGTGGCGGAGGTGGGTGACCTGTGTGTGTGTGTGTGTGTGTGTGTGTGTGTGTGTGTGTGTGTGTGTGTGTCTGTGTGTGGGTGGGTGGTGCTTGTGGAGGGAGTCTGGGAATGCACAGCGCAGGCGGGGAGAAGTGCATGAGGGAATAGCTTGTGCGAGGGCATGATAGTTGTAACTCATGAGTGAGAGTTAACTATGAGGAATTTGGGAGTTGGATAGTTTGGATAAAGCGTCGGAAACCGATGGGTAGTGAGGCGGGGGGAAAGGTAGAAGTGAGTAGGGAGAGTGAAAGGAAAAAGAAGTGATGGAGGGTAAAGTAAGATAAATCAGGAAACACAGAGGGGAGCTGAACAAAGAAAAAATGAAAGGACGAAGTGCGTTGGGTGCATGATGTGAAAATGTGGATTGAATGAGCTTACGTATAGGAAGTCATGGGAACGTCTGAGAGTGGAGCAGTGGAATTAGAACATGATAAAGTTGACCAGCACAGTGGAAGAGGCAGGTAATCGAAAGTGGATGAAACAGGGAGGGTGGAAGTGAAAGGCGGCCACAGGAGGAAGTCAACTCACCCGGGGTTCGACGGTGGAAAGTGAACGGGGATGAGAGTGTACGCCTCGACGCAGCGGTACTAGCTGGAGTCATCGTTAATGTATTTCAAAAAGCATGATTGAATCCGTTGGCAATTGTGACGAGGGCGGTCGAGGCTTTATGACGTTACGTGTTAACTAAGATGGCCCACCATGGGTTGGGTCAAAAGTCTCGTGGTTAGATATTGCACTTTGCAGCGTGACGGACAATTGCTTGCGTGAATTTACCCTATTTTCAGTTGCTCCTTCCTCAATAAACTGCTGAATAATACATGGCTAAATGGAATTTAATTTGTGTACTTAATTGGTTTTCTTTCACTGGGGGCATACTGGGCTTTGTGGAGGGATTTTGTTGGTCCTTTTATTTGTTTTTCAGCTGTTGGCTTTTCACGGACATTCTTCTCTACATTTCCTCCTCTCTTTCCATTCTTGTTGATGCTGTTTTTGTCCCAGTGGGAGCCCGAGTGAACATTGATGTGTTTCAGGCACTGCCAGCAGTGAGTGCTCGAAGACCTGGAATGCCGAAGAATGTCAGTAAACGATCTGTCTAAGCAGTCTTGTATAGTCTTCGTAGATTTGAACAGAAATATAGGGTTTTAACAGTAGAAAATCCGTCGGTATGTTGTCTGTAGTGTTTCAGGACCCCGAGGTATCATCGCTGCTGGGCGTGATGGACTGGTCTTTGTCCGCAAATCTGGTGACATTTGAGAGAGCGCCACGCGTAAGTTCACATCCATAAAACATCGGGTCAGTAAAGGTTGACAACCCTACTCGTATGGAGAGGCAGAACCTGCGAGGGATTAGGGTGGTTTTTTGCTTGAACTAGAATCAGCTGGTATTTGTGAGGGATTAAGTACCAGGGAAAGAACTCAAAGCAGAACTAATTCACTGTCGAGGTGGGTAGCGGTGGAAGTGAGCAAATGTGTGTGGTCAGGGGGGAGTGAACGAGCATAAAGACGAGGGTGCTGGAATATGTAGGTGTGAAAGTGAGTGGGCGAGGAGACGAGGATGTGGAAGCATTTGTGTGCGGCCAACGGGGACCCCATTAGTTCCCCATTAGCGAAGAGGCGAAGACATGGTAATCTTTTAGGGGTGCAGCCGAAGGCGAAGAAAGACTAGGAGGATCCGTGTGTCATAGGCGGAGGACGGGGGAAAACAGTGAGAGAGAGGAGCACCAAGAAAGAGGATGAAGGATGGAGTGAAGGAGTCTTTTGAGGTATCGGGGCGACCTTCCCTCTCCCTGTGGGTAGCGGTAATGGGAATGTTCATATGCAACTACCCCTCTTGGTATCCATCCTGTGTGATACCTCCCTACCAAGTATGTTAGCACAGTTATAAAGGAATATATATATATATATATATATATATATATATATATATATATATATATATATATATATATATATATATTAAGAACAGAGGACTGGGCCTTTGAGGGAATATCCTCACCTGGCCCTCTTCTCTGTTCCTTCTTTGGAAAATTAAAAAAAAAAAAGATGAGGTGGAGGATATTCAGCCCCGCTCCCTTCCCTTTTAGTCGTTCTACGTACAATCGCAGGAACTACTGGAATATTCTTTCCTCCCTATCCCCAGGAATATATATATAATATATTATATATATATATATATATATATATATATATATATATATATATATATATATATATATATATATATATATATATATATTCACTTAGACCTGATTGGATCTTGAAATTCTCATTTAAATGAATTCTGTCTCATGTGTTACGAGGTCGTGATTATGTATCAGAGATAAGTGCAACGGGAGCGTTGTGTGGGTTGGTTGCCCTGGAGATAATATCAAACCAGACTATTATCTATTTAGGGTCTGTTGTATATACGATTATGGCTTTTTTTTTTCTTTTTTTTACTATTTTTTCCCCATCAGAAAGCTGTTCCCTTCTCCTGCGACAAGACTTTTAATTAAAGATCCTCCCAGCAGGTTACAAAAACCTTTTAAAAGATGATACAATAAAGTTTTTTTTTCCCCTCCCTGTGTGGTCATCACTTGGGAAAACCATTTTCATCATGGCACATTCCAGGTGTCTTGTATACATTTTTTATTCTCTTATTTTTTTGGTTTATTTCCTACATACGGTCGGCAGTGTCTTGTAATGGGTACAGCGAAGACTTTGTATCCTAGATAGGTTTTACGATTCTGTACGTAGACTTACCGTTACAAGCCAGAAGTATTTCAGTTCCTTTGGTCGTGACATCCCTGAATTTCCCCTGGATGAGGATGCTTGGGAGGGGGGGTTGCGGCGCGTTATGCTCACCACCACCTTCACTGGTGTCTGGCTCCATGCATGGCCTGACGGCCGGCTCTCTCTCTCTCTCTCTCTCGCTCCACCGACCCCTTGTGATGGCGGGCGACCGTTGACCTCGCCTGACCCTTCGCGAAAGGTCGCCGCGACTCTGGTATTTACTTGGGGGGGTAGGGGGGGGGGCCCATGCCCGGTCAACACCTGTGTCATTTCATCGTGATTTTTCGGTCAAGCATGTCTTGCTGAATGGATTCAGCCAGTGCCCCACCCCTCCGTCCCTCCTCTCCGCCCTGATCATTAGCTTCACTCGTGGCCGGGATGTAATCTTCGCTCTCATGGACTTCGGGGGGGGAAAAGATTTTTACGCCTGGAAATAACAAGGTTGTTGCAGTGCAAGTGCAGCCGAGGCCCTGGGAGACCCCCGCAGGGAGCGCTGGCTGCTCTTGCTGAGTCACAGA
The DNA here is from genome assembly GCF_036320965.1 of Panulirus ornatus. Taxonomy (NCBI): domain Eukaryota; kingdom Metazoa; phylum Arthropoda; class Malacostraca; order Decapoda; family Palinuridae; genus Panulirus; species Panulirus ornatus. The sequence continues at coordinate 9,692,065 of NC_092238.1, read as the reverse complement.
AAAATAAAAAGCTGAGCTTTAGCTTTTTTTTTTATTTTTTATGCGGATTTTTCAAGTAGGACAGCTTTATATACCTCTTACATACAGCTGAAACATTTTGGGATCGTTGTTGCCTAATGACCTCGTTTGGAAATTAGAGTCGGTCATTTGGTACGACGATAGCAAAGGCCATTGAGGGATCTGTTATTCCAGACTTAATTGTTATCAGGTCGAGAATCGTGGGGTCGGCGAAGGCGGTGTGGCACGAGCGCTTCCACTCCCGTGTCTAGCATCACCGATGCACCCGATCCTATCAGTCATGTCTTGTCAGCGGGACCGTGTTAGTGACATATAAAATGATTCATAATTACAGTTGGGTTTGAGGGAGGTATACAGGAGCTGTGGGTGGCTGGTTGGAGGGGGTGAGAGCGATGGGTGGTACTTTGCGTGGCTGATGGCCTAGGAGTCGGCCTGATGAGCACCACCTCAACACGCACTTCTCATTCACTTACCCTGCCGGCAGGAGCCCTCGTTAGTGTCCTCGGGAGGGAAAAAGAGCCATTCTTCGTCGTCAGGACTGGAGAGACTTCCGAGAAGTTCCAACCTCAGACCAACCACAGATGACCCAAAGAATGAAGTTTGATTTGATTACATTTTCGGCTGAATGACCGTAATCCTTCGGCTGGGGTTATCGAACAGTATTTCTCTTCTCGAGAGGATTGTCCACCGCGCACCGACCCTCTTCGCCTCTCAGCGTTCCGACGCTACTCCCTGGTACTCCAGCATGCCATAACGTAGATATTGAGTGAATATGCTCGTAACTGATGGGCTTCATAAGACAGAAACCTGGTAGCACCGAGAGCAAGAGCCAGGAATTTATTCAGCCCAACTTCTTGCAACACGTCCTCTCCTCCTTGAAGAAGAAGAAGTTGTCGAAACAACTTTGAGAAAGAATGAATTCCTTGATGTTGCGTGACAGTTTTCGTTGTTTTTACCGTCTCGTCGCTGTAGTGTGTGAACACCATGAAACGATACACCTTTGGTTCGTGACCTTCCTGCTACACAGTGTTGATTTGTAAGTTGTTTGATGTAAGTTAGTAGTAGACTATGATCATTATATTGACTGGAGCAATGCCATCTCAGTTATTAACTCTATCTCTGTTACCACGAGAAATATCATTGAATCTTCTATTATTAAATACACAAAGAATTATAATCTTAATATAAGTGATGGTTTATACAAATTAGATGACTTTATTGTTGATAAAATGTGTAAAATGATAAGTTCATGAACGCTCGTTGTCTGTCTTGGACAATCGCATTTTTACCAAATGGCGCCCTAGCTTCGTCTCTTCGATGTATATCAACTGACTGTTATATTTCTCTCTTGTGTCTCTCCTGATGATGTGATTATTACACGAAAGTGCACTTGGGAACTTATTGTGCTTCATTTTCCCCGTGGACTCATAGGAATATCTTGATCACTCGCAAAATTGTGATCCTTTTCCATATATATATATATATATATATATATAAATAAAGGCAGACAGTATGAATGATGTACATGTGTATATATGTATATGTCTGTGTGTGTATATATATGTGTACATTGAGATGTATAGATATGTATATTTGCGCATGTGGACGTGTATATATATATATATATATATATATATATATATATATATATATATATATATATATATATATATATATATTCTTTCTTTTCTTTCTTTTAAACTATTCGCCATTTCCCGCGTTAGCGAGGTAGCATTAAGAACAGAGGACTGGGCCTTTGAGGGAATATCCTCACCTGGCCCCCTTCTCTGTTCCTTCTTTTGGAAAATTAAAAAAAAAAAAAGAACGAGAGGGGAGGATTTCCAGCCCCCCGCTCCCTCCCCTTTTAGTCGCCTTCTACGACATGCAGGGAATACGTGGGAAGTATTCTTTCTCCCCTATCCCCAAGGATATATATATATATATATATATATATATATATATATATATATATATATGTATATATATATTTATATATATATATATATATATATATATATATATATATATATATATATATATATATATATATATATATATATATATATATATTCGTATGTTGCAAGAAATTGTTTTTACACTCTCTCGATACCAGAGGAGTGAGGAATGAGTCATGATGGTAATGCAAGGATGATTTGCAGTAAGAAGACGTGATAGCATGACTTAAGGTTCCAGTGGGCCAGTCGTGTTTGTCATATCCCAGTTCCTGTGGTTCGAGTGATGATACCGTGTGGTAGCGATGTGTATCTGTGTGTGTGTGTGTGTGTGTGTGTGTGTGTGTGTGTGTGTGTGTGTGTGTGTTATCCTCGAGTGTGATGGCTTGAGTACGTAGTGTGATGCGTCAGGGAAGAGTGTGTGGGGCGATGCTCGAGTGTGGCGGCTCACCATTTAAGTTAGGTACGGTGCATCAGGGACGGGGAGGAACGTGTGGGAGAAAAGGAGACTGTGTAAACCCCCCCCCCCCCCCCTCCCGGGAGATTGGACGAGGTCAGCAGCGATCATTACGCCGGGCGTGCTGCGGGTTGTGAAAGTGACCAGCCGACCCAACATTTATGATATCCTGCCGCTGGACCCAGCTCCTCTCTTCCGCCTCTCCGCCAGTCGACCCGGCCGCTTCCTCAAACCTGTTGTTTCCCTGCCCGTCGCCCTCAGCACCCCACTGGTGTGTGTGTGTGTGTGTGTGTGTGTGTGTGTGTGTGTGTGTGTCTGGAATTCTGCATACGCCGTGATGCTCTTCTTCTACTCAGTGGATAAGGGTTAATTGGCTTGGAAGCTGCCATGTTCAGTGTTATTGCATTTTCTTTTTCTTTTTTTTTCCCCCAGAAGTAAGAGTTTCTAGAGGGGGTCTCTCTCTCTCTCTCTCTCTCTCTCTCTCTCTCTCTCTCTCTCTCTCTCTCTCTCTCTCTCTCTCTCTCTCTCTCTCTCTCTCTCTCATCCAGCATGGTGGGTGCAACAGTAATGGCAACAGAGGCTGTTCTTCCTCATAAGTCAGCCTGCCAGAGCTGCAGGAGTATTTACGAGGAGAGAGATTTACAGGAAAGTGAAGCAAGTGGCCAGGCAGGGGAGATGGTAGGCTCCAGAGCAGGGTAGTGGCCAGGCATGGGAGATGGTAGGCTCCAGAGCAGGGTAGTGGCCAGGCATGGGAGATGGTGAGCTCCTGAACAGGGTAGTGGCCGGGGAGGGGAGACGTTGACCAGACGAAGGGGAATGTTGGCCAAGCAGGGTTGGTGGCGGCCACCATTCGCTGGGATGGTAGCCAGGGCAGGGAAGGCGAGGCGACACCGCCAGGACAGGGGGTGGTGACCGGGCATGTGGAAAGACTATGGCTAGAGAGATGACAGGCGGTGGCTGAGCTGGGGAGATAACCGAAGACTAGGGAAAGCCTCGGAAAGGATGGTGATGGCCAGGCAGGGCAGCTGTGGCGGCCAGAGAGAGAGAGAGAGAGAGAGAGGAGGTTCGAGCAAGTCCGGGCTGGGGTGGGGACCATGATGACAGCCACATAGGGCTTGGGGTGAAGACCAGGGAAAATGGTTTCATGGGACTCGGTAGATATCATACTGTTATTATCGCTGGTGTGATAACTTGCTTCTTGTGTGAGTGCTGGGGTATGGCCGGTTTGGGTGTTGGCCATCTGGGTGTATGTGTGGCTGGGGGTGTGGGTGAACCTGATGTTGGTTTGGTTGTGGCCAGGTAAGGCTGGAGCGTGTACTAGGATGGTGGCCAGGTTTGGTTGGGGTAGGGACCAGGTAGGGCTAGGATGGGGAGCAAGATGGTGGCTAGGTAGGGCAAGGGTGGGAGCTGGGTGTTGGTCAGGCAAGGGAAGGGATGGGGGACCCAGATAGTGGCCAGGCAGAGGAAGGGGTGGGGACCCGGGTGGTGGCCTGGCAGGGGAAGGGGTGGGGACCCGAGTGGTGGCCAGGCAGGGAAGAGTTTAAAGATAAATTTGAACAATTATGTTGTTTTCCGGAGGAGAATAAAATGAATTAAGTAAATGCGAAGTTTTTGTCAGGGGAAAGAGAGGAGGGGGGGGCAGATGTACACCCTACACCAGGGATGTAACCTGACCCATAATTTTGCATCAGTGTTGTAACAGAATGTAATGCTGAAATGCTACGGTACTTACGAAATGAAGTTGTGAAACATTGGAAGCTTATTTGCTTATTTGGTGAGGTAATGGATCGGTTGTTTACCAAGGATCAGAAAATATTGTACCCTAATCCGTGAGAGGAGAGTATATTTATATATCCATGTTTTGAGTATATCTTAGTTTGGAGATGCTGTAGCAAGTAGCTTATGGCATCTTCCACTATATTAACTCCTGCTTGTTTCAATTTGGCAGAAAACGTGGGGGGAAAGAATTCTAGGACCCAGTGCTGAGAACAGAATTGAACTGGTTAAAGTCGAAGCAGACGAAGTTAGTAGTAAAACACTTTGCTGGGGACTCCTTCCTTAAATGTATACTGCAAGGGAAACATAAGGTTCAGATGGCGTAGCATTTTATCGTAATGTCACCTCCATACAATGGATTACATTGTTTTTGCCCCCGTGGGAACGGAGTGTTTCCTTTTGATAAAACTTTCTGACAGTAAGGAAAGATGGTATCATGGGAAGAGGTAGATATTAAACATTTATTATCACCGGTGATAACTTGTTTCGTGTTTGAGTGCTGGGTGTGGGGGCGGTGCACTTGTTGGCAAAGTTGTTTGTGGTGTGGATTTATGGTGTGTGTGTGTGTGTGTGTCTGAGGATGTGGATTTATGGTGTGTGTGTCTGAGGATGTGGATTTATGGTGTGTGTGTCTGAGGTGTGGATTTATGGTGTTTAGCTTGGGTGTGGGCGGTCCAGGTGTTGCTCAGGGTGTGGGGCAGCCCAGGTGTGGCTGGTCAGGGTGCGGGTGTATGGTGTGTGAGGTTGCGCCATCAAACCCCCCTCCAGGGTCGATCCTCCGCCGTAGGCTATGCTTGCCGCGATGTGCCCACTGTGACTGGCCTGTCGTTACTTTTAGTGTGACTGCTTTAATCCTTATCTGACCCCTGATATAGCCTCTCAAGCTGACACCTTCTATCGCTGGAGGTCGATGGAGGCCAGATAGATCCTGACCGGCCAGGGAGCGATATTTAAAGATATTCTCCCACGAATACTTGCGGGACCGTCACATAACATTCCAGTCAACTCACCACTGCCCTGAGCTGGGCGGGCGGTTCAGAGACCCGGGAGGCACCAGCTGTGGCCCGAATGTGTTGCCGCGCCCTCACTGACTCTGCCAGTAATGAATGGCCTCACTGCCCTCGAATAATTGCTACTGGCCCTGCTGCTGTGTCTTCTGTTGCTACCCCTCCTGCTGCTGGTAGCCCTGCCTTCGCTGCTTCTGCTTTTGTTTTGCATCTGTTCCTGCTCCTGCTGCCGACTTGCCCACAGTGGATGCGTCTCTTTACCGCTAAGAGAGGCAGGTGGATTTCTACATTCTACAATGTACGAGATGAGCGTCAGATATATATGTCAAGTCCAGTGGGACTTTCTGACTCGTCTCTCTCCAAATATTTATTGTTTCCGTTTCATAGTTACGAAATGACGTTTGCTCGACTTATTTTAATGTGAACAGCTGGTGAGTGTAAGACTTTAGAAAAGAATTAAAGAAGTACTTTCACGGTATGAGCAGTGTGGAAATCCCTCCCCGAACAGTTGAAGAAAGTAATTACAAATAGGTTTTTGCACACCTCATGCGACTGTGCGGGATGAAGTTTTTTGCACCACCGTCGCTTCCTGCCTCCTGAGATCCCTCGTCCCCGAGGTGCATTTCAGCGCGAGGTAGCGCTAGGAAAAGACAACAAAGGCCACATTTGTTCACACTCAGTCTCTAGCTGTCATGTGTAATGCACCGAAACCACAGCTCCCTTTCCACATCCAGGCCCCACAAAACTTTCCATGGTTATTATCATATCATTATTATTATTATTATTATTATTATTATATTATTATTATTATAATAACTGCGTCACAATGTGTCTTTGCTAATGGTCATCCTGGAAATCGATGTGAACTATTCTCATAGCGGGAGAGAGAAATATGTGGGTAATGAGTGAGGCTTATGTGAATATTGAGGGATTAACTTAATGGTTCCCCAGTGATGGAGAGGGAGGCTGCCGGCTCGGAGATGGAACCAGAAGTAAAGCTTGTACCACACACACACACACACACACACACACACACACACACACACACACACACAGACACTTCCCCCTTTGCGTCTCTCTATATAAACAGAGCCGTCCCCCCCTAAGCTCTATGGAAAAAATAACGCACTGGTTTCCAGGGTGTTTTTTTCTTTACCTGCTCAGCTCCGTCTGCAACCAAGTTCCCCCTGGCGAGGGGCCCGCTCCGCCTGCCTGTCTGTTGCTGCGTATGTACTTTTATAGTTGTACATAGCCAATACAGAGATAAAAGTACAGTATGTCATAGATAGTGACACAACAAATATGGAAATCTCATTTGTGACAGTTAGAGAGAGACTTCAAGCAGTTAGAGAGAGACTGTAAGCAGGTACATAGGTACACAGAATAGAGGGTTACAGAGAGACTACAAGCAGGTACATACATGCACAAAACAGAGTTACAGAGAGACTACAAGCAGGTACATAGATGCACAGAACAGAGTTACAGAGAGACTACAAGCAGGCACATAGATGCACAGAACAGAGAGTTACAGAGAGACTACAAGCAGGTACATAGATGCACAGAACAGAGAGTTACAGAGAGACTACAAGCAGGTACATAGATACACAAAACAGAGTTACAGAGAGACTACAAGCAGGTACATAGATGCACAGAACAGTGGGGGGAGGGGAGGAAGTAAGACCCATGGTCTGTGTAACAACGTTCGTAGCAGAAATAGCTAGACTCCTGCACATTTGTTCACTTGACCCTGATCTGCAGGGTAAGATGATCGAGTTGTCTTTCCATCAAATTTTTCTGTTGTTTTGACATATGTGTCATTAGCTCCCCCCCCCCTCAGGGGGGATGGGCTCCATCCCTTCCCCCTTCTTAACCACTCAGTCTTTCTCCATCGATCTTTGTTCTTTCCTCTCACCATCGTCCATCATCCGTCATACTTCCATCTTGCTCATCCTTCAAGGTCTCCACGCTTTCGGGCTTGGTGGATCTCCTTTATTTCCCCTCGTTCAATCCATTCCTTTATGCACCTCACCAACAACCCGCCTCCACCTCCTCCTCCTCCTCCTCCTCCTTTCTATCCCTTTTCCCCCCTTCCCACCTTCTAGCGTCAGCCTTATAGCACTTCTTTTCCCCTGTGTCTCCCTCCCCCGTAGACTGGTCCGTGGTCCACCCGCACCACCCCCTCAATGTCAGCGCCCTTGCCTCGGCACCAGACGGCACGGGGTCGTGGGGTGGAGTAGGCTACACTTCGCTCATGCTCTACGCTGATGACTTATTCTTGCTGTTCACCCATTAATGACTTGGCAGGGTTTTCGTCGACCGCCAGAAAATAGTATATACATATTTGACGTTCGTAGTCTTTGTGTTGGTTGGTGTGGTTTGAATAGGTCGTGCTTTAGATTCCCGCTCATTGCTCCTCGTAGTGTGTTGAGAAGGACTCGTCTGTCTCGTTGCCAGGCGTATCTGTCTCCGTTTGTCATTTGTTTTTCCCGCATTCTCACGTGCGTGATAGATTATATGCGACTTTTCTTTCCCCCTTTCCGACGGTATGTTTACGCTGTTGCCACGACTGGATGATGGTGAGCGAGTGGCAGGGAATGTGCAGACTCCCCTTCCTATCCCTCCACTTTCACCCTTCTCTTTATGTACCTCAGCCACTCTTCTCTTCTTCCCTCCAAGCCCCAATCTCTTCTCCTCCTTCTCCTCCTCCTCCTCCTCCCTTCCCATGCTCTTCTCTTCTCCTCCTCCTCCTCCTCCTCCTCCTCCTCCTCCTCCTCCTCCCTTCCCTTTCTCTTCTCCTCCTCCTCCCTATCCCTTCTCTATCATCTGTCTTCCCTCCCTCCCTCCCTCGCTCCACCCAGCTCTCCACGATTCATGTCATCATATATGGAAAGCCAATATTCACGCAGTTCAGTTACATATGCCATTTGTAAATTAATATTGGAATGTTTCAGCGTTTAATGCAATTAGTTATATATATATATATATATATATATATATATATATATATATATATATATATATATATATATATATATTTTTTTTTTTTTTTTTTTTTTTTTTTCATACTATTCGCCATTTCCCGCGATAGCGAGGTAGCGTTAAGAACAAAGGACTGGGCCTTTGAGGGAGCATCCTCACCTGACCCCCTTCTCTGTTCCTTCTTTTGGAAAAAAAAAAAAACGAGAGGGGAGGATTTCCAGCCCCCCGCTCCCTTCCCTTTTAGTCGCCTTCTACGACACGCAGGGAATACGTGGGAAGTATTCTTTCTCCCCTATCCCCAGGGTTATATATATATATATATATATATATATATATATATATATATATATATATATATATATATATATATATCCCAGAGAGGAAAATTTGACCATTTGAAAGTTATGATGGCTCCCACGACCTGTAGATGGTGTGGTGTCCATTTTTTTTGATGTGTGCACGAAGACACGAGTTTATTACTGTGCAGCATTTGGTGTTGGGGGAAGTACCCGCCACATCTGAAATTAGACGCGGGTGTCGTTATGTAAGTTTTCAAGTGCATCGATTGTCGTGAGTTGCTGAAGTTGGGCGGATTGGTTGTCGAGGGGTAGTTGTAGCTGCGTGGTTGGTTGTTAAGCGATTGTTTTAGCTGTGTGGTTGTTAAGTGGTGGTTTTAGCTGTGTGGTTGGTTAAGTAGTAGTTTTGGCTGTATGGTTGTTAAGTGGTAGTTTTAATCGTGTGGTTGTTAAGTGGTGGTTTTAGCTGTGTCGTTGGTTAAGTAGTAGTATTGGCTGTATGGTTGTTATAAGGTAGTGTAAGCTGTGTGGTTGTCAAATGGTGGTTTTAGCTGTATGGTTGTTAAATGGTAGTTTAGCTGTGTAGTTGTTAAGTGGTAATTTTAACTGTGTGGTTGTTAAGTGGTAGTTTTAGTTGTGTGGTTGTTGTGGTAGTTTTAGTTGTATGGTTGTTGAGTGGTAGTTTTAGCTGCGTGGTTAGTTAAGTAGTAGTTTTAGCTGTATGGTTGTTAAGGGGTAGTTTTAACTGTGTGGTTGTTAAGTGGTAGTTTTAGCTGTGTTGTTGCTACCAGTATTTATAACTTCTCGAGCGGTTTCGTTATCTGTCTTTTGTTGTTCTTTTTCTTCGTTATTTTAAGTGTCGTTGTTTTATTCGTAATTATCATTTTAGTCACCTTGTTAGTGTCATAGGTGCCAGTAATATGATTTTCATAACTTTCATCATATGGCTTCCTATAGCTACGTCTCTTCGTTGTATATCAACTGACTGTTATATTTTTTTCTTGTATCTCCCCTGAGGATGTGATTATCACACGAAAGTGCACTTGGGAACTTATCATGCTTCATTTCTCCCGTGGACTCATAGGTATATATATATATATATATATATATATATATATATATATATATATATAGATAGATAGATAGATAGATAGATAGATAGATAGATAGATAGATAGATAGATAGATATAGATAGATATATTCCAACGCCCTGCTCCCTCAGGTCACAACAATGGCAGGTCTTGCTAGTATCCCCAGCTTCCAGTAAGTACAGAACCCCACTGCCTTAGGTCCCAGCAGCAGGAGTAAGGTTCATCCCTCCCTCCCATCACCCAGTCACCAGGGGGGCATGCAGGTCAAACCTCACCACACCCTCTCCCCTTCACAAGGTGCAGCAGCGGCAAGTCCTTGTAGACCCTCAAGGAGGTTCCAGTGGCGGTAGTTGCCTTCGTCCTCCGGGCCCTCAGCAGCACCAAGAACTCCAGCTGGAGCAGGAGTAGGTCCAGTTATCCTCCATCAGGTCTCATGGTTATCAATATCCACCCCATCCCCAAGTCCTCTGACCGAGAAGGTCCTACGTCGTCCGCGTCTCTTGAGCAGCAAGTCTCCCCTCCTCCTCCTCCTCCTCCTCCTCCTCCTCCTCCTCCTCCTCCTCCTCCTCCTCCTCCTCCAGGTTCCAGCACCAACCCTCAGGCCCTTCCAGTTATCTCCCACACCAATTTTGTACTTATTTTTCGACTGGTGTTTTTTTTTCTTTCTTTTTCGTTGGAGTGTGTAATATACGTCGAGCAGTGCATGATGGATGGGAGCTGAGAGCAGTGGGCCAGCTCTCTCTCTCTCTCTCTCTCTCTCTCTCTCTCTCTCTCTCTCTCTCTCTCTCTCTCTCTCTCTCTCTCTCATCACATTGTCATTTTGTTCAAGGGATGAAAAAAGAAATATATATATATATATATATATATATATATATATATATATATATATATATATATATATATATATATATATACAGAGAGAGAGAGAGTGGTGGGAGAGAGAGAGAGAGAGAGAGAGAGAGAGAGAGAGGGGGGGGGAGAGAGAGAGAGAGAGCGAGAGAGAGGTTAGGTGAAAAGAATTGAAGAACGAAAAACATTTCTTTTTCGAGAGATTAAACAGAATTAGAACAGGGGAAGAGAGAGAGAGAGAGAGAGAGAGAGAGAGAGAGAGAGAGAGAGAGAGAGAGAGAGAGAGAGAGAGAGAGAGGGAATCTGGTATCTTTAAATGTTTATGGAGAAGATGGAGTAAGAGTGTGAGGAGAAGAGATGGGGAAAGCCGCCGGTTGAATATTCTTTCAGGGTATGGCCGCCCTCACTGCCACGGTGTGGACTGGTGTTGTCCACTAGTGCCACAACGTGGACTGGTGTCGTCCACCAGTGCCACAGTGTAGACTGGTGTCGTCCACTATTGCCGCTGTGTGGACTGGTGTCGTCCACCAGTATCAGGGTTGGCCGGGTAAGTGTGTTCATGTCCGTGGTGGAGGAGGAGGTGGTGTTGAGTCGTAACAGATTGGTGCTCTGGGACGACACGGAACATGATAACTGATTGCTTGTGTCTCCCATGATTGGCACTGGATGCCTGTGTGACGAATTTGGTGATTGATTGACGTGGCCAAATAAAAAAAAAGAATTAGCAGTTGCGCGAATATAATTAGTAATTAAGATTTTTTTTGTTTCTAATTCCCCAGCAGACGATAATGAAAAAGGTGTAGATTTCTAATTGAGTCATATTTCTATATTGCAGGTAAGGTTGTGGTGGCGGTCGCACACGACGTCTGGCACAGCACAGCTGTGGCTCGTGAGTATGGCACTGATCAATGGTATGATCTCTAGTGGCTATGATGCTGATTAATTATCCTTGTGATCACTGATGATCACTGTTTGTTTGTTTTGTGTGTGTTGTAGGGCTGCGCAGCCGCCACACCGCCACTTGCTTGCTGTTAGTCATTCAGGGACTGACAAACAAGCTTTGACCACCTTGTTTGTGTAGCCCCTGCACTAACCAGCCACTCCTGGCACCGACAGGTGATGGAAGTTGTGTTCGCAAGGTTACTAGTTTCTTAAGCCTGATTTTTTTTTTTATTAATGATCTTTGATGAAAGAATTATTTAGTTTACTACTTCGTATTTTTGTGACTTTGATAACTTCCATGGATTCTTAATGGCTTGCTTTTCAGGAGCAGACAGACTCTGGGGTTCGAAACGATTTCGAAAAAAGAAAAAAGAATTGGCATTTTCAAAATATTGAAGAGAGTAGAGATATAAGCAATTAGAGGTGCTTACTGGCCGGGTGCTGGAGGCGTCGTGAGGTGTGTCCAATGATAATGGATTGTTGTGGTGTTAGACTGGCGGAAGAAGGAAGGAAGGAGGGGGAGGGGGGCGTCACCACTACCCCCGAAGCGGGTGGAGGACAGAGGGAAGGGGGGGGGGGTTACTCTGGTTCGGGGAAAGGAAATGAACCGGGACGATGAGGGGAAATTGCTTGAGGGGGGGGGGTAGGTGGGTGGGGAAGTGTCTCTGGGGATTGTGGATGGGTATAAATGACCCTGGGATGGGTAGATAAGGAATCAGCCCCCATGATTCATGGGCTTGGGGCATGACGCATGGCAAGGAGATGGGGAGGAAGGGAATAGATGGAGGACGGTTAAGAGGGCTGGCTACCTGGTGGTGTTAGAAACGACCCCTGGGGTAGTCCGGAGGTAGACACGGCCTCGGGTGTCGTGGATATGGTGACTACGCCGTGGTCCGTGAGTGTGGAGACGACTCCAGGGGTCCGTGAATGTGGAGACTACCCCAGGGGTCCGTGAATGCGGAGACGACCCCAGGGATCCGTGAATGCCGAGACGACTCCAGGGGTCCGTGAATGCCGAGACGACCCCAGGGGTCCGTGAATGCGGGGACGACCCTAGGGTGGTCCGTGAATGCCGAGACGACCCCAGGGGTCCGTGAATGCCGAGACGACCCCAGAGCCTGTGAATCTGGGGAGACGACCCCGGAATCGGTGAATGTTATAACGACCCCCAGGAGTCGTTGAACGTGAAGACGCTCCCGTGGTCGACGAATACCAGATGGTTTGTTGGTCTATGTAGTACGGCGGGAGGGTCGGAGGGAAGACTTGCCCCCAGGATGGAGTGGCGGGAGTGGTGGTTTGAGGGAAGACGACCCCCATAAGGAAGTTAAGGGCAGGTTGTCACTTACCTGGTTCCTTCGTCTCACCCCTCCCTCGCTTGCCCGCCACCGATTCCCTCACCCTGGAAATGAGGCCTTGGTATCTGGTGGTATTTTCTGAGCCAGCTTTTAATGAGGCGCCACACCAACCTGCCTCAGTCTGTAGGGAGGTGGAAAGTGGCTCCCCATTTGAAGACGGTGGAGGGCGGCGCGCCGCCAGCGATTCAATCTTGGCAGCTTATTACGACGTGTCCCCCCCCCCCTCCAAGATGCCTCCTCAAGACGTAATTGGCACGTGTAATGGCGTTGATATAACGCCCACTGCCCGCTAAGGGAGAGAGAGAGAGAGAGAGAGAGAGAGAGAGAGAGAGAGAGAGAGAGAGAGAGAGAGAGAGAGAGAGAGACAGACAGACAGACAGACTCCTGACCATGAAAGCTACCCTCACATTGAAAACACCCCAAAACAGCACGAACGCTTCAAGGTTAAACCATTTGGTTCATACCTAAGAGAAGCAGCCTGATAAGTGTTGGGAGAGACTTGGAGACAGCGATGATACGTACAGGCAAATCCGAGATCAGGACAACACTACAAACATGGGACACCCTTGGTTCTCTCGAAGCCTCAAAGCACTCAGAGAGGCACCGGTCATCCAACCATGTAAACAACAACCGTTGTTTAGCTCCTCCATCCCATGTACACATTGACCAGTGTTATGTGTAGCTCATCCATCCCATGTACACATTGACCAGTGTTATGTTTAGCTCGTCCATCCCATGTACACATTGACCAGTGTTATGTTTAGCTCATCCATCCCATGTACACATTGACCAGTGTTATGTTTAGCTCATCCATCCCATGTACACATTGACCAGTGTTAGGTGTAGCTCATCCATCCCATGTACACATTGACCAGTGTTATGTTTAGCTCCTCCATCCCATGTACACATTGACCAGTGTTATGTTTAGCTCATCCATCCCATGTACACATTGACCAGTGTTAGGTGTAGCTCATCCATCCCATGTACACATTGACCAGTGTTAGGTGTAGCTCATCCATCCATGTAAACATTGACTAGTGTTATGTTTAGCTCATCCATCCCATGTACACATTGACCAGTGTTATGTGTAGCTCATCCATCCCATGTACACATTGATCAGTGTTAGGTGTAGCTCATCCATCCATGTGCACATTGACCAGTGTTATGTTTTACTTGTCCATCGATACAAAGACGCAACACCAGTACAAACACACCTCAGTTCTGCGGGGGGGGGTTGTATATAAATATATATATAAATCACCAAAAAAAAACACGTTTCCAGATAATCATCACCAACTTGCATCAAAAAAAAAAATGAATACATCATGTCCCTTTACACACACCTCAATCATCACTTCCTTTGTCAAACCATCCCTTCCCCTGTCCCTCCTCTTCTTCCTCTCCCCTAACCAAGATATTAAAAAAAAAGAAAAAGAAAATACCTGTGAGTACTTTACGTCGAGATGAGGCTGAGCTGGCGCTTAGCGCTCACCGCAGAGTACGCACTCTTACAGGTACAGACGACTGAAATCTTGCCAAAAAGGCAGAGGGGTAGCGAAGAGCGCTTACCACAGGAAAATATAGCGACGAAGAACGAGTCTTTTCGAGGTATGTGTTTTGCACGAGATGGAGAGATTGTGTGTATGTTTGTGGACTCCATGGCCAGCAGCCCACATGTGGACGAGGCAGAAATGAAAGATGGTTGTTACCTGGGCCTAAGGAGTGACGCTTAACAACCTGTGAAGTGCTGGCTCACTGCACACAGCCGTCACTACGCCTCCCCGATACCCAGGCGGGTAGTGCCGGTAATATACCTACCTCCCTGGTCGGTGGCAGGGAGAGAGAGAGAGAGAGAGAGAGAGAGAGAGAGAGAGAGAGAGAGAGAGAGAGAGAGAGAGAGAGAGACTAAGGAAGAGAAGATATATTGAGAAATAGAGAGGAGACTTAGCTCTGTGTGTGTGTGTGTGTGTGTGTGTGTGTGTGTGTGTGTGTGTGTGTGTGTGTTTGTGTGTGTGTGTGTGGACGACAAAAAGTGATAAGAGAGGGGAAAACAGGAATAATGGAGGGGAGTTGGGATATTGCCAGGAGAGAGAGAGGGAGAAAGAGGTTGTTGGGGGAACACCCCGGAGAGAGAGAGAGAGAGAGAGAGAGAGAGAGAGAGAGAGAGAGAGAGAGAGAGAGAGAGAGAGAGAGAGTCATTGTGATTTTGGTGAAGGTCTGTGTGAGGTGCACGGTAGAAAATAAGATGGCAGAGACCAGTAGAGAAAACCTTTAAACGGCAATAGGAGGCTGACAAATGAATAAGTGAGGAGGGAGGGAAATGCTGAGTGACGAGTTGTCAGCTGGAAGCCTGGAAACCGGTGGGAGGGAGGGAAGGATTTATGTGTGGAGTGAAGATGATGAATCATTGGTCCCTAGGACGAAGGAAGGAGAGGAGGCGGAGACTGATGAGAGAACGTGTGGCAGGGATTGATGGAGGGAGGAGAGTGGAGGATGAGGAGAGAGAGAGAGAGAGAGAGAGAGAGAGAGAGAGAGAGAGAGAGAGAGAGAGAGAGAGAGAGAGAGAGACAGACAGACAGACAGACAGAATGTGAGGCAAGGATTGATATAGGGGAGAGGTGAGGAAGGGATGAGTGGCGAGGATGGAAGTCGGGAGGAGTGAAATGATGAGGGCGTGAGGCAAGGATTGATGAGAGAAGGAGAGTGAAAGATGAAGAGAGAGAGAGAACAAGAGACAAGGATTGATGATCGGGGAGCGGAGGGTGAAGAGAACGTGAGGCAAGGAGTGATGTAGAGGAGACAGTTGAGGAGAGGACATACATGAGGCAAAACAGTGATGTAGGGGAGAAAGCTGGAGAGGAGAGCAGCCGTAGACTGATGAGGGGGGAGTAGAGTGGAAAATGAGGATGGCGAGAGGGGCGAGTTGGTGGGAGGGTGTGTGGATGGCGTGTTGGCACGAGTGATGGTGTAAAGCGTTGGTTATGGTACCTTTAATGATATCAGAGTTGGAGTGGAACCCCTACTCCCACCCTCCCTCTTACATTGTAGGATTGGGGGGTTGATGGAAGTTGACGGGCCGCTGAGGGGGGGGTTGGTGGGGACGTGGGGGAAGGGGAGAGAGAGAGAGAGAGAGAGAGAGAGAGAGAGAGAGAGAGAGAGAGAGAGAGAGAGAGAGGTGAGGGTGGTGGGGGGGGAGAGTGAAGGGGCCACAACAGCGTTACTGTATGGATGGTTGTTGCCTGGGGTGTTCGAACGCCGCTTACACACACACACACACACACACACACACACACACACACACTCAGGCACTCTTTGTGCACCTGTGCCAGTGTGCTGTGAAAGACCGGGCTTTGCTACTCAGACATGCGACTGGCAGTGACTTGTGGGCGAATATGGCCAAAGAAAATAGCGCAGACTCGAGCCCTTAGAGAGGAAGTCAGGTGGGAGACACGGGTGCCGTGTTCACCCGGGAAGAAGAACTAATGCCGCTATGATAGTAGGGGAGGTAAGGAGAGGGAGTGTGGGGGGTGGATACTAAATAATCATGGGAAGGGATGGAAGGGAGGAATTAAGTACCGCTGCTGATGGGCAAGACGTGTTAGGGAGGGGAGGGAAAGAAACACACAAAGGTCGTCATAAATGTTGTGGTGGTACTGTGGAGCGCACTGAGGGGGGAGGGGAGGTGCGAGGCACTGATGTGTGAGGGACGGGATTTGTGCAATGTGCAACATGGCGGGCGCAGCAAAGTAGCCGTTGGTAGCGGCGAAAATGAAATAAAAGATATACGTGTTGGCGTCACTCTCTATGGGACCCGCCCTCCCACTATTGTACGAGAGTTGGCCTGGCTGTGGGCGTCCCTCCCACCCTTGCACGGGAGCTGAACTCACTCAGGGGGAGTTACTGCCACCGTTGTACGGTGTCTTGACTTCAGTCTGAGACCTGGCCTCACTGTGGGGGTCACTTCCACCAACCTGTTATCCTTCCATAAGATGGGTAAAACCTAGATTTGCAGGTGTTAGTAATTAATAAGGTTACGTCAGGAATGAGATCATAACTGAACGCCAATTAGGGGAGGCGCGTGCGATGTGTTTTAATTGCATGCACCCTGGTTTGTTGCACTCCCTCCCTGGTCTGAGGTTTACATCTTCCTGCCATCTGCACCAAGGACAGTTGACCAAACTTGGCGGCCGGAACACCGCCCCGCCGTCCACACCTGGCCTCCTCCTCAGATAGACATCATAGTCATGTTTAGCAGCGTCTAGGTCATAGTATTAATTATCTGTCAAGTTCATGCAGCTTAGTAAAGCCCAGAAGTTCTTTCGGCCTGTGGGGGTATTTCTTTAATGTTTGTTTTCCTGTGACTAAATCTTATGGCGACGTGTGTGAGTAAGGAATGGTGGAGGTGTGTGTTTTTCTCCCACACACGTCTTGTTCTTTGTATCGTCTTCTCGTATTACAGGTGCTGTTGAGGCACAACACCTTCGACCACCTTCACCCATCTCTCCTCCCCTCACTCTCCTCAACCACCTTCTCCATCTCTCCTTCCCTATTCACTCTCCCAGAACTTCACCCTTCCAGCGATTATCGTCACACCACACCTCCCTCTTTTCTAGCCGTGAGTTATGGGTATTGGTTTTATGGAAGGTTTACTATCGACAGACCAAAACGCAGAGGCAATCACAGCGGACGTTATGGTGATGTGTGACCAGACTGAGGCAGGACGTAGATGCACAGTGTTGCGGGAGTGGCAGTACTTACGGCTCAAGAAGGATGCAGTACTAACGTCGGGGTAGGAGTGTAAGTGTGGGCCCAATCGCCCTCATGGCCAGATGGCTACGTCGGTTGCAGTTTATGGAAGCTGAATGCTGTGGCCGCCGACATTCACCAGGGATATCAGATTCAAAGACTTATGTGACAAAAGTGGAGTGCGTATGTTGTGTCCAGTTTAAAAAGAATACATTAAAGGTGGCCGATCCTTTGTGGCCGAAGGGCGACGACTGACGTGTCTGTCATGCTTGGATGGGAGTGTAGTGGTCGCTGAAGGAAGTGGAGGACTAGTTTGAGGAAGAGCACAGACTCTAGCTAGGATGAAGTGGTGGGTGCGAGGGCTGAGGATAGTACGAGGGACAAAGCATGTTATGGTGGGTGAGGCATGAAGTAGGTATTAGGGAGGTGGATAATGGGAAGAATGAGGAGGAAGTGAAGGAGCAGTGGGGGTTGCTGGCATAGTGGAGAAGGCAGGGGTAAGGAATAAGGGTAGGAACAGAGGAGGATGTAGGCGTGTTGAAGATGACTGGCGTGGAGCGGGAGCTGGGTGTGGCAAAAGAGCTGGTTGTGGGGGAGGAGAAGGCTTGGGGAAGGGGGTAAATGGTGACGAGACGGCAGGCATAAGTAAGAAGGCAGGCATGCAAGCAAGCAGGCATGGCGGTGGAGGAGGGAGAGTCAGGTGTGGGGGCGGTATTAGGTTTAGGTGAGGAGGCAGCGTGGCGGAAGAGACAGGTGTGGGGAGACGGGGGAGCGGCAGAGGTAGAGGGGAGGAGGCACTTGTGCTGGAGGAGACAGGTGTGTGGGGGAGGGGCAGGCGTGTGGGCGGGCGTGGCTGGAGTACTGCGGCCCACAAGGTCACCACAGCAGGGGTTGAGGCAGCCATATAGGGCATGGATACACATAGGAGGCGAGCGACCCGCTTGTGCAGAGGCGGGGTGGATGGAAGGGGATGAGGGGGTGTGGCAGGCGATGGTGCAAGGCAAGACACCCAGGATTCTCGTGGAAATGCATTCTAGACCGCCATTCTGGCCCAGTTTATGGGTCTGGATAACATGGCTGGTCTCACGATCCGTACAGAGGTTCACATGCCCTTGTACTTACCATAACCCCAACTCCTCTTACAGTTGGACGTGTTTGTTCCTCTTGAAGATATGATACACTGGCCGGTTCAAAATGCTTCTTGTTATGGCTTGGCAGTGAGTTGACGGCTGGGAATCTCTCTGGATAATGTTCCTGATTTATTAAACTGCATTTCTGATGATGTAGATTATGATAATTTGTGAATCCTCTCTCCGACCTGTTGTGTAACCACGATACTGTGTCTCTGTTGGTTGCCCTTAGGAAGTAAAAGATTATATTTCCTTTGACCGGAGGTGTCTTTGTTTTATTCGGCATGATACCCCTTGTTGCGTCCGACATGCCATGTAACCATGATGAGACGACTGTCAGTTGAACTTAGGTTGCCAAAAAAAAAAGGAAAATTTTTTTTGACCTGACCTGTCTGTGTTGGTGGGGCAAGTCCGTCATACGTGGCAGTGTGTCGGGCTTGACACACTGCCCAGATCTGCTGCAGCTTGCCACTGCTGAGCTTCATTTTGCCATTTCTTATATGTTTATAGTTTGCCAGATGTAGTAGAATCCCTGCCAAAGTCGGCCAAGTCTAACTAAATCCGTCAGGCCTGATATCAGGTCCGGCAGGCCTGAAAATCTTTAAGGTCTTGGAAGCTGTCTGGACCCTAGTCCCGGCCCTGAATGTGTGTTGGGGTGGTGGGGTTGGTATAAGGCTCCCCCTAAGGCAGGGTGACTTAGACCTTAGAATGTGCCGGAGTCTGCCGGATGGCACCGTCAGTCAAGTTGTGGAGACTGTTAGGTGCCACAGTCTCAGATGTCCTGGCCTTCCAGTCTCTCAGTTTACGTCGGCAGGATGCGCCAGCCGCCTCCAGCCGATAATGTACTGGTAGCTCAAGAGAACCAGAACTAGATACATTCTTTTCGGTCGGTTCTTGAACCATATCGTTCTTCTTATGTTCTTACTAACTTTGGTTGGTTATATTTCTCTCACGATTTCGTTCAAATGGGGATTCGTGCATATATCCACGTACTTCGTGTGTACCTTTGTATGTCCAGAGGTCTGTGATTGCTGATGTGTGGTGCTGGTGGATTTGGTAGGAGGCAGGTTATCCATGGACGAAGTTCTTGTGTTGCAGGTGTTGATGACGATTCCTCTTTTGTCATGATGGAGGATTGAATTGCACCTTCGTTTCCTACTTCGTATTTGTATGGCTCTAACAGAATTGTCCTTGCCGAGGAGGTGGGTTTGAGTTGCGTGACATTGCAAGTGGTGCTGCCTTGATGCTTCCCAGAAAGGTGTCCCCATGACTGGTGTGTGTGTGTGTGTGTGTGTGTGTGTGTGTGTGGCCGGCGTGATCACCCCGGCCCCACACACCGGTGTGGGCGGCTGGAGACCCAACGACATCGAGGCAACGTCAGTTGCATTGCCACGCACCTCAGACGCAGTTTCCTCGTTAGAGACAATCTAATGATGACAGAACTCTCTCTGCTGAAGTCGGTATCTGGGTGTCCGCAGGAGGCGTTCTTTTCATTCATTTCTCAGAAGTGTTGCCGTGACTGGCCTGCAGCTGACGTGTTGTGTCGTGGGTGTACCATTCATCATCCCCCATGACTGGCCTGTGGTGTTACCCAAGGCCGAGGGTGGGGACGCCTCCCTGCTGATACACAATAGTGCCCGCACCTCCACGAGGGGGAGGAGCGTGGGTGGGTAGATGGGTATAGGTAGAATTGGGCGTGGATTGAGAGCCTTGTGTGTGTGTGTTTGTGTGAGGAGATGGAGGAGGAGGAGGAGGAGCGTGGGTGGGTAGATGGGTATAGGTAGAATTGGGCGTGGATTGAGAGCCTTCTGTGTGTGTGTTTGTGTGAGGAGATGGAGGAGGAGAAGGAGGAGGAGGTTAGGTTATTTTCTGGGCATAAGGGAAGTGACGGGCATTGTTTTGTGTGGGTTGGTTAGGTTAGGACGTAGTGCAGGGACTGGGTGTATAGATATTGAAGTGTTCCGGGAGGATTATCCTCACGGGAAGGTAGCTTAGGGAACACAGATTTTTAGCCTGTAGGTGAAGGTGATGAGGAGACATTACCTGTATCTCCTTCTAGAAGGATCCTGTGGACGCATAATACCAGCTTCTGTATCCTGGGTAGGGCGAGGTAGTAACCAATATTGATGACCAGAATATCATAAAAACTTGTAGCCATTAGTGATAACTGGAATATTATCATGTCATAATCAGTAAGGATCCTTGGAATGTTATGTGAGTTTACCCTAGATTAATATTCAGCGTAAGCAGTGTGCATTTTTCTATCATCCATCGTGATTGGAAATACGAGAATCAAATGCTTGATGACCTCGAATTGTGATTCACATGTACGGTTGAATTTTGACAGTGCATATCCTTGAAATAAAGAGTAGTAGTACATGAAAGACTCCAGATCTTTCCCATATCCAGTTATATGAGGAGCACACTCACGAATGCATCTTAGATTTACACTTGACCTATTTGCAAGATGAGGCTTAAGCTCGAACTTCACGAACTTTTGAATGCGACGGTTCGTCCTTGAAGCACGAGTGTGTTAACACCTCTGGGTATAATGGTGTGAGATTTGGGCCACGGTCAGTCCTTTTCCAAGTTGCGTCGGAGCGTCGTTAGCATCCTGCAGTAACTGGTCACCATTGAGTGTTACCGTCCGACATGGTTTTCCCCCCACAACAGAGACACGTGTATGTGAGAAGCGATGTGTTGTGGATACCTGCCCTGTGTAGTGTGTAGCGTGAAGGTTAAGGAGTCGCCAACAGGTATATTTACCCACACTCAGCTCGTCTTGTTCTTGAGTTGTGGTATAGATATCTGACGATGGTGAATGTTGATGTTTTATTATTATTATTTCCAAGTCTTGACGTTTTAATAAGTGACTTTTAACGATGAGGTTTTTCATGTGGTTAATGTTGGCGTGTCTATATACTAAGTACTGGAATTATTATGTGGAGGATTGTTGATATAATCCACTTCATTCCTATGTATATCCTGATACTTTTGAATTTTATTGATATCCTATGATCCACTTCAGGTATATTCATATCTTGATTTACTTAATTTATATGTATATTCTGGTAATGACTGAGTGGAACTCCACCTTTACCTCGGGAAAATGTAAAGCATCACAGTTGTGTAACAAGCAGTTATTATTACGGATATGATGGCGACACTGAACACATGGGAATGGGGGAGAACACGTGAGGTGGATGGGTGTTGGGGAGAAACGCACAGGGTAGGTGTTTGCTGGGGAGAGACGCATGGTGTGGGTATGTGTGTGTGGGAGACGCATGGGTTAGGTGTGTGGGGGGTTGGGGATGGAGACCCATGGGGGGTAAATCTGTGTGTGAGGGTTGGGGGGTGTGGAAACACATGGGGTGGTAGTGAGGGCCCGCATGGCCTCCCACACCCCCAGCCCAGTAGTGGTCGTGATACCCGCCTCCCCTGGCGGATTAAATGCAACCCGATACTTGGGCAGAGCTCCCCCGCCCTCAGGCCCGAGCGGTGCTAAATTTGCAGATTTAATGCAGGATGGCGTAGCGGTCGGAGAGTCCTCGTTATCATGGCTATTGTGCGCCCGTCCTCCTGAGTGACGCTGGTGTGGTCGAGTGTGCTTGCGGCGAAGGCTGTGTTGTGTTCTTACAGTAACCGCGCGGGTTGAGGATGGCCCAGTGTTGGGTCGGGATGACGAAGGTGGTGTGGTCGGGTGTCCTCTGCTGTGAGGACGGCTTGGGGCGGATTGATATCAGCTGGAGGGACGATGCTTGGCTAATTGTGTGTCGTCGGAGTGGTGGTAAAATATTGACCGTCTGTGCAACTGTAAAATATTGATATCTTTTTTTTCTCTCTTTTTTCCTCACTTTAGAAGTAGCGTCAGGAGCAGACTGCTTAATCCCCCAAAGAAAAATAACAAGGCTCACTCTCTTTCTACTCTCAGGTTATAATAGAGGAGGGGAAGGTTTTCAGTACCCGCATCTCCCTCTCTTCCCTGGGAGATACGTGGGTAGTGGCTCTTTCCCCTTCATCCTCAGGAACACCGATGTGGATTTTTGCATCATCCATGGAGGCATAAATTTTGTATCAGTTTATTGAATTTATATACTTTTTTGTGGTACGGGGAAAGGGTAATTACGGAGCCCAGTGTCGAAGTGTAATATCGTCGCTTGGAATTATTTTTTTTCTTTCCCTCACTCGTTCAGTGGTGCCCTGAAGGGCGGTGGTCATGCTCCCCCCCTCTGGCGTCGTCCCATCCTCACCCGTCAGGCACCTCCTCCAGCGACCAGTTGGGAGTATCTCGTGGAGGAACCAGTGCTTCACAGCCATTAGCGTGGCAGGCGATTCCAAGGTCACGGAAGAGGGTTTAACTGGCTGAAAATTGGTGGTAATGGGACGGTTGGTCGAGTGCGTGGTGGTCGCCATGAGGAAGGAGGGGAAGGAGACACGGTGCGCTGCCTCGCTCCTGCTGCTGGTTCCTCCTCCTCCTCCTCCTCCTCCTCCTTCACGCTTCCTCTCACCTCGTACCAAACCGGCTAACGTGTACTTACGAACCACAGTATCTTACAAGCCCTTAGGGTTATCAGACGGTAATGACAACCCCATGAGGTTAATTACACGAGCTGGACGACGAAGTTACATTGTGGTTTGTTCAGTCCCTTTGTTAGTTCGCGGGACAGACTTAAAACCCCTTCGTTAGACAAAGTTGTGGTTCCGTTCTATAGTGTGTGTGTGTGTGTGTGTGTGTGTGTGTGTGTGTGTGTGTGTGTGTGTGTGTGAGAGAGAGAGAGAGAGAGAGAGAGAGAGAGAGAGAGAGAGAGAGAGAGAGAGAGAGAGAGAAGGGGAGGGAGGGAGGGACATGGTAATTTGTGGCTGTTTCTTCTCTCTTGCTCGATTCCCCGCTAAGCTGATGGCCTTCGTGTTCCCCACCTTTCGTTCTTTTAAGACAGTAAATGCGGAGGTGATTTGAGGAAGGGGGTTGTGGTGCTGCTGTCCCTCTGTTGTTCGAGGACCGGTGCTCCATCC
This sequence comes from Panulirus ornatus, assembly GCF_036320965.1. Classification (NCBI taxonomy): domain Eukaryota; kingdom Metazoa; phylum Arthropoda; class Malacostraca; order Decapoda; family Palinuridae; genus Panulirus; species Panulirus ornatus. The sequence goes on along the minus strand of NC_092238.1, from coordinate 9,668,453 downwards.
TCCTCCTCCTCCTCTTCCTCCTCACCTTCCCAGTCAACACTGCTTCCCCTCATACAACCTCCGTGTTATTCTACCTCTCCCCTGTAGCCGCCCATACTTCCTCCTCCTCCTCCTCCTCCTCCTCCTCCTCCTCCCAGGTGCGTGGTATTACTATAGTCCCGTGAAGGCAGCGGTGCCATAGCCCTCTATCGTGTTGTGCCTGCAAAGTGCTCTCGTATCGTCTCCTCTCACAGTTTACATTCGTGTGGGGTTCTGTTGTTGTTGTTTTTGTTCTAGGAGACGCCACTCTTGCTCATTTGATCTCCCAGTTCCCATAGTTGAACGCAGCTCGCGTGACACACACACACACACACACACACACACACACACACACACACACACACACACACACACACACACACACAGTAACATGATCGAGTAGTTATACTTTGTGTGGAGAGAATGACGTTCATCGGCTACAGTGAGTGATCTCCATTATCCCCAGTGAAGTGCAGTGGCGCTGTGGCGTCCCGCACAGTTGCTAAACTCACCAGCTTCCATCCTTGTCATACGAGCGGCGGCGGAGGACAGAGACACACAGACCCACGCGCGCGGCACTTAAATCGCTGGGTGAAATTTGGCAGAGATTTCTGCACTCTCGAGGACATGCAGGGATATTGCAATACCTTCCATGTAACTATCCGTGACATTGGCTTTCATGTGTACACGTACATTTTTCATTCATGACTATTCTCTCTCTCTTTCTTTTTTTTTCTTTCGTGTTCCATCAGTTGCTGCAAACATGTCACAAGGTCTCGACTCCTTTGATTCTTTCTTTTTTTTTTCTATGTGTTTGAGCAGCCAAAGTGCACAACATATATCAGATTTAGAGTTACTGTGTCAGGCATCCTGTTGGACCAAGGCCTTGTAGAGGAAGCTTGGCAGGCAGACCGGGCAGCGGGGTTAGAAGACAGACCCCCCCAGCAACGGACGTAAGGTAATGTATAACGTAACTTAAGGGACCCGACGCAGGCGCCAAATAAGGCCAGACGTGTGTGTGTGTGTGTGTGTGTGTGTGTGTGTGTGTTTGTGTGTGTGTGTGTGTGTTGTGTGTGTGTGTGTGTGTGTGTGTCCTTTTGCAAGGAAAATTGTGTTTAAACTTTTCCGTCGAAAAACACTTTGTAATAAAACAGATATGACATGAGATTGAAATTGTTCAGATGGAAGTTAATGCCATTCAGGTATTCACACAAAACCCCTGGGAATAGATGGAAGAGTTTTCGTTCCCTCAAAGAGAAAATATAAAGCTTGCCTCCTGAGATCATTTATTGCCTGGTTGGGGGACACGCGTGTGGCCCGCCTCGTGTTCCGTGAAATGCCTTTTACTTTTCCTCCACTTCCATCAGACAGCTGGCCTAGGTTAGAAAAAAAAAAAAAGAAATGGGGTGACTATATTTTTTTTTCCGCTTTCCTATTGAACTTCCTCGCGGAACCCGCATGTTTCTCACATTACTGTAATTTCTTTGTTACGACGGACGATTCAAAAGTGCCAGCAACAACAACAGTAAAAAAAAAATCTTTAACATTACCGGCATTAGCCATTATTAGTTGGGATTGTCGGCTCATACTGAGGAAAAAATAATGCACGTTCTGGCAGAATGGCCCGAGCATTAGCTGGCAATACTGCTCGCCCGCTGGTAGTCTGGGTCGGTTGCTGGGGGTAGTCACGCATCAGCAGGATTTACAACGGTTTTACCCACGAGTTACGGCCTGACAGCGACGCCTGTGTTTCACTTCTCCTCCCACTGCCCGGTGATGTACGCTGGAAGGAAAGACAACGTAAATATGAGGGAAGAGACGTAAGCGGTGGTTGATGGGGGGGTGTTCCCACGTCTTTGCTGTCCTGTCTACTGGCGAGTATGTTTACTGGCGACTTTGATTGCTGGTAACAGTTGACTAGCGACTGATATTACAGGCCAAGATGCCCACTGGTGGGATGACTGATTTCTTGAACGCGATGGCCTTTTATTAATTTCAAGATATCGACGTTCTGCATTTATTTTCTGGGCACCATGGATCATAAGACAATCTGTGCTGCATTCGTGTGACAATATTTTTCATCGTCATCTGATGTTTTGAGTGATGCTTCTGTTTGTGCATCGCTTCCTTCTTGCTGCCGACCATTCTTGTCGAAGTAAAAATCCTCGTTGGCTTTGGGCGACGGTGGCCTTGTCTTGCTGACGTCGGAGGCCGTGGACGTGTGAACACATTCCACTCATATCTAAGGAGCAGAACATTCCCTGAGGCTGTATTGAGTCAGTAGGGTGACAAGGAGTGAATTACATCTATACCGCAGGAGTTATGAATTTGTAAGATTTTGATAACCATTGAGAATTCCATCTCTGCGAATATAGAAAGAAAATGCGATAGAATTTGGCCTATGTATATATTTTTACTTACTCGTAAATTGTTGTGAAGTTTATATACAGTGAACAGTGACATGTCCACCTCTGCAAGATTTATTTTCAGTTTATTGCCTACGTGTTATCTTTATGTTCCTTATAATTAGGCTCAGCCTGCCAGTAGGACGGGAAACTGAGGATGATGGCTGTGGTGGTGGTGGTGATGGTGGTGATATATATATATATATATTATATATATATATATTGGAAAGGATCACAATTTAGTGCGTGATCAAGATATTCCTATGAGCCCACGGGAAAATGAAACACGATAAGTTCCCAAGTGCACTTTCGTGTAATAGTCACATCATCAGCGAAGACACAAGAGAGAAATATAAGTCAGTTAATATACATCGAAGAGACGTAGTTAGGACGCCATTTGGTAAATATGTGATTGTCTAAAACATACATGTTTTGTATGTTTTGGACAATCACATGTTTGCCAAATGGCGTCCTAGCTTCGTCTCTTCGATGTATATCAACTGACTTATATTTCTCACTTGTGTCTCCCCTAATGATGTGATTATTACACGAAAGTGCACTTGGGAACTTATGGTGTGTCATTTTTCCCGTGGACTCATACGAATATATATGGTAGTGGTGGTAGAGACTTTTGTGGTGAATGTGTTAGTCCATAGTGTTGGTGCTGGTGATATGTTGGTAATGTTGGTGCTGGTGATAGTTTTAGTGGTGATGGTGTTGGTGTTGGTGATAACGTTATTAGTGATAGTGGTGGTGTTGGTGTTGTTGGTGGTGGTGGTGTTGTTGGAGATGGCAAGAGCTAGGGGGAACTAATGAGGAGTGTGTCGGCCTAATATCAGGCATCTCCAGCTCGCTCCACCTCTTATGTTCAAAATTGGTGTCAGGCGGACCTGCAGAATGTAAAGTGAATCCGGAGAGAAGCATAGGAAACGCTTTTTCAGAAAATGAGAATTTGATTATAGGAATTTTCAAGGCGGGGTTTCCTGAAGAAGGTAATAAGTGTCTGCTATTTTGGCTTTTTCTTCTTTAATGTCGAAGGTGGTATTGGTGTATATTGTACATACGTGATACTTGTGGAGAAAGGAACATTGTTATAAATGTTTGTATAACATAGTTTTACGTAAGAGTTACATGTGAGACCTGGAGGTCTGTGCTGACCCCACCCCGCTGCTGCCGGCAGTGAAGCGAAAGGACCAGCTGCAGTAGGCTCTCTTTTACTGACCTGGTGCACTGGGCTGTCTTTGACCTGGTGCACTGACCTGGTGCACTGGGCTCTCTTTTACTGACCTGGTGCACTGGGCTCTCTGTTGCTGACCTGGTGCACAGGACTCTCTTACAGACCTGGTGCACTGGACTCTCTTACAGACCTGGTGCACTGGGCTCTTTTACTGACCTGGTGCACTGGGCTCTCTTTTACTGACCTGGTGCACTGGGCTCTCTTTTACTGACCTGGTGCACTGGGCTCTTTTACTGACCTGGTGCACTGGGCTCTCTTTTACTGACCTGGTGCACGGACCTGGAGCACTAGCCTCTCTTACTGACCTGGTGCACTGGGCTCTCTTTTACTGACCTGGTGCACTGACCTGGAGCACTAGCCTCTCTTACTGACCTGGTGCACTCGGCTGTCTTTTACTGACCTGGTATACTGATCTTTCATTGGCTAACCTGCGGCACTGGGGTCTTTTTTTTACTGATCTGGTTCAATTTTTTTTTTCTAGTGTGTGTGTGTGTGTGTGTGTGTGTGTGTGTGTGTGTGTGTGTGTGTGTGTGTGTGTGTGTGTGTTTTAACATCCTTGTGGCTGAGCCGGAGCGGAAAAGTCGTAGCGACACAATATGCCTCTAGGACTGTACTCCATTTTTGCTTCCTCTTTTTTTTTTTTAACATTACCTACGTCGGCTGCCATTACGTGTGGGGAATGTTTGTGTTGTTCGTTATGGAATGTTTTCGTGTGAACTTCGTCTCGAGACTTGGTAACATGACACTGGTTTAGAGATACATTATTGTGGTTTTAAGATAGGAATATTTTGATTGGGGTCGTGGTTATGTGAGTGTTTTGATGCTATCTTGACGTAAGAGTTATAATCAGACCCTGTTTAAGAAGTCTTTCTTTTGATGAACAAGTTTTATGAACGTCTTAATTTAATTATGATTTAAGATTTTTTTTTTTCTTCTTTTACTATTTTTGTTGTGAATACTTTAATGCAATCCTGACACGGAGGATGTGAGGTGTAAGATGGCTCTGGGCATCACTTCACCACTCCAAAGTCAGGAAGGTTGTACTTCCCTTGGCGGCTGCTGCCTACAACCCTATTGACACGGAGGGTGTGAGGTGGTTCAAGGCACGACCCCTTAAGCCAGGACGACAGTAATTCCCAGGGCGGCTGCTGTTTACAGCCTACTACCTGTGAAGTGACATACAAAACTTCCGTTCCCGGTAGCATCATGCTGATGAACATTTTTAGCGCATTAGATGCCGTATAACGTGGAGACAATGAGTGTCGCGAGGGCGTTAGCACCAGCGGTAAGTGTTGTACCAAAAGGTTTACGAGACAGAGAAGGTGAGGACGAATTTCGTTTATTGTGGCCACATACATCCAAAGTGAGACCCTTGCGGATAGATATCGCACTGAATGTTTCTTTTCTTTTTTCCCGTGATGTCTTTTGCCGGCCCTGAAGCGCCCTGGTGCACCAGCATAAGACAAAAGAACAGCCATTTAAGCGTCTTGGCAAGGCGCGCCGAGGGGGCCAGCCGCTGGTTATCGAGGGGTTCGCTTTGACGACGACAACGACCTGGCTAAACGGCTGGTCGAGGAGGGTGACACCTCTACAATGGAGGGGCGCCGTACACTGACACCCCTCGGGGACTCCTGCTGGGAAATTGGGTATATAGCAGCTTAGAGTGTGGCGTGAGAGGGACGGGACGGGGTATACAAGGGAGGCAGCGGAGGAGAAATGGTTTGGTAGTTGGACGCTCCCCTGAGAGGAACTTAGGATGGCGATGGTGTAGCAGTGGGGGCGCTCTCCAGGGAGGAAACGTTGAGAATGTTGATGGTGTGGCATTAGGACGCCATCGTAGGGGAAAATGTTAAGGTAAGTGATGATAAATACACACACACACACACACACACACACACACACACACACACACACACACACACACGAAATTGGGATGATGCTGGGAATTTATCGGTCGTTTTAGACCGCTATCCAGAAGTTGCATGGAAAAGAGAATTTCCGTTGGATGTTGTAAACGGAGAGACTGTGGAAGACGTATTAACAGGTATGGGCAGAAGCAGGACTCAGACGGAGGAGGAGGTGATGTAACGGAATTCAAGAAAGACACAGTTTCAAATGATATTCTTAAGAGACAGAGCAGTATTATAGAGAATAATGATGGTGGACATCATATTTTTTCTTTCAGTATTTCTCAGTAAAGGTCTCAGTTGGTAAAAAAAAGAGAGAAAAATCCAAGGAAACTGGAAAGACAAGGAGGCTGTCTTTATCTCCAGATGAAGTGATCTATGAAACATTCGTAACCAGACGACTGTTGCTGTATGTATCGTCTTGCAAAGGGAGTCCACACGAACGCCCCGCTCCACGTAGCTACCACGATCATCAAAACACCCCTTCCTTTATCAGTTCCTCCTCCTGTCAGGGCGACGCGTCTCCCCTCTCTTCCTTCCCCCTCTCTTCCTCTCCCTCTCTCCCTTGTTTTCCAAGCACCCCATTGAGTTGTTATCTCATAAAACAATAGGAATCATTCTGGCCAGAGATGAAGGCGTTTTATATCCGCAGGACCAGTCCTGTGTATGGAAATGGTTGGCGGGCGACAGCTGGGGGTGCGTTGTGTTGGAGGCGACACCTCCCTCCCCTTCCAACACTCTCTGGGCACACTCTGGCACGTAGTGGTGGAGAATTTAGGGATGCTTGAACTTCTCAGTGTCGTGAGGAGGGAGTCGCTTCCCTGCTCTGCTGATGGTGGTTTCTCTCTCTCTCTCTCTCTCTCTCTCTCTCTCTCTCTCTCTCTCTCTCTCTCTCTCTCTCTCTCTCTCTCTCTCTCTCTCTCTCGGATATGTTAAAGAGTTTGAGTAGGGAGTCTAATTGCTTTAATGATGAATGTAGATTACATGATGGAGGGGGAAGGAACGGGGAAGAGAGAATGAGAGAGATTAGAAAAAGAGATAGAATAGCTACATACGAGGACATTTTGCCATTAGGCAGGGACTTTGCCACGGAGAGAGAGAGAGAGAGAGAGAGAGAGAGAGAGAGAGAGAGAGAGAGAGAGAGAGAGAGAGAGAGAGAGAGAGAGAGAGAGAGAGAGAGAGAGAGAGAGAGAGAGAGAGAGAGAGAGAGAGAGAGAGAGAGCGGTGTATGCGAGTAAATGAATGGTTTTTTGGGAAGTATTTTTTGGGTGTAGTAGTTGCACAAGGGAAGGACCAGTTCACACAGCCTGGGATCTTGCCTTGCCCTGCGTATCGTTCCCTCTCTCCCTCGCCTGCCACCCCACGCAGTGTCTCGTGTTGCCATCCTGTGAGCAATACCATTTGTCCCCATTCATTATGCTCCTCTCTTGCGTTCCATTCCTTGACTTCGCCTCGCTTTATGCTTTTTTGGTATTGTCCTCTATCGTTTTTAAGCTCGAGATTTTAAGCTTTTGCATTTTCTTTTGGGTATTTGTATACTATTCTGTATTTCTTCGTGTTTGGTTGTGTTGTGGTCATATATTTGTTGATGAGAGACGAAGACAAATTCAGCAGCGGATGTGAGATGTCAGAGGGCCCCCCCTTCCCCACTCCTGTGGCGGGAACAACTGCTCAGTGTTGTGGTTATTCAGTGACGACTGGGATCCACAAGACCTCTCTCTCTCTCTCTCTCTCTCTCTCTCTCTCTCTCTCTCTCTCTCTCTCTCTCTCTCTCTCTCTCTCTCTCTCTCTCTCTCTCTCTCATTAACCGATTCATCTTCCTCGCGGATTCTTTGTTCCGTATTATTTGCTCTTCTCTTCGTCCGCTACCTTATTCGTATGCTGGGTATGTTCCCTGGTAGTATGTACAAGACATTCACGCTGTTTGGCCTCACCCACTTAGTGCCTCATTCCGTGGCACATCCATTGCCTCTGTTTGCCTCACTATGTCCATTTATAACTTTTTTTTATTTGGCCTCGTCCTTTGTCCGTGGCTGGAGTGGCCGTCGGGGCTGGCGTCAGGTGGAGGGGATGGACGGTCGGCACAACACACACACACACACACACACACACAAGGTCGCCGGTATGGATGACGGAGGGGGCGCGCCCCTCGCGCCGCACACATTCTCACCGTCATTAGCCAGCCTCCAGGTGTTTACCTACACTGATGCCGCAGCCGCCCGCCCCTCCTCCACTCGACGCGTGGCGTCACCACCCGCTTGCTCCTACTGCTGTCGTGGTTAAAGACCTGCTAAAGCCGCAGCCAGACGAGGGCTCCCTTGTCTTGATACCCCTCAACCCCATCTTTCCTCCCTATAATGCCGTAGTTGCTCATACATCTGTATAACTATCAGGACCATGTTTATATGAATACTTATTTTGACCGAGGACGGAGGTGAAATAGATGTGGTTGAGGACCTCGAGATCTGAACTTACAAAAGTTTAGTTTCTAAAAAAAAAGAATCGGTAAGCGTTTATAAGTAAGAAAATAGAGGAGTGGAACATCTTGGTAAGTAAAGCTAGAGGTGCTAATACGCTGGGAGTTTTATTTCCTACGTCGGTCAGTGAAATGCATGACTGATAATTGGCTTCCTGTCATGAGCCAGTAAGCCATATTTTCGTATGTTCTTAGCAGTTCTTTATGGACAGCCTGTGATGTTATGGCTGCTTGTGAATCTATCATGTTCACTCTAGTCTCTCGTCCTCTCACTCACTGCCTGCATATTCCCTTGTTCTTAACTGTAATGTGGTTACAGTATAATGTACATACTGGGTCTCAGTTAATGTACATTTTTTCCTCCACTGGGCGTAAAGGCAGACTTACGTTGTACCTTAAAAAGTCGATAGTGGTATCTTGTTGCAAGCAATGAAGATAAGGTCACTCAGGTGGTAGGGCAAAATTTTATGTGCTGTTTACGTACGCTTTAGCTGAGTAGTGTGTGAGTCTTTAGCTCCGTGAACGCGACGGTACATTCAGATACGAATGACGGTACAGCTCTTGAGTAGGATGGTGTAGCGTCATATTGCGCATTATGACCAGGTCATAATGCGCAAGAATCATACTGCCATACTCAAGCGGTTAAGGGTCTAGTGTGTGTGTGTGTGTGTGTGTGTGTGTGTGTGTGTGTGTGTGTGGCATTGATCACTCAACCGAGCATGATCGTTTTTACCAAAGTGTGGCGAGTAGGGAGTAAAGGGAGATGCAGGACTGGACCGTCATGTGCCGCCATGATCCCTTTTACCCTGTGTTAGTCGAAGCTGCCTCTGCCGACCTGCACAGACTATACCGTCAGATGCCACGACATACCAGAGGATCTCCCGCCATAGGCTGAAGGAGTCGCGAGCGCCTGAAGTGTTCGTAGGAAAGTTCTGATTCGCTTACGATTTGGGAGGATTTCGTTGTGAAAGTTTCGCACTGAAAGTTTGAAAGAAAAAAAAAAACTGAATAACGCGGTTGCGATGTAGAACTTAGAACAGGCATTGATGGCTGATATATAAAAAAGGAAAACGCATTTACTTAGGTCATATGGAGTATATTTGAGCGGGAGAGTTGAGTGCGTGGCTCCCAGCTCCCAGATTGGCTGATATAGCCGCCTGGGCGCGCGGGGAACTGGAAGAAATGGGAATAGCTAGGGAAAGGAACCGTGCCCGGACTGGAAACGACCCGGAATTAGGTAATCCCAGCGGGAATTTCGTTTTCCATATTTCGGCAGCATTTACGGTTTACCGAAATTTTTGTATTTAGCGTAGAAGTTTGATGACAGGTGCTCAGTGACGGAATGGTGAAGTGCGCGCGGTGTATAGTCGGGTGGAGGGTTGTGGTGGTTATGTGTATATGGCATCCCGGCATAGAGCGTTCGGTGATGACGGAGGCTTTGCGAAGTCCCTTGCACCCTGTAGTCAGGCGGAAGGCTCGGAGGGGGTGAATATTGAGGCGGGATGAGGCTCCGGTGCGGCAGAGATGGAAGTGAGCTCTGTCGAATTTATCAGGGAGTTTATGAACGTCGTGTGTGAACGTCTTTTTTTTTTTGTGAATGGGGGGAAGAGGGGGTTGTTGTCGAGGTATGGTGGGTACGGTGGGTGGGAAGGTTTGTGGACTCATTTGTTAGTTAGTTGTGAATGAGTTCGGTTCCTTAACGTATGATACGCTGTGGTCAGTAGGCGTGTTGTAGGCTGTGTAACTGTTGTATTGGCATTGGTAGCAGAGAGGATGATGTAAACACAGGAGCAGAGTGAATTCTGCTATGTTGGGATGGGCCTTCTCTAGTTTTGGGACGGTTTTGAAGGGTGAGAGAAGCAATGTAGAATGACAGACCTGTTTTGTATTGAAATATGGATTTTCCGGGAAGGAATTCTTTGTTTTCGTCACGCACGATGATGCTACGGAATATAGAATGAAGGATTTAAAACGGTATGGACGCCTCAGATCGTATGATCCCACCGCTCACTTGTACTGTCACGTACAGGCATTTGGATCCTATTGATTGCAGGGGACAGGATTCCCTCTCCCATCACACCCAGCGAGGTTTTGTCTGTAGATGAGACGAGTGAGGGCTGAAACCTTGGTCTAGTTACGCCAGAGGAGGACGGTTCTGTTGCCCTGAAGGTGTGGCTCAGTAACGGGGACATTGGCGGGCTAGAGGCAACAACGAAGGGCCTGATTCTAAGGCGAATCTCCGTGAATGAAAACGCCACTGTATTCTTACAAGAAGCACGCGAGGAGGGTGTGTAGTTACTTGTGTACTGGAGTGAGTGTGCGGGTAGTGGGCAAGGGGGTGAGGCTGGGTCCTGAAGTGTTCAGGTACTGCCTTGGTCGAGGAGGGAGACATAACATGGCCATGTATCGACCACCGTGGGTTATGCGATTGTGGGGTGCGAGAGGACGTCGAGTAGACTCGCTGCGGTCGGGTGGTGCTGGGGGGAGGTCCATAGGGCATCGGACACGGAGCGTAAAGGATATCAAGAGTCGAGGAGAATACAGAGCGGGTGGGAGGCACTGCTCTCATAAAGGGGTCAAAGGGAGTCGGGTATAGAAAGCACTAAGGAGGTTGTGAATAGGGGCCACTAGGATGTGAAGTGAAGACGTCTCGAAGTGAATCGCCAGAAAAGTCGAGTGGGAACACAATAGTTTCTTAGGTATGAGATATCATGAGGGTCGAATATAGGTAGGTGAGGAGATCGAGATTTGAGTTCGAAGGTGTCGAGCAGGGTTCGACAGGGTGCCGTGAAAGAGAGCAGGCATAAAGTCGAGAGGAGGTCAGATGGAGGCAGAAACAGTTGGCTTGAAGTAAAAAAAAAAGATGATGAACTGGCATTACGAAAGAATCATTTGTGGAGCAACGAGGGTTAGTGGCAAGGAACTTCTAAGGCTATGAGCAGCGGGAGTTTGCGATGAGGAACAGTCTTGCCCCAGGTTCTTTAACCACACTGCTTGCCGTGTATCTCCTGAGATGTGAATGTAACATGCTTGTCCCTGAAGCCAGGTGCAGATATACGAACATCAACTGTAAAGAGATTCTGATCGGATTATTGTAGCTTCCCTCTCATATAGATCTCCGAGAGCATGGCGAAAGATTATGCTTAAAACCATCATCTTTGGGTCGATGAAGAAGATGTTGAACACAGCATTGGGTTCCCGGATAGAAGTCTTAAAAAGCTGTAATGAGGAGGTTAACTTATGGTTCTGTTTGGAACACGGAGACTAGTGCGAATACGTTCTGGTAGATCCATTTTCCTTCAAAATGGAATATATCCAATGGATCGTGTGTCTGGAGAAGGGAGGAAAGATAAGTGGACCATAATGGACAGTTGACATTCCCAGATGAAGCCTTCGCTAATGAATACTATTGGCGCTTTGGCCAGTGTGATGTTGTTAATCAAACGAATCGTAAAGTTCGTGGCCATAGACGTGGACACACAGTAGAACACTGTGACTTAGACTGTGAAAAGAATAGATCCTTTTATTTTTTGTGATAGGTCCAAATAAACCCCTGCAAGATATGGTACACGACAATAAGATACGTGAAATTTTGAAATTGTATCTATTTTTTTTCACATTTCCGTTCAGTGTATGAGAGAAATTGATGTGAAGCAGCTGCTCAGTATGATTTATATCATAATTTTTCAGGCCTAACAAAGGGTCTAACAAAGAACACTTGTGACCTCTGTCATATTTTTGCGCTGCCGCTCACAGGATGAGCATGGGGTGTGCAGTAAGTAAACTGCCCGCTGACAGCGGCAGAAACGAAAAAATAAAGGAAAGAAGAAAGTGTGTGATAAGAAGCACTAAAGGACGTCAGTACCATAGGTTAATATAGTCGTCACTATCAAGGGTTTGTGGTAAGGAACACACAGGTGCAGGAGGAGGCGGGGATACGCTAGAGGATGTGTCAGGTGTTGTTAGTATTTGGTTATCTGGCGGTAGATGAAGCAGCCATGACTCAGGCACGAAACTTAGGAGAATGCGGAGCGTTGGGACTGAGAAAGAGACACAGACACACAGACGCTGGTACGAGAGCCTGCTCGTGGTAATATATCAAGCCAAGATTAATCTGGCCAGCCGCTGTAAGTCATATAAATGCTCCATTTATTTCCTCCGGAATGCTATTTATATAGTTGTGAAGGCATATTATTCATATGTACTGCGGAAGAACGTAATATGTAGTCACTTGTGTCTCTGAGTATGATAGAATGACTGCATCGTATGTGTGTGTGATATTATATGATACTTAAGGAAGAATGTATTGAGACGGTTAATGTAAGCAAGAACACACCCCAGAAAAGCCATGCAGATTTCAGAATGGTCAAGGAGACATTCAGACCCATGTGACCAGCATACCCAAGCCAGGCTACCCGCTGTGGTCGCACACAGCGTCAGGGTGCTCATGGAATAATACTGGACATCATGCACAGCAATGCAGGCGTCATGTGCAAGACCATCCATCATACACAACGCTCCTGGCATCATGCAGAACACTCCAGACATCTTACAAGCCACCATCCACAACACTGCAGGCATAATACACAGCACTTCAGGCATCATACACAACTCCTGACACTATAAACAACACTCCAGGCATCATAACAATTATAAGCCACCATACACAGCACCGCAGGCATAATACACAACACCCCAGACATCATACTCAACACTAGCCTTCATAGACACTATTCCAGGCATTATAGCTGCGCCTCTCGTTATCATCCACTCACTCGCCATCACCTGAAACACATCATCCATGGCATTATACAAAACATTCCTACCATGATATGGAGGACTTGAGGCATTAGACGCATCAGCCCGGTCATTGCCCGCTCCAGCCATCAATCACACCAGCCATCGTTCGCCCCGGCCATCGTCCACTCCGGCCATCGTCCACTCCAGCCGTCATCCAAACCGGCCATGCCCTCGCTAGCCATCGTTCATTGTGGCCGTCATCCACGCCAGCCTTCATCCACTCAAGCCATCATCCACTCCATTCATCGTCTACTCCAGTCATCGTACATCCTAGCTATCATACACCCCAGCCATCGTATACTCCAGCCACGGTAAAATCCCGGCCATTTTACCTCCAGCCATCGTAAACCCCAGCCATCGTCCTCCCCAGCCACCGTAAACCCCAGCCATGTTACTCCCCAGCCATCGTACACCCTCGTCACCGTACACCCCAGCCATCGTACACCCCAGCCATCGTACTCCCCAGCCATCGTACACCCTCGTCATCGTACACCCCAGCCATCGTACACCCCAGCCATCGTACTCCCCAGCCATCGTACACCCTCGTCATCGTACACCCCAGCCATCGTACACCCCAGCCATCGTACTCCCCAGCCATCGTACACCCTCGTCACCGTACACCCCAGCCATCGTACACCCCAGCCATCGTACTCCCCAGCCATCGTACACCCTCGTCACCGTACACCCCAGCCATCGTACACCCCAGCCATCGTACACCCCAGCCATTGTCCAACCTAGCCACCGTTTGTACACCCCAACCATCGTACATCCCAGCCATCATACAGGCCGGGAGGACTACGCCACGCGCGCGTTGCGGCATCTCAGACGACCAATAAAAGTTTTTTCCCGTGCGATAAATTATGAGAACCGTGAAAGGAAGCCCATGTCCCTGGTCGTGTTTGTATTGCGCGCGTCAGTTTAGATTCCTTATGTGTAGAACAATGGCGCGGGCTAGACAGCCCGGGCAGGGCATTAATCCCGGTGAATAGGTAGTAGAAGGAAAGGGAAGAGGATATTAACGTCTGGGTAAAGGAGGACGTTGTCAAAAACGTGGAAGACGAAGCGTCTCTGGTGAAGGGAAACGCCGTGGGAGAAGGTCCTCCTCCTCCTCTTCGTCCTCCTCCCCACGAAGATGCGGGAGCGAACGCTTGTGGATAAGGGCGATGTCGCACAGAGAGTTCCCTGGTTATGAAGAACTGGAGCAGGATTAGGAGTGATCGGGCGCGGGGTCAAAATCAGGAATCAAATCACGTTCAGGTAGACTGCGAAATTGGCCCGTAATTCTTCATCTCGTGGAGAGAGAGAGAGAGAGAGAGAGAGAGAGAGAGAGAGAGAGAGAGAGAGAGAGAGAGGTGGAAGGGGAAAAGGCGGCAAACGTCTTTTAAGATATTAAGTTATCGCTTGGGGAAAGTTGGGCTGCCTTGTATAAAGCTCAGGTCATGATTGCCACCTTTTTACTCGACTCTCTTTCCATTGTAAAGTACACAGGTTGAATCAAACGATGCTGAGCGTATCTGTTGTGCGTTGGTATAACATATTTTTTCCCCTCCGCAGTGCGCTAACATTCCCCAGGAGGATGTGTATGAATTGTATTAATAGAATTTTCTCAAACACTCCCCTCCCTCCCGACCATCTAAGGCCCAGGCAACGATTACTTTACTCCTGAAATTCCATTCCCCGTATTGAAACGCTTCCATTCGTTCGGTAGATATTATCAGAAATGTAATCTCCTTTGACCGTGTGTAGGCTCAGCCAGCATCCAGTAGCCTCACATTGTCGATACAGGTGCGGGAAGAAAACGTCTTTATTACATTTTTTTTTCCATCATCGAAAAATAAACGTAATTGTGTACAGTCTTGTCTTTACCACGTTTCTTGTTTATATTTTTGGTGGGCGCGTCTGTTTTAGCTCAGGCAGAGGGATTGCTGCGTTGCAGCCTAGCGGACGAAGGGTGTGTGTGTGGTTCGTGGACAGTGTTGATGTGGTAGTGTGGCCAGCCTGGTGCATCCAGGTGGGGGTCTGCCTGAAGAACACTCGACACCCAAACGCAGTACAAGTGTGCATCGGTTTTCTTGCGTGCTCTTCGCCAGCAAAAGTCAGGGTGCTTACTTACTTACTTACTTACTTACTTACTTACTTACTTACTTACTTACTCACTTACTTACTTACTTACTTACTTACTTACTTACTTACTTACTTACTTAATAATGCTTATGTCGAGACTTTGCCAAAAGGCCTGGCTAGCACTTAGCGCTCACCACGGGAGAATATAGAGTTACGGAGAGCGAGTGGTGTGAGTTACGCGTTGTCATGTATTTAGCATATATGAGGGAAAGATCGTATGCTTGTGGCCTGAAAACCACCAGCCCAGGCGTAGGTGAGGGAGAAGGATGAGAAATCATCTTAGGTTAAAGGAGTGACATTTGACAGCCACGGAAGTGCTGGCTCACTGCAGTCTCCCCTTTTCATACATAAACACTCACCACTTAACTCTCACGATTTGTTCTTCATAACCATATATTTTCATGCATTGAGCGCTTCGAGGTAACCCTGCCATTTGGCAGAATCCAGTCGTAAGTACACGTAAGTAAGAATGTAATCAAGTTCTCTCTTGTGCAGGCGAAGAGTTCACAGGGAAGTTGATGTACAGATATTCATATAGCGTTCGGTGTTGAGGGATCTGAGCTCCGCACCCCCGTTGGTGCCTACCTCAACCAGCATTACCACCATCGGCCGCACCAGGCTGGCCGTATTTACCTACCACGGCAGAGAGAATGGAGAGAGAGAGAGAGAGAGAGAGAGAGAGAGAGAGAGAGAGAGAGAGAGAGAGAGAGAGAGAGAGATTGACTCTAGGCCAGTCACATTCCCATATGAGAGCGGTGTCTGTTCTCTATGGGACGTTCCCCGTGGAAAAAGCATACCCATATGGGTTGGAGCAGCGTGCCCAGTGGAAGGTACTACCAGCCTCCAGTGCGCCGGTGATGGAGTGGGCTGGCTGGACCTTCGGTTACGCAGGCCATCCGACTTCGACTGTAAGCGGAGGTCCGACTTCGACTGTAAGTGGGGGGGGGTGGAAAGATGTTGGACGAAGGTCTTACCGGGATTTCAATACAGGGATTTGTGTTATTCATCTATTTTATTATAGTTTCTTAATATTTACGATTTATTATTTGATGTCACTGTTATTACGCTATTAATGACTTTGCCATTTTATGCTGGGCACTTTGAGGTTGAGCTTAGGAAAGCTTAGGCTGCGCGTCGTCATGTGCCGGTCATGTTCGTGGTCAGCAGCTGTTGAGGTTTGTTAACCTACGTCTCTCTCTCTCTCATGCCAGTCCGTCGGCAGCAGCCTGGAAGACGGCGCCCATCACCCGTCACAGAGACAATAGATAACAAACAACAAAGAATCTTAAGTATATGTAATTGCGTGTTTGTAGAATAGTCTTCCATCACTTGGCCTTGAAAAAATCAGAGAGAAAAATAAGCTATTACTGACTTCAAACATCTCCCCAGGCATACTCTTTGAGAGAGCCCCAGCGGTGTACGTGACTCAGTATCGTGGTTTGCTGGTAATTTTCATAAGTAGCGCAGGGATGTTGGTGTTCTGTCTTCCTCAGTGGTGGAGGGATGCTAGTGATGTGCCTCCCACGGTGGTGGATGGATGCTAGTAACGTCCCTTCCACAGTGGTAGAGGGGTGCTAGTGACGTCCCTCCCACAGTGGTGGAGGAGTGCTAGTGACGTCCCTCCCACAGTGGTGGAGGGGTGCTAGTGACGTCCCTCCCACAGTGGTGGAGGAGTGCTAGTGACGTCCCTTCCACAGTGGTGGAGGAGTGCTAGTGATGTCCCTCCCACAGTGGTGAAGGGGTGCTAGTGACGTCCCTCCCACAGTGGTGGAGGAGTGCTAGTGACGTCCCTTCCACAGTGGTGGAGGAGTGCTAGTGACGTCCCTCCCACAGTGGTGAAGGGGTGCTAGTGACGTCCCTCCCACAGTGGTGGAGGAGTGCTAGTGACGTCCCTTCCACAGTGGTGGAGGGGTGCTAGTGACGTCCCTCCCACAGTGGTGGAGGAGTGCTAGTGACGTCCCTCCCACAGTGGTGGAGGAGTGCTAGTGACGTCCCTCCCACAGTGGTGGAGGAGTGCTAGTGACGTCCCTCCCACAGTGGTGGAGGAGTGCTAGTGACGTCCCTTCCACAGTGGTGGAGAGGTGCTAGTGACGTCCCTCCCACAGTGGTGGAGGGGTGCTAGTGACGTCCCTCCCACAGTGGTGGAGGGGTGCTAGTGACGTCCCTCCCACAGTGGTGGAGGGATGCTGGTGATGTGCTATCTCTCCGGGTGCAGGGTGCACTGGATGTCATGTCCACACTGGTGGTGTCGTCTTGTCCCGCGTGTTGATGCAGCAGTCAACTCCGTCCTCACCACGTCCCTCATTCCTCCCATGTGATCGGAGGCGGCCAGGCTCAGGGAAGGCGTCCTCCTCCCTGAATCGTGTTAAGGGTTTGAAGTCTCTCGAGAGGCGCCCTTGATGGCCTCCATAAAACTAGTCCTCACATAAATCCTCTAGATACATTCGCCTGAATTACAACCCCCACCTCCACTCGGCCTTGCCGTAACATATACCACGCATAAATCACGGTCTATCCCCGCATGTTCGGGGGGGAGGATGAGGAGGCTAGGGGTGTGTGGAGGTGTGTGTGTGTGTGTGTGTGTCGTGTCTCGTTAACGCAGTTTTCACTCTCCATTATGATATTACGTTCGCATCGTAAGACCATGATATGTCCTCACGCCTCCCAGCGGCTTCCCGCTCTCACAGCTGCGTTGCCACAACCTACCTGCGTGGCGTAATATTCATTTGCATGTCACAGTCTCTCTCTCTCTCTCTCTCTCTCTCTCTCTCTCTCTCTCTCTCTCTCTCTCTCTCTCTCTCTCTCTCTCTCTCTCACCCTCGTCGTATCTTACGGCGCCACACACTCGCACATTCATACTATCTCAGCCATTGTTTTGCATCGGATATGTTTTTCATGTTGCAATTGGACCCAGGTTGATGTAGTCATCACGCATTGGCTCTGTCGACAGTCTTGATGGTAGAAGTACGCGGCATGTGTGGTGAGTAGGAAGGTCCCTGAGGGGGAGGGAGAGGTTGGCAAAGGGTAACTTTCTTGGTAGGTAGAGATGCTGGGCGAGGCGTAAGTCGGCAGGAAGGTTAAAGTTGGGGAGGTGGTCAGGTAGGTGGCCTCCCGCTCTGGATGGGTGATGTGATCGAGTAAAGACACCTTTGAGGAATTGGTACGATGATACAAGGCGGTGAAATGAAATAGCAAATCGAGATATATATATATATATATATATATATATATATATATATATATATATATATATATATATATATATATATATATATATATTGCGCGTGATCCAGATATTCCTATGAGTCCACGGGCGAACTTATCGTGTTTCATTTTCCCCGTGGACTCACAGGAACATATATATATATATATATATATATATATATATATATATATATATATATATATGTAGTCTCCGTATTGGTAAAGCACCGCTGGCAACAATGGCCAGGAAAGAGAGCGGTTAGTGGAAGTGACGGGGAAAACAAAGAAAACGCACTGGGGCGGAAGACTGCAAGACCGTGTGTGTGTGTGTGTGTGTGTGTGTGTGTGTGTGTGTGTGTGTGTGCGAGGCCGGGTTCTTGAGCCTCTCTGGACCCCGAAATTCGTATTGGGAGGAATTTCTTGCTTTTATTGAGAAGCAGATGTGTCAGAAGGGGAAAAAAATTGTTGGCAGTGACTCGTAAAATCCATTTAACGTAAAGAAAAGTGTTCAGTAATTTGTTGATTATAATCACGCCGCTCCATGCTGAAGAGCTGGAGTGTCCTTTTGATTCTGAGCCAATCAGCAATCCACCGCGTCTCTTTTGGAAGTTTAAAGATGTTAGTCCATGTTTGTAGGGCCCAGTATAATTACCCTTTAAAAGTTTATTACATATTCACAGCAGGATCTGTGAAGTAAACAGATTTGAGTGTTGGAGTGGATGTTGGGCGCTGTGAGGGGTAATGAGAGACGGAGGACGTGCGAAGGGTGTGTGGTGTCATGCAGGGGGTGTGTGGTGTCATGCAGAGGGTGTGGGCGGGGGGGGAAATTTCAGAACAGTCTTTTATCAAAACCCTACGAGAGCCTATGTTGATGGAACTATAGTGTTAATGAAAGTTTGTCTTTCATCACAAGACGGTGGTGTGTTGGTGGAAAAGAAAAACACTTAATCCCTGTCAGGTTCCATAAGCTGTATTTGTACACACACACACACACACACACACACACACACACACACACACACACACACACACACACACACACCAGTTGGAAAAAGTGATGATGTGAGGTTGGATTTGATTGTAGTAAATGAGGACTTAAAAAAAATAAAGACTGTAGAGATGTAACCAGACTCGTATCGGAGATGTAATCGTGGAAACAACACAGATCTTAAAAGTTTCCTTGGCAACATAAACTGGGGAAGGATTTTCACTCGCCAGGAAGCAGATCATTGTGGTGGAAGGCTCTGTGAAATTTACAGTGAAGGAGTAGGAAGATGGAAGAGGGATTTGTGTTTCCACGAAAGATATCTGAAAGACGAAGGATCTCAGCAATGTGCTGTGTGCAGATGATACAGATGACATCCCAGCCATTAGGAATATGTCAGGTATATGAGAGCAAGGAACGAGTCTATCTGGGTGAGAGAGGGGAAAGAGAACTTTAAAGAGAATATTGTGGACAAGGCAGGAGACAATCCAACTCGTCTCCATAAACTCTACTGTCATTTCAAGAGCATCAATACGGCTAAGGGATTCAGAGGGAAGAATGGTACAGGATGATGTAGAGATATGCAAGGAATTGAATGACAAGCTCAGAACTGTTTTTGACAGTGGAAGAAACTGTAGCCCAAAGCACCAGTGAGGTGGATTAGAGTGGGGAGAGTTCGTGGAAGGCACTGAAGTATATGGAGGCGACGTGGACAGAGTACTAGTGTCTTGACCCCCTATAAGGTTCATGCTTTTGATGAAGTTTCCCCAAACGTGCTGAAGATCTGTGCAGATACGCTTGACGGACCGCTTGAAGCACTGCCAAAAATGTTGCTGCAGAAAAAAAAAGGTAAAGTGCTAGGGGAGTAAAGGAAAGAAAATGTCATATTTGTCTTTAAGGAAAAGAGACCCCGGAGGATGCGCTTTTAATTACAGACCCCTTCCGTCTTCCTGGCGAGCGTGGTCTGTAAAGTACTGGAAAAGATAATCAGAAAGCATGTGGGACATGTTATTTTTTTTTTTTTTTTGGCAGAGGACAAACTGCGTTAGTGAGAGACGAGACGGTTTCAGGGTAAGGAGATCATGTGTAATGAATCACTTTAGATTTCTTTTCAGCGAGTGAGCTAACAGAAGGGTAAAGTGGGTTGTCATTATCTGGACTGCCACACAGGAGGCTGGTAAAGAAGCTGGATCTCCAAGCAGTAATAAAGAGGAAGACGTCATAAAAGATTATCTTATTGGGAGGGAAACAGGAGGGACACATGTCAGAGGAGCCTTCTCGAAATGGGTTGAGGTCACCAGTGGTGTGTTTTGGCCTCTGTTCTGGAACCATTGTTCTTCTTCGTCTATGTGAATGACTTCCTGGAGAGATTGGACATATACCTGAATATGTTTTGGGCTCATGCGAGAAATAAAAAGCTAGCAACATTGCATCAACTTTTAAGGATGACCAATCACCGACTTGGCCGGTGTGTGTGTGTGTGTGTAAGCGCACATTGGAGTAGAGGCATAGTACATATATACAAGGTTAAGAGATGCGCAACGCGATTGGAAAACTATCTCCCTTAACATACACACACACACACACACACACACACACACACACACACACACACACACACACACAGGAGAGAGCTTCCTGAGTATATCATTTTCATCATCAGTAGACATTAAATGCGTTCGTAACGTCTGTCTGTTCTGTGCATCAGTAACGTCCTCAGTCATCACTGTGATTTTACTCAAGATTTGTCGTCACGCGTCTCCCATCTCGGTTCCCCAGGTGAAGCTACGAGATGATGAGGCATCGCTCTTACGTAGTTCGCCGTACTTGTTTTTGGTGACTGAAAAAGAAATATGATTATCAATCGACTTGAATAAAGAAAGAAAGAATATGCCTATTTGCCAGTGTCACTTCAGACTCGCAGTTCACGACTCGACCCAAGAAAGTTTTTCCATTAAAAGTCCCCGGGTCAAAGTTAACCCCCGTAGTTTACAAGAGTTTCAACTGTGATGTTGGGAGGAGGGGATCTTTTGCTCTGTGATAACTTTGCTTGTTCCCCAACACCTCGCAAGGTGTTTTTTTTTTTTCTAAGGAAAGATAAGTTCTTTGTGATACAAGGGATGGTGTTTTTTTTTTTAACGATTAATACGTGGGTCTCTGGTGGTGCTGTTTTTTGGGTCACTTGCTGAAGAATGATATTATATGGTGCTGTGTGTTTCATAATGACTGGACATTATTTGTTTTTTAATGTTGGCTGAGACGGCACGGGCAACTGAGGCCCTATTCAAGCCCATCTCATTAACGCTATATATATATATATATATATATATATATATATATATATATATATATATATATATATATATATATATATATATGCACCCTAGCCTGAGCCAGGTACCCATTTTATCGACCAACCCCTCCGGGTGGATGAACAGGTGGGTTGACTGTGGACCGACTGCCGCAACCAGGATTCGAACCTAAGCGTTCGACCCCTTGGGCGGCCCGTGAATGCGTCACGGTCAGGAACGCTAACCGCTACACCACTGCAGGATTTTGTTTATCATTTGATAATTATCTTCATTGCCGAAGGGTTCAGTTTTCTACAATAAAGTGTACATTACTAGATAGCCAGTTTACCCTTGAGGATCGGTCGTCCCTGACCTTTGCCAACCTGCCAGGGTTGGGGCGCCCAGTTTTGCAAAATTGATTCCCGCAGAAGGTGTCTGGCTGTACGTACCACAGAAGATGCCTGGCTGTACGTACCACAGAAGATGCCTAGCTGTACGTACCACAGAAGGTGCCTGGCTGTACGTACCACAGAAGATGCCTGGCTGTACGTACCACAGAAGATGCCTGGCTGTACGTACCACAGAAGATGCCTGTCTGTACGTACCACAGAAGATGCCTAGCTGTACGTACCACAGAAGATGCCTGGCTGTACGTACCACAGAAGATGCCTGGCTGTACGTACCACAGAAGATGCCTGGCTGTACGTACCACAGAAGGTGCCTGGCTGTACGAACCACAGAAGATGCCTGGCTGTAGGTACCACAGAAGGTGCCTGGCTGTACGTACCACAGAAGGTGCCTGGCTGTACGTACCACAGAAGATGCCTGGCTGTACGTACCACAGAAGATGCCTGGCTGTACGTACCACAGAAGATGCCTGTCTGTACGTACCACAGAAGATGCCTAGCTGTACGTACCACAGAAGATGCCTGGCTGTACGTACCACAGAAGATGCCTGGCTGTACGTACCACAGAAGATGCCTGGCTGTACGTACCACAGAAGGTGCCTGGCTGTACGTACCACAGAAGATGCCTGGCTGTACGTACCACAGAAGATGCCTGGCTGTACGTACCACAGAAGGTGCCTGGCTGTACGTACCACAGAAGGTGCCTGGCTGTACGTACCACAGAAGGTGCCTGGCTGTACGTACCACAGAAGATGCCTGGCTGTACGTACCACAGAAGATGCCTGTCTGTACGTACCACAGAAGATGCCTGGCTGTACGTACCACAGAAGGTGTCTGGCTGTACGTACCAAAGAAGGTGCCTGACTGTACGTACCACAGAAGATGCCTGGCTGTACGTACCACAGAAGGTGTCTGGCTGTACGTACCACAGAAGGTGCCTGGCTGTACGTACCACAGAAGATGCCTGGCTGTACGTACCACAGAAGATGCCTGTCTGTACGTACCACAGAAGATGCCTGGCTGTACGTACCACAGAAGGTGTCTGGCTGTACGTACCACAGAAGGTGCCTGACTGTATGCCCTTTGAGCCACACCATGTAAATGGAAGTCATTGATAACTCGTTCCTTTTTTTTTCTTTTTTCTTTTTTCTGTCTCTTCACAACTACTTCCACCTTGCGAAGTTCGCAGTGTCTTTGTAGCAACAACAATAAAGAATTTCAATGAGGTGAAGAACGTGCCAAGTACTTATGTTCACTGTTGTATAACTTGCTTCTTTACTAAGATCGACCTTTACGAATCAAACGTCCCAGAAAACAGTGGGGTCTCACGGGTAAAGTTATTCCAGCTCATTGAAACGCATTGAGTTTTCAGAAAGAGAGAGAGAGAGAGAGAGAGAGAGAGAGAGAGAGAGAGTGCAAGAGGATGCTTAAGACGGGAGCGGAGGGCGCGCGGCAAAGATATTGACCAAGGAGCGACAGGCGTCACCTCCCCAAGGAGTTGGTGCGTCCAGCCGCCCTCCAGTAAACCGATAATGTTTAATATTTCCAATACTCGCCTGAAAAGATCTTGCGCCAGGAATGGCTCTGTCTGTCTCTCTGACGCGGCTGTCTTTATGATATATATATGTATATACATATGTATATATATATATATATATATATATATATATATATATATATATATATATATATATATGTGTGTGTATATATGTGTGTGTGTGTGTGTGTGTGTGTGTGTGTGTGTGTGTGTATTTTATACATATTCGCCATTCCTCCGCGTTAACGAGGTAGCGTTAAGAACAGAGGACTGAGCCTTAGAGGGAATATCCTCACTTCCCCCCTTCTCTGTTCCTTCTTTTGGAAATTAAAAAGGAAAAAAAACGGTGAGGTGAAAGATTTTATTTCCCGGAGTCTTTTATTACGAACGTGGTGGTAAGTTGGTTACCAGGTACTGTGTCCGGAGGGACCCGATGATAACAGAGATGTTGGGGGACCAGATGTTGGGGATGGTGTGGTGGAGGATGTCTTGGTGGCTCCTGGAGGTGAGGTGGAGCAGTGCTGGTGTAAGGATTGTGGGGACGACGTTAAGTCATGGGGTGTGTGGCATACTGGAGTGTGTGTATGTGTAGGATGGCACGGTGTCAGAAGGATGGAGAATGGACGGTGTCGGAGGGATGTAGGGTGGGGAAGAATGGCACGGTGGCATGAGGGAGGAAGGGTAAAGGACCTCGAGTGGTATACCGGTTAGCATCGTTTACCGTGACACATTCATGGGGGCCACCTTGGGTCGAGGGCATCTGACATAAAAAGAAAAATGTACATGAAAATGCACATGGGAGTACTGTAAAAAGAAAAAAAAAGGTGGTGGTAGAGACGATGTAGCACAGCAGAAGGCTCAACCCCACATGTCACCCTCCTCTTGTCCGTATATTGTATCCACTGCACGCTTTATACTTGCGTCCATCTGCTATAGATAGGTACCCCTTCAAGCATACTATCACTGAAACGTTTCGTCAATATATAGCTAAACTATAAATGTTATGAGATTAAAACAGAATAGATAACAAAATCTCTGGCAGAAAAAAAAAAAAAATGTGAAAATCATGATAGGCATAACCGGTATGGAAATTTTATAGGAAAGTGTAGACTGGAATACAATTTCCTATTAGTTTGACGGCCTCTGCTCTGCGGCAGGATTCTGAAAAAAAAGAAAAAAAAGAAAAAAAAGAGATTAGTGGAAACAAGGTTTTCTCATTGATTAGAGGTATCAGTGAAGTATTTATCTAAGCTTGTATTTAAAGGTATTTATAGTCTTTGCATGGGCAGGTAGTGTATTCCAATTCTCTACTACTCAATGTCAAAAAAGATTTGACCACATTGCTGTTAGATCTCTTGCCTTTTATCATGGTACCAATATTTCTGATCAGTGAGCCTTAGGATGGCGTGGTGTCAGATGGGTGTAGGATGAAGGATGGTATGGTGCCAGAGGGATGCAGGATAGAGAATGGCACAGTGTCAGTGAAGGGTATAGGGTATAGGGCATGATGTCATAGGGACTTAGGATGGAGGATGGCATGGGGCCTGAAGGATTTAGGGTTGAGGATGGCACTGTGTCAGAGAGTTGTAGGATGGAGGTTGGCTTGGTGTCAGAGGGGTGTAAGGTGGAGGATGTTAGGTGCCAGAAGGTGCATTATGATATGGTGCCAAAGACATGTAGGGTGGAGGATAGTAGGAGTTGAAGGGGTCGTGAGATGGACGATGACACGGTGTCAAAGGGCATCTAGGATGGATGATGACATGGTGTCAGAGGAGTGTGGGGTGAAGGAAGGATAGCACGGTGTCAAAGGGTGTTCGAGTGATGTCGCAGGCTGGCAGCTGGTGCTTGCTCAGCTGTAGGTTCCACATCACAGAAGCAGAGAAGTTCCCCTGACTTCCTCGACTCAGCGTCTTCTTAAAGCGTTCTTTTTTCCCCCCCGAGGTAGTGCGCTCAATAGCCTTATTAGCATTCATAGGGTGGAAGCTGCGCAGCTTCCCCGGTGAGGTAAGGTCTGCCGGGCTGGTGGATGTGATGGGCTCCATATACTGCAGTCTACCTGGGGCTGACATATTGTTGGCGTCGCTTAATAAGAGAAATCCTGTGGTATGATTATGAAGTACACATTTTAATTTCATCCTCCTTTTTTTTCACGAGTCGATGAACAGAATTTTGCTCTCCTTTTCGGCCAAGCGTTTGTTCAGCGGTGAAATTAGATGGGTCCAAACGATCATTACGTACGTGGAGTTTGTGTACATTGTTCGTACATAGGATATGTGAATCGTCTAAGGAATGTTGCTGGTGTATGGAATTTTCTCTCGGTGATTCAACAAGTGAGGGGAATTCATTAAGTTCCTGCTTGGGTGCGGGTCACTAGTTTTTCCTTGGTGATATACGCCACAATAGTGACACCCTCTGCTAGGTACTGCTTAGGAAACGAGGGAGAGAACACACTCTAATGGGTTCAGTCCGTGAAACAAGGGAAAGAACACACGAGAGATTGGATGGGCGGTAGAAAAGGTGATTTGAGCCTTACTGTGAGGTAGTGGTGTTGGCCTCTTGTTCAAAGTGTGTGTGTGTGTGTGTGTGTGTGTGTGTGTGTGTGTGTGTAAGAACAGATAAAGACGTACCTCTGGCTGGCGTCTACGCCACGGTGGCATCGCACTGTTGACATGGACAATGGAATCATTCTCACGGTTGATGCTCATGTGTGTCAAACCCCTTGTGGGCCGAGCCCGTTGCTTGTGGGCAGGGTCTGATGTAAGGTGGTGGTGGTTTCCCCGTCATTGCTTTCGGTCTATCCTCTGTCATTGTTCGCGTTCCGTCTATCCAAGGTTATTTAGTGTGTCCCTCTGCACCGTCCAGCTTAAGTAAACAGTCCAGTTCTTGTACGAAGGGTAAACAGTATTAAGGTGACTACAGTTCACAGGAAGAGGTGCGATTAAGTACGTTCGAATAAATTCATTAGTAAAGGCCCAAGGGACATGGAGGGTTTTTTTTCCCCGTCAGTGGCAATAAGAGAAAACGGTGTGTGCGAGAGAGCATCCAGCGAGGGGGGTCTGGTCCATTATCCCAGGACAGTAAATTGCATCGCACATTTTCTACACTTGTTTTATCTTCCCAGTTTTCTTTCGTCTCGTATTTTATTTATAGATCTCGTTACTTCGGCAGTAATGTATATATATTTTTTTTCCAATGTTATATTTGTGGTATTTAATCATACGATGTTTTTAAACTGGTTATTATTTGCTGGTGTGGTTGCTCTTGGCTTGTGGCTAATGGTGTGGTGTTTCCTTGCAGGTATGTAGTAGAGTCATGGCAGGCGAGAGGGAGGTTGTGATGGTGATGGAGAGTAGCTTGGGCAGTGTTCAGGTGAGTCCTATGCTACTGGTAACACATGTCGTAATTCCCTACTGTGGCTAACTGTTAACTTGGAAGGTACTGTACACACACACACACACACACACACACACACACACACACACACACACACACACACACACACACACACACGTGTATGGAGTGTGTGTGTGTGTGTGTGTGTGTGTGTGTGTGTAATGTCGAGTCGAGTCGTGACAAGGGGATTAGGTTGAACTTACAGGTGTCCGCAGTCCACTTTATTTCTTATATTCAGCAGTGTGAGTACAGGACAGTGCGGCCACCTTAAGCTACATATATATGATCCTTACGTAGTTTATCAGAGCTGGGTCGTTCGTTATCTATCATATCATCACGTAGACTGAAGGCTCACACTTCTCAGCCAGATTTGTAAAGTCTTTAGAATATTTAGGTACAGATAGCAGTAAAGAATTGCAGTGGTGAGTATATTTGTAACACAGTTAAGGAATTTTGATATTGTACGGCCACAGGACTTCTTTTATGGGTCTCCCGGAGCTCCCGGACTGCACCCCACTCAGGAGCAGGGAAATGAAGGACTCCTTTGGAGCAAGAAGGTCGTCGAGAAGACAGTACTCCTTTCCGACCATCGACGATAGTGTAGCCTTGCTGTAGGGAACTCCCAGCTTGCGGTGTAACCACAGTAGCCTCGGACTGTAATCACGTGATTATAATTGCATAGTTCACCACTTCCATTTAATGTACAAAAATGACACAGAGGAAGATTGTTAGGGGTCATGTGACGTGTTTGTGATTGGGTAACTCAGGTCTTTGCTGGTAAGAGGTAACACAGGTGTTTGCTGGTAAGATGTAACACTAACACAGGTGTTTGCTGGTAAGATGTAACACTAACACAGGTGTTTGCTGGTAAGATCATAGCTATCGTCTTAACTATTTACAAAAATCTTGTTTAGCACTGAAAGTTGAGTATTGTGTATACAGTCATGTATGTTTATTCAGGCAAGAGATTGAACGACTTTCAACTTATATTGGGAAACAGAAAACTCCTGACATACTTTGCATAACCTTGCTGGTTATTGTTGAACTTACTTTTACCTCGCATCATTCTTACGGTTCCATGGGTTGATAAAACACAGGGATATTCTTTTGTTGCGTCTCAGCACAGTCGTAAGAATATTTGGAGACTTGAATAGATGAGAATATCTTACAGAATATAATATCAATTCTTACGGCAGTGGGCGAGAGCTGGAACGTGTCATATTTTGGAGAGGATTTATATAGACTGTGTGAAGGAAGTTTTGTATCGTAGTACCCAGTGTCTCGAGATACTCATAGTCTGAACATTACCTTATTGCCGTTTCTCACGTTCGGAAGGTAGCGCCAGGAACAGACGAAAAAAAAATTTGCCTTTCACACCCATTCTCTTGCTGTCATGTGTTATGCACCGAAACCACAGCCCTTTATCCACAACCAGGCTCCACAGACCTGTCCATTACTTTTGGACGTTTCACATGCCCTGGTTCAGTCCTTTAACAGCATGTCGACCCCTATATACCACATCTTTCCAGTTCATTCTATCCCGTGCACACCTTTCAACTTCTTGCATGTTCAAGCCTCGATCACTGGAAATATTTTTCACTCCATCTTTCCATCTTCACTTTGGTGTCCCCTTCCCCTTGTCCTCTCCACTTGTCACACACACACACACACACACACACACACACACACACACACACACACACACACACACACACATGCACTCACTCGAGTATATGTTCATCGTGACAAATGAGGATAGTAGAGTGGACATGTAAACATGAAGTCCGACATAAGTTTTACTTTAACTTTTGGATGCGACCTTCTTCGTAGAGAGTGACATCATAAGGGGAAAAACACAAGTTGATGTTACCTCTTGATGACGTTACCTTACAGGCGGCGAGTTGTGTCCTGATTGGCTGAATGTGTTCCTTGGCTCCGCCCCTATTCCTCCGCTCGTCCACTCACGCGTCGCCGCCCACGCCGCTAACCTGGACCAAGACGAAAATCCACGTCTGTTTACGGGGTCTTCCCTGTCTTTGTGAGCGGACTCTAACGCCATTCTTAACCTCTTATTTATTCCTTCGGGAATTATTACAACTGTTTGTTCCACCTTGGCAAATGCCCATTATTCTTCCGCGTGTAGTACGACATCGCTGGAAAGTCTGTGATGTTTCGAATCATCTTTCCGTTCCGCGATGCTGGTGGTCTGCCCACGCCTGTGTCTCCGAAATACGCGCGATGACAACTACTACAAGAAACTTCGGAGACGACATTGCCATGTTCATCTTTCTTCATCTACCTGCTTAGGTCTCACCACCTGCCTTCTTGCGTTACAGAATATATATATATATATATATATATATATATATATATATATATATATATATATATATATATGTATATGTATATTTATATATATATATATATATATATATATATATATATATATATATATATATATATATATATATATATATATATACTCACGTCACAAGTGTTCAGCGTATGGAATATGTTTACGACAAGACGGGAGATAATGATTTTAAACTGTGGGGAAAGTGGCGTCCCCAGAGTGTCTTTGTTTATTATATACTTTTACACCTACGCCAGGTCTTACACTCTCCCCCAGAGTGATGGTGATAGTGTTGGTGTGCGGCCTTGACTCGCTGTTGGAGAGCGATGATGATGATGATGGCGTTTGGCCGTGACTCTGATAGACAGTGGTGATAGTGTGTTGTGGTGAAGGTTGGTGACAGTGTTGGTGCTTGTCCTTGACTCTGTGATGGAGAGCTGTGATGGTGGTATTGTTGGCGTGTGGCTGTTGACGGCCGTGGAGACGAGCGGTGGTGTCGTGGGCCCCTGAGTAAAGGTCGCGGGCGGTCATCTTCAGCAGGGTGGCCGGTCAGGGAAGAGAGGCTCCATCATGTGCTGTTACTAGCCTGGGGTGAGGTACCTTCAGCCCGCGGTGCCTCCCCAGCAATGGGGTGCTCTCAGCTTGTAATGTGTACAACGTGAGGTGCCTCTAGCGTAAGGTGCCTCCACAGGGAATAGCGAGGAGGTTTATCACACTTCACCGTCTCCCTCGCTTTAGAACTCGCGTTATGTCTTGATAACCAGTTTATATTCGTATTTATTATCTGTAAACGAAACGGGAAGACGAGATAGAATTTAATGGACACAAGATCAGGGGATCAAGAGGGTGATCATAGGTGATAGTCTCCCCGTGATTAAACTGTCTTCCCTCCTCTTGACTCTCCCTCTCTCTCCTTCCAACCCTCCCTCATAATCAGAGCGCCTCCTCCTCCTCCTCCTCCTCCTCCTCCTCCTCCTCTTTTGACGCCCCGTGCCTTCAGAGACCAGCGCCACCACCAGTAACTCGCGCAACGGAATATGAAATGTTTCTGGCAGTCTGTACTCTGGGAGTGGTGAAATATTTCGTTGTCCCCACTTTACAGTATTTCACTGCTTGTCTTGAGCAATGGTTGTTGTTGCTCTCTCTCTCTCTCTCTCTCTCTCTCTCTCTCTCTCTCTCTCTCTCTCTCTCTCTCTCTCTCTCTCTCTCTCTCTCTCTCTCTCTCTCTCTCTCTCTCTCTCTCTCTCTCTCTCTCTCTCTCTCTCTCTCTCTCTCTCTCTCTCTCTCTCTCTCTCTCTCGTATGTGCATCTCGATGCTACACTTGCGCCACTTTACCCCCCTCTTCTCTCCCTCAGTCTTCCCCACATCCACAGCCAAAATCCTCCTCTTTAGCACCATCCACTCCTGAACACTTACTCTCCATCCACCCCCAGCAGCCCCATGTAAAAGCTCTTCCCTTGCCATAGTTCTGCTCCTCCACCACCTCCCCCTCACCTCTCTCGCACGCATGTCGTTATCTTCGTCGTCACCACCTCCACTAACCTTGACCCCCCCCACCCCCCCCTCCACAGGTCGCATATCGTTAGACCCCCGACGAGGCTTAGTTAGACCCTGGGGTTAAGGTTGCCGTAGTTTACTGCGAAGGTGGTGAAGTGCCCAGCCCCCCCGTCAGGAACTTTCTAAAATGCACGTTGCAGTTTTCCTCGTGCTTTTATATAACGTCAGTGATCGCGCCTGGGCGTTTGTTCATACCTTGTATGCATACGATGCGTTCTTCGCAGTCTTGCGTTATTCGCCTCATGCCAAGCACTTTGCAGGATTTTGAGAGCGTTAGAGAGGCGGAATATTACTGGTCAAGGAAAGGACCTCGGAACATCCTCAGAAATGAAGGTAAAAGTGGCCCAGTTTTACGAGAAAACGTGCCTGGACTCCAGTGTAAATATTGGATGAACAAGTCACCGCCGGCGTAAAGGTGTGTCCAAAGGGTGTCGAGGTTGACGTAAAGTCAGGTTAAAGTTCAGTCTTTGCAGTCGCTGTCACTTGTCGTCGTGGCTGTCGTACTGGAGGTCATATGCGTCACGTGAGGTTACGTGTGGTTACAGAAGTATACAGGTGTTACTTAAGGTCACGTATTTTACGTAAGGTTACAGGGGAATCGTTAAAGATCACAGGTTAATTTAAGGTCGTAAGAAGTGCGTGGCGAGGATCGTAGGTCTGTTATTAGAGGTCATAGGTATGTCTTTTGAGGTCGGATGTTAAGTAATAACATGGCTGCCCTCTTGATATTACCATGAACATCCCTGTTACGTGTTATTCGTAATGGTACCTAAAGTATTGGATCATTAAGGCTCTAGCTGCAAAGCATGTAACGTAAAGGGGTTTGATTAACTGGAACGCTTCGTTAAGTCCCTGGTTCATGTAACGTAAGGGGGTTTGATTAACTGGAACGCTTCGTCAGTCCCTGGTTCGTGGAGTGTTATCGCAGTTATACACTGGAGGTACAGAACATGGTTCGCCTTATCATATACTATTAAGTCTTTGGTTCCAGCCTCCCTGCCGGTATCGCCTGCAGCACACACGCTCAACCACACGCCGCAAGAGACCATAGAAGCTGTGGATACTGATCGACCCTGGTACATTTCATTATGATTATTTCTCTCGTTTTTTCACTTGTCAAGAAAACCAGGAGGAGCACCACAGCTACTTGGTGGGTTACCCAACTCGGGGATTAGAAGAGCCCGCCGTGATCGTGTAAGGTATACGTTATGTTATATTTTTTTTTTTTTTTTTTTTGGTGTGGTATGGTCCCCTTTTGCTCCTGCATGTCAAAGACGCGGAGGTGATGTTTGTGCAAGTGCTCTCAGTATTCGCTGCCATCGTTCTCCTCATGGCCGTCCCATGAATATTGCAGGAGGCCGCTCGGTTTTTCAAGGACCCGTAAAGAAGGCGAGATTTCTCAAGGGACGAAAGAATTTCAATGGTAATTTCGGCGTGCATATAAAAATCCCACCTCTCTCTCTCTCTCTCTCTCTCTCTCTCTCTCTCTCTCTCTCTCTCTCTCTCTCTCTCTCTCTCTCTCTCTCTCTCTCTCTCTCTCAGCTCATGCCAGAGCGAGGCGTAGTATACCTCTCAGCGCCGGGTATATTGTCTGTCTCTCCCACATATCCTCCGAGGCAGCTGGAGACGGGAGGGAAGCTTCAACCGACTGGTTTACGGACTTAAGTTCCCCGTGCCATTTCATCTCTGGTGGGTTGGGGTTGGTTCGGTTCAGGCCGCGCGAGTCCCTGGCCTTTGTTGCCGGCCGGAGTTTACGTGGCGTTAGTGCTTTTCCAATAAGAGGTTCGGTGTCTTGTCTGGTGGCCTTTGTGTATACAATGACTCCGTCCGCGGCGTGGGTGAGAGATCACACAGTGTAGCATTAATCGTCCCCACCTCTTGAGGTGTGAGACTGCCGAGCAGCGATGGGATGAGTTCTATGATGCGGTCGCCCGAGGCTCCGAAAGGAAGGGTGGGAGTTTTATGAGTTTTTGAATGTTAGTTTTGTGGGTAATTCATCATTTTCTGAGCGTTATGAGGCTCGTGGTGGATTTATGCCGGTCGAGATTTGATAAGATATATTAGACCTCCGCAGTTTTTTTTTTTTTATTATTATTTTAGGGAGACATCCGTCTCAATATATCACCTCGCCTCTTTATTACACCCAGTTTATTCATTTTTCTTTTTGATGTGTTTGTTGTCTTATTATTTCACGTATATTTTTTCTTCTTATTTCTTAGGCCGTATTTACTTCTTCCCTTGCGTTAAGCTCTGTGGTCGACCACAGACAGAATGATTGACTACCCGTGTAATGTACCCTGATAAAAGCCTCAATAAGGCGCCTTATCTCCTTGTATCTGTGTTCTGTACTCTCTCTCTCTCTCTCTCTCTCTCTCTCTCTCTCTCTCTCTCTCTCTCTCTCTCTCTCTCTCTCTCTCTCTCTCTCTCTCTCTCTCTCTCTCTCTCTCTCTCTCTCTCCTGTTTATCCCGTGGCCTTATGACCTTACATTTACTCGCCTTCCTCATTCTACCCTTTTCTTGCCCCAAAAAGCCTGGCCCAATCCCAGGCCTTGACCAGAACATAAACAAAGGTAAAAAGGAATTTTTGAAAGTATAAGTTTGAAAAATAGAGTGAATTCAGGAGAAAATGGGTAGAATGTCTTAAAAAGAGTTTTTGAAGCGGGCGGGGGGACCTGCCTGTGTTTTTCTTTTTCTTTTCTTTTCTCTCTCATGTTTTTCTTTGTGAATGGGGTAGTGTTCCACTCCTCGCGCACGCGGTGTCCTCCACATTCGTCTTTATATTTTTAATTAGCATTTGTCTTCGAACGAAAGGTTTCGTGTTATTTTTACCCTCGTGCTTTACCAGATTCTTGCATGATTACTAGGTTGCCTTTTCGTGACGCCAACTCCCTTTTCAGTACGCTTCATTGTCCGGTTTTCCTCTTTCACTATTTGTTACGTTTCTTTCTCTCTTTTTTGTAATATATTCTTCTTCCCCCGCGTCGTATTATTTTGCCGACCATTTGACTCTTGTCTTCTTCTTTCCCCTCCTCCTCCTCCTCCTTCTTTTTCTTCTCGTTTAACTTTTCATTTTACAGCTCGTTTTCCTGTCTTTTCCTGCCCATTTAACCCCGTGCGGCGGGCCCGGCGCGCCCCCCCCCCCCCTCCCTTTTCCGTCTTCCGGCCCATTTATTCTTGTAAGCACCCCCATTACCATCTTCTTGCGCCTGTGCCACTGTGTTCCCCCCCATCCAGAGATATTTACCCATTTCGCCGCCAGGTGTCCGTATTCCAGCCAGCCAGCCAGCTCTTCCCCTCCCACCCCTTCTCTTATTTTCCCAGCTCACTACATCTTTTACCAGCTCCCCTCCCCCTTTTTTTTTTCCCATCCCCTTTCCCCCCCCCCCCCCCCCTTTCCAGCATCATGCCCAATGTGCACTTTTCTTGCCCACATTTTCAGCACACTTCTCCCTCCCATTCATTCCCCCCGCAGTCCTTCATACCATTTTCTACGTCCTGTCATTAGCTGTGTTTTCCATCGCTCTGCCTCCTTTTCAGACGCTGATCTCTTCCTCCTTCCCCCCCCCCCCCCTTTTGCCCCTTTCCTTCTGCCCCTCTTTGGGTATCCAGCCCTGCTATTCATCCCAACCTACCTACCATCCTCCTCCCCCTTTTAGGCTCGCAGCATCGCGTCTAACGATCCATCTCTTTTTTTACCTTTCGCTACCGTGCTGATGTGGCCCGGTTGCATTCCCGCTCTCTCTCTCTCTCTCTCTCTCTCTCTCTCTCTCTCTCTCTCTCTCTCTCTCTCTCTCTCTCTCTCTCTGTTGATTAATTTATCGAGGGGGGGTTTTGTGCTTCGTGTACCTCGAGGGCTCGAGCGTGGAATTAAGAGCAATAACTCGGAGATTAATGTACCGACCCGCCTCGTTGGCATGTACAGAGGAACCAGAGCTCATTACGGGTCATGTAGGCGTGGGTGTGTACTGTGGGGTACACATCCAAGCGCGCGCGAGAGAGAGCGTGTGCGAAAGTACCTGTTTGTGAGGTACGGAGGAAGGGAGTTCTGCGCGCGCGAAGGGCGCCGCCCCTCCTGTCTCTTGGAATTTTCGCTGCTGTTGTACTTTTTTTGTTTTTTGTTTTAAGAACTTCATTATGATATACTGTCTGCTCTCACAGTTTTTTGTCTGTTACCGGTAGACTAAACCATCCATCCATCCTCAACTCTTACATCGTCAAGTTACTTCTTGGTACTGTTTTTTAAGTTTCGTGGTCAGACCTCCAGTTGTTCTTTCAGTATGTGTGACTGTGTGTGTGTGTGTGTGTGTGTGTGTGTGTTAGTTACCTAATTGTCCTCTATGGGGAGGAAGCTTGCTTACACTCGTGGGCGTGTCCCATGACTTTAAAAGATTTTTTTGCTGTCATACAACTTTAATTCACGCATGCTGACCTCAGTCAACTGTGGGTCTGTGTGTGTGTGTGTGAGAGAGAGAGAGAGAGAGAGAGAGAGAGAGAGAGAGAGAGAGAGAGAGAGAGAGAACACATTACAAGGCATTTCCATGTCGAATGGTGTTCGTAAAGTGTAACATTTCATTTACAAGGTGAGGTGATTTGGTGGGATGGCTCACGCGCTATTTCGATGACGTAACACCACAGGTCGCGTGACGTCACTGAGGCCCCCTCCCTCCCACACACACACACACACACACACACACACACACACACACAACACGTTCAAGGCCTCTGATTGGCTCAGCAGCAGGACAGATGCCCCTCCCTGTGTTTATATAAAGATGTATCCCTCGTTGGTCAGCTTCAGGCTGCAAAGGGGAGAAAAAATATATACCAGTGTCGATAAATAGTTGATTCTGAACGGCAGGTTGGAGAATGAGAATGCATTTGGATCACATAGAAAAAATAAAGTTTGATGCTTGTATGAAAAATCTAGGAAAGTTTCGTAGTTTTATAAGTGAAACAACACTTTGATAAAGGATAATTTTTTTTTATATATACACTGTTTCGTGTCTCCAACATACATGGTTCACGTACAGTATCAGATGGGAATGAAGGGAAAGTATGTCTATCTATCTACCTGTCTATAGATAGATAGATAGATAGACAGATAGATAGACATACCCTTCAGGCTGGAATCTATCTCATCTACAGCATTATCAAACTTGCCCAGTTTGAGTTTTTACCTCAAAATCGACCAAAATTGAATCACAAGCGTCCGGGACCGTGTCACACATGAAGAAGGTGAGGAATACTTTCCCTCAATTAGATAAGAGTTTGACTCAAATTTTTAGGATTAAACAGTTCTCAGCTCGTTCTTGTCGTGAGATGAACGTGAGAATTGGAGTGACGTGTTTGATGAATTCTGTTTAGATTTTGTCATTGGGGGTGTGCGGGCAGAGATGGAGGAGGGAGAGATAGAGTAGCGTCCCAAGTGTCATTAAAAAAAATGTTGCTAGAACATTTTGAAAATTATATATTTTTTTTTTTAGATACATTTCGGAACGTATTTTACACCAGACGTGGGAGTGTTGGGTTGATGCCATAAGAGGCCCCTCCACCAACCCCTCTCACTACATTACGTGTACAGGTTGTGTGTGTGTGTGTGTGTGTGTGTGTGTGTGTGTGTGTGTGTGTGTCCAACCTGCCGGGCTGGTCTTCATCTATTGTTTACACGCCTCGAAATCAATAGAAGCTTATGCTCGTTTTCTTTCCCGCTTCGTTTTAGGTATTTCCTTCAAACATTTCCTCTTTCTTCCTCTCAACACTCTTAGTCTTTATCCTTTTTCTTCCTTCCATGACCCTTTTTTTTATGTTCTTAATATGCAAGGCCTCACCTCGATAATAACGTCTGTCCGTGACGAAAGCCTTTTTCATAGAAGTACAAAAAAAAGGAATATTTTTGAGTCATATGGTAAGATGCGGAGTCACTTCGGCCTTTGTTGTTAGTGAGGGAGGGACGACCCTTGGTTGACCTCTCTGTGCCATACTTGGCTCGGTTATAAGTACGTTCATCATATGATGACCCTGATGAGTGAATCCCTGAATTAGGGAAACAACCACACCTCAGAATCAGGCAGGCTACAGGATTATTGAATGCCTTCAGAAATTTGACTCTGGTTTTGTTAGATGATCCGACACTTTGGATTGCTTTACCTTACCTTACCTTACCTTACCTTACCTTACCTTTCCTTACCTTTCCTTTCCTTTCCTTTCCTTTCCATTTTTTCCTTTCCTTTCTTTTATTTTCCTTACTTTACTTACCTTTCCTTTTTATTTTTCCTTACCTTGCCTTGGCGCCTTACTTTACCTTACCTAACTGTATTTAGCTTTACCTGACATGACCTTTCCATACTTTACCGTACATTACTGTACCTTACCTGACGTTACTTTACTTTACCCTTACCTTAACTACTTTGCCTTACCTTACCATACTTTACGTAACCTAACCTTTCTCAAACTGACCTCACCTTACCTTACTCGCCTGTACCTGTGTTGTGGCGGTGAAGGGCAGGAGTGTATACGTAGGAGTGACTCAGTTGTCTGCGCAGTGCTGGAAACGAAGTAGTTGCAGGAGAGGTCGTCACAGGACACACGAGAACAATGGACGAACCTTCTCCTGATGACGCTGTCTGCCGGAAGCGGCTGGGGCCTACGTAGTGGCGGTCCGAACAGGGCCTCCGTAGTGGCGGTCCGAACAGGGCCTCTGTAGAGGCGGTCCGAACAGGGCACCAGATTGGTCAGGGGTAGTAGGTAGGTCCCCACCCACCCACCCAGTCCACAGTTGGACCGTAGTGAATAACTCTGTCATGTTAATCACCCGTAGATCTTCTCTCTCTCTCTCTCTCTCTCTCTCTCTCTCTCTCTCTATATATATATATATATATATATATATATATATATATATATATATATATATATATATATATATATATATTATCCCTGGGGATAGGGGAGAAAGAATACTTTTCACGTATTCCCTGCGTGTCGTAGAAGGCGACTAAAAGGGGAGGGAGCGGGTGGCTGGAAATTCTCCCCTCTCGTTTTTTTTGTTTTTTTTTAATTTTCCAAAAGAAGGAATAGAGAAGGGGGCCAGGTGAGGATATTCCTTCAAAGGCCCAGTCCTCTGTTCTTAACGGTACTTCGCTAACGCGGGAAATGGCGAATAGTCTGAAAGAAAAAGAAAGAATATATATATATATATATATATATATATATATATATATATATATATATATATATATATAATGTGTGTGTGTGTGTGTGTGTGTGTGTGTGTGTGTGTGTGTGTGTGTGTTTACGACAGTATGAGATCCTACTGTGAATGTCATTCGTTGTTAGCAGAATTTCCCCAGAAAAGTAATTACCCCCGTCCGGTAATTCATCCGGTAATTGTGACTATACTTTCTTAATGATTTTTTTTTAAACTGATTTTCAGGTCCTTTGATTATGATTTGGAACTTTTGCGTTTAGTTAAAAGTTTTCCTAATGCCTCATAGTCCAGCTTGAACGGTTTTAAGCTTTGAGTGAAGATAACCGTAACCATTTTGGACAGTGAGAAGGACTTACCGTAACCATTTTGGACAGTGAGAAGGACTTACCGTAACCATTTTGGACAGTGAGAAGGACTTACGTAACCATTTTGGACAGTGAGAAGGACTTACCGTAACCATTTTGGACAGTGAGAAGTATTTACGTAACCATTTTGGACAGTGAGAAGGACTTACGTAACCATTTTGGACAGTGAGAAGGACTTACCGTAACCATTTTGGACAGTGAGAAGGACTTACGTAACCATTTTGGACAGTGAGAAGGACTTACCGTAACCATTTTGGACAGTGAGAAGGACTTACCGTAACCATTTTGGACAGTGAGAAGGACTTACCGTAACCATTTTGGACAGTGAGAAGGACTTACGTAACCATTTTGGACAGTGAGAAGGACTTACGTAACCATTTTGGACAGTGAGAAGGACTTACGTAACCATTTTGGACAGTGAGAAGGACTTACCGTAACCATTTTGGACAGTGAGAAGTATTTACGTAACCCATCTCTTACCCGATAATGTCAAGCTTGATTTTGAGTTACTTCATCCGAAAGATTGAGCTACCGTGGCGGCTTGAGCCATCAGGCTTGATGAGGGCCTAGATGAACTGAAATTTGGTGCCCGCGAAAGAGCTAATTTTGTAAATTGTTTGGTAATGTGGAAATTGGGTTGTTGCTCCGATGTTATATTAATTTTTTTCATGTCTCGTGTGGTTATTATTATTTCTGTGTGTTACTGGGAAAGAGTTTTACACTTGTGTTGCTCCGTCAGCTGTCTTTTACTCCTCTGTACACACAAACACACACACACACACACACACACACCTTTAGCTTATCACAGGTACCCATTCTATCGATCAGCCACGAAGGGAGGATGAACAGCTGGGTGGACTGTGGACCGGTTGGTGCGACCAGGATTCGAACCTGTGCAAGTTTGATCCCAAGCGGCCTTTGCGTGCGTGAAGGTGTGTGTGTGTGTGTGTGTGTGTGTGTGTGTGTGTGCCTTTATCCGTGATATTGGGTGGTTCTGTGTTAATTGTTTTGTAAACTGTTGATTCCATTAGAGTCGCTGGGTTACTGACCTCAGGAGGAGAGGTTAGGTGTTTAGTATGCAAGTATGGTGTAGTGGACTCACACACAGACTGCAGGGCACCCCCAGCCAGACCCCCTTGTGCTGTCACAGTGTTGAGGCAAATTTCCTTAATGAATAAATGAGTCGGGGGTGTAATTACTGCTTGACCTCTCTCTCTCTCTCTTCTCTCTCTCTCTCTCTCTCTCTCTCTCTCTCTCTCTCTCTCTCTCTCTCTCTCTCTCTCTCTCTGAGACCGTGGGTGCAGAGGATGGAAAGGCATAGCAACGTGTGGTGTTTGTTTTTCTTTTCCTGTCATGTCATAATATGCCTTATTTCATCATGTTGATTACCCCATGTCATGTCATACTACGCCTTATTTCACCTTATTTCATCATGTTGATTGTCCCATGTCATGTCATACTATGCCTTATTTCACCTTATTTCATCATGTTGATTGCCCCAAGTCATGTCATAATATGCCTTATTTCACCTTATTTCATCATGTTGATTGCCCCAAGTCATGTCCTAATATGCCTTATTTCACCTTATTTCATCATGTTGTTGACTGTCCCGTGGGCG
This sequence comes from Panulirus ornatus, assembly GCF_036320965.1. Taxonomy (NCBI): domain Eukaryota; kingdom Metazoa; phylum Arthropoda; class Malacostraca; order Decapoda; family Palinuridae; genus Panulirus; species Panulirus ornatus. The sequence continues at coordinate 9,628,571 of NC_092238.1, read as the reverse complement.
AAAGTGTTTCTACGAGAGCCAGCAACTTCGGCTGAGTGGTGTTGAACAGTTCGTTGTTCATGTTGACTTGCGCCCTCAGCTTTAAGTTGTAATATACGTGAATGTTGGTATTCGATTTTTGGCGAATGTTTCCATTGTATTTGTTGTCCGGCCTTTGAATACCGTAGATTTTAAAATGCACCTCTGCCCTCGACGACAACCATGGGCGAATGGACCTTTTGTAGAAGATACGCCCCGGCAGATCATCAGTCATTTAGCAGGCAATGTAAGGGAGAGAGATGGAAAAAAGAAAAAACCATTCCTGTGTTGTTTTCCCCTCCCCGAGTGACCTCACCGTGGTCCTCGGCCAGTTGAACGTATCGGGATGGTTTTGGGACGATCCGTATTCGCTACACTCGGTGCTCTGGTGAGTCCTGATTGATGTGGTTAGTCAGAGGTAAGGACATATGACCCATAGGATGGACTAGGAGGTGAGGAAGTAGGGATGAACGGAAAAATGCGAAGAGATTAGACCGTGAAGTACAGAGGTAGAAAGCAGGTGGGCTGTCCACCTAGCGGAGACGATGTTAACCAACAATGAGCTATTTCAGGGTTAGTATATCGAGTTCTGATTCCCACTGATATATATATATATATATATATATATATATATATATATATATATATATATATATATATATATATATATATATATATATATATGGCGTCCAAGCTACGTCTCTTCGTTGTTTATCAGCTGACTCATATTTCTTTCTTGTATCTCCCCTGATGATGTGATTATTACACGAAAGTGCACTTGGGAACTTATCGTGTTTCACTTTCCCCGTGGACTCATAGGAATATATGTATATATATATATATATATATATATATATATAGAGAGAGAGAGAGAGAGAGAGAGAGAGAGAGAGAGAGAGAGAGAGAGAGAGAGAGAGAGAACATGGCTAGGTAGATCAGTACCCCCTTCTGATTGCTGTACTTGGTTGTTTTCTTAAGTGACGTGACTGATTGTGTGGTTCGTTGCTCAGTTAATTGCGTAATTATTTGACCAGTTGACTCCATGGCTGGTTCTTGGTTGTGCAGCTGGTTTACTTTTTGAGCAATGTTTTATATCCCTTGGGTTTAACATTAAGGCCAGGTGGCCTTTGGAAGTCAGGTCAAAGGCTTCCTGACTGTCGTACGTAAGGGTAGTACCGCCGTGCTCAAAGATCGTACCGTCGTGCTCAAAGGTCGTACCGTCGTGCTCAAAAGTCGTACCGATGTGCTCAAAGGTCGTACCGTCGTGCTCAGAGGTCGCACCGCCGTGCTCAAAGGTCGTACCGTCGTGCTCAAAGATCGTACCGTCGTGCTCAAAGGTCGTACCGTCGTGCTCAGAGGTCGCACCGCCGTGCTCAAAGGTCGTACCGTCGTGCTCAAAGGTCGTACCGATGTGCTCAAAGGTCGCACCGGCGTGCTCAAAGGTCGTACAGCCGTGCTCAGAGTCGCACCGCCGTGCTAATAGGGTAAGCCGGTTGGTATAATTGGCTATTTGAATTTGTTAAGTGGTTACATATGGCAGGATGGTTGACCGTTTCCTCACCTAGTTATCTGGACAAGTAATTACGTGATTCACCGACAGACAGTTAGAGGTGGTTAGCTGGTGGTTAGCTGGCTAGCACTGTCGTGTGACCAGATGGCTCACCTTGCTCACCTTGTTCAGTGAGGTAACCCTCTAGAACGGCATTTTGCCGCCATAGTGACAGTGACACTCAAGAGGCTACACTGAAACGCGGTGTCCCACCCAAACGAGAGTCAACCGCAGTTCACACCATAACACGGAGACTGGCGAAGATGCGGGAATTCACCAAACCAGCTAGATTTTCCTTGAACCGTAAATTCTGTACGAGGAAAAACGAAGTTGAAAGTACCGCAGTCGACGACACCAAGAAGACGACGGACCGCGTACGCGCGACCTCCAGGGCGGTGACGAACCGAGATCAAAGAGGACGACGGGGACGGCGAGGTGTGTCACCAGCCTCACGGGGAATGAACCAAGACGACATCAGACTGTCCACACAACGACGGAGACGAACCACCGCAAGAACAGTAGATGAAGGATTGAACCGCCAACTGTCTGTCCGTCTGTCTGTCTGTCTGTCTGTCTGTCACGAAGCTGGGCGACAAGTCCGTGGCCGTCCGTGAAAGTCTTCCCAGATAACGAGACTTGCGGCATATTTACACCTGGCGACCCAACTTGTGGTGAGGGTAATTTCCCGGGGCGCCAGCCCAGCGCCCAACTCGCACTTTATCACACACACTGCCTTCGCCGCTCTGCCTCCCTGAACTTCCTCCAGCTTGATGCGTTTTTTAATTGGAATACTTTGGGGGGTGGTGGGTGGGAAGAGAGAGAGAGAGCTGCTGTTAATTAAAGCGATGATGAGGTTGACTCTACCGACAGTGAAACGTGTTGGGTAAGTTGAGAAGGGAGAGTCGTTTTGAGTTACTGTCTCCATATTTTAATCCATTTATCGGAGATGATAAACTTCCGTTAATGAAATGTGTGACGTCAACGCCTCGAGCGACGATGGTGCGAAATTGCTCCTGTTTCACCGGCTGCTTTGACTGTGCTCCCTCCACGCTCGTGGATCACACCGTCCTGCTCAAGAGCTAAGGCCTAGTTATATAAGCAGGATAATGCAAGCCAGCCATTTTTAAGTCCTTGAAATACAGCAGACGGATCCCACACTTTTGTTTATCTCTGCGCAACATATCGTTCGCGAGGGCTGTGCTCCTCCATGTGCCGAGGCATGCCGGATGCTTACCTCTGTGAACAGCGTCATGTCTTTCGTGTGTACGTGAAATGGTAGCCGTCAGGCTCCTAGCCAAGCCAGACGACGAGGCGCCACTTCATTCCAGTCTCTGCAGCCAGCAACGCATGTAGGGTGACCTCGATTGTGATTACCATTTGTGTGTTAAGAGGAGAGAGTTGTACACTCGTGTTGTCCCATCTCCTAACCTTGTTTATATATATCATTTCATTACTCCTATGTGTGTTTACACACACACACACACACACACACACACACACACACACACACACACACATCGAGCAGTCCCAAGGGGAAGATTGATGCCTGGGTTGTGTATGGGCCAATTTGCCGCGCCCAGAATTCGAACCTTTGTGGGCCCAAACCCAGGCAGGCCCGTGTCAGGTAAAATTGTGTGAAACAAGGGGAATGGAAAGTATTTAAAGATGTGGATGAAGTGTATGGCATGCGAAAGCTGGGCAAGTGGCTCGAGAGAAACTCATCCGGTGGCAATGAAAAATGATTTTGAATTACATGTTTCGTTCATAGCTTTTACTAGGTTGCTTAAGATTTACGTACACACGATAGAATGAGTATCATAATGCTGATTGTGCGAATCATTATGGCACCAAGTACGAAGCATTTTGAGGAGTGCTCAATGCTAGCCTGTTTTCATGATGATATATCGCTTGTCATCGGCATTTTATGTCATTTTCCATAAATGTCACATTGACATATATTTTGGTGAAAATGATTCTTAAGTGAGGCAACCCTTACAGTTGGGAAATTTGTCTCACATACGATTAAAACAAAAACGAAACAAAGCAAAACATTCAGTCTTACCAGTCCTACTGAGACAACGCGAGTCGTATTGATCAATTCGAAATTCATCGAATCCAACCCGGAAGATACTTATTTCACCGTGTGCACGTTCTGTTCATTGTATCGTACGGGTGTGCAGGATTTCCTATTGCTCATTTGTAAGCGCTGAAACACTTGCCTCCGATACTTTCATGAAAAGTGCCGAGAATATTGGTGTGGGTCACACACACACAAGCAATTCTGATCTTTAAAAAGTTACCGTGATGGCAATGTAGACAGTACAGTCAGCTGATACCTACGTGTGCCAAACTGCGCCATGGACCAACAGCAGGATGGCTGGTATTGCTCGAAGTATGATCTCCACTTTGATGAGCTTTCGTGTATTATAATGACGTGTTCGCCAGGTAATACGTCACCCCTCATGGTTTTACTTGGCGGATGTGTTCGTTGTCGTAACTTCAGCTGCAGGTTTTTATTGTTTTTATTTTTTGTTGTTATTATTAACATTCCGCCACCAGAGGGAAGGAAAACGTGTGTGTGTGTGTGTGTGTGTGTGTGTGTGTGTTGTGAACCTTGGGTTGAGCGGAGGTGAGGGTGAGGGGGTGGACGGGCGTTGACCTAGCCCCGGCCACCACCATTGATCAGCATGCCAGAAGTCGCCAGCTCTCCTCTGTTATTTCACATTGTAAAGAAAACGTAGAGTGGTTCCCACTGGGCCACAACAACCCCAAACCCCCCTTGCCCTCATCATCACGGGTTGCTGGGGGGTGATGTTTCGTTCTTTGATGGTGTGACGTGACGTAACATTTGTCGATGCTGATGATCATTAAAATAACTAGAAGGAAGACTGCTGCATTACTCGCGAGAGCCGCCAGCCAACTCGCTAATTGGTGGTCTCGTAAGTTAGTGACTCAAGGCCAGCTTTGTGCTCGGTCATTTTGCCAAAGAGGATCTTATGTCTTCCGTCTGGCCTGTGTGGGAAAGTGTTCTGCTGCTTACGGCTGCCGGAGCCGCTGCCGTCATAACACCTGTGCGTGTGCATGTGTGTGTGTGTGTGTGTGTGTGTGTGTGTGTGTGACGGAGGATGCACAAGCAAATCTACACCCCGACGACCCTCTCTCGGCTCCACGCGAGTTGCCTCACAGCTCCTCACTGCCGCTGGGTCCTCCTCCTCATTATCTGTAGCCCTTCGGACTCTTAGTGTCCCTCACACCACACTGTCTTCATTTTGACCCTGTGAGACTTCCACTACCTCTAACTCCTGCCTCATCCCTCCTCCCTCACTCCCCTACCGCTCCTCACTGCCTCTCACCACCTCTCCCTCAACATGTTTACACCTTCCCATGTCTAGCCCCTCTCCTCTCGTGTTATCTCCTCTCTGTACAGCTTGTCAGCGGAACCCTTCCAGGAATAATATATTTTTGCTCCCTCGGTGAGGTTATCTCCAAGTTACTCTTTTTTTATCTTGGTGTTTTGTCCTAGTGGAAGGCAATGTCAGGTTAAGGTATATTTTTTTGGGGGGGAGTCTCGAGGTCCTGTTTGGCGGTGTAAGTTTAATGACAGATCAGGTTTTCTGGGTGGGTTTTGTTATTACGTTTGTGTCGTATTATTTATTTTCTGTCTCTTTCCCTGACCTCCCCTCCACCCTCATCCCTAATAGATGATTGATGATAGATTTTTATCTTATGGTGTCAGTCGATGATTGATGATATTTTCAAGCTTATGATGTAAGTCCTTATGGCTTTATGACATGAATTTGTGAAGGGTGGATTTCTGTTTTGGTGGTGGTGGTGGGGTGTGTTGTCCAGGTCAGCCGTTAAGGGCCTTTGTCATGGTTTTGTTCCCATGATTTTGGCTTCAGATTTGATCTAGTCGGGTTCACTACTGATTTGGCTTGGTCTTATTATCACATATACGTTTTCAGTGAATTATATATATATATATATATATATATATATATATATATATATATATATATATATATATATATATATATATATATATATCTTCATTACTTCTCTTTTGTTTTCAACTCGAAAGGAGTTAGGCGTCATTTCCTGTTAGTGTGCCTTGTGTATATGGTGATCCATGGGTGTACTTATACCTGCGTGTTTCGCAGTACTGATGGTTACGTCTCTTGCAGCATGACTCTGCCAGCAGGTGAGGTTTGGTGCTGTACACACATACACACACACACCTTCCATCCCTCTCCTCGACCTCCGTCATTCCTGGACGTCTCTACTCAACGAATTTTTTTTCCCTACCACACGAAATGTTTTGGAAACATCTAATGTTTCGTGTTGGTGTCTCAGCACTCCCTCACCCCTCACTGTCTCCCCAGTGTTCACCCCCCCCCCTCCACACTCCATCTATCTACCTCCCTCCCCTTACCTCTATGCCCTTATACCCAAACCGCCCCCGAGTGCCCACCACACTTCGGCAGTTTGCCTGTGTTCCTCTCGCCCCAGCTGCGCCCACCGCGCACACCCCCCACCTCTGTTGTCCCCATGGCCCCCTACACCCCTACACGGTCCTCCATACCCGAGATGTCCCCCAGGTCCTCCACACCCCCAGATATCCCAGAGCCCTCCACACCCCAGCAGTCTCCTAAGCCCGCTACACTCCAGCAGTCCCCCCAGAACCCTCCACACCCCAGCAGTCCCCCAGAACCCTCCACACCCCAGCAGTTCCCCAGAACCCTCCACACCCCAGCAGTCCCCCAGAACCATCCACACCCCAGCAGTCCCCCAGAACCCTCCACACACCAGCAGTTCCCCAGAACCCTCCACACCCCAGCAGTCCCCCAGAACCCTCCACACCCCAGCAGTTCCCCAGGCCCGTTACACTCCAGTACTCCCTCCGGGCCACTCTAAGTGCCCCCCTTGGCCCTCCATACCTACCAACTGTCCCTTGGGCCCTCCACACCCCAGCTGTCTAGCTGGCCTTCCACGCTCAGCTGTCCCTTAGGCCCCCCACCCCCTCCTCCCAGCTGTTTTGCGGGCCCCCCCACACCCCAGCTGTCTTGTGGGCCCTACACAGCCCCAACTTTACCTCGGGCCCTCTACAACCATCTTATCCCCTCCACCGGGATTTCTGCACCCCCTCCCCCAACAGTCGCCTGGCGCGCCCCCCTCCCTCACCCTCACCCCACCTTACCCCATGTTTACTCGGGCCCGGCACATGTCCATCAGGTTCCGCTCGCGTGTCGCCCGCCCCAGTGGGCCTGCGTGTCCACTGCACCTATACTCATGCAGCGACCGTCTGATTACGGGGGGGGGCTGCCTTGTTGGCTAGCATCTATCTCGCGCGTTCTGACGGCGAAGAAGTAGTGGTGTTGGTGGTGGTGGGTTACGTCCCTGGGATTCCCGCGAAGGATCCGCAAGACGAACACTTTGTCCCGCTGCACCTGGGGCTCGGGGAGCGGTCAGTGTAGGTCAGGCCGCGGCGGTGAGGAGGAGTCTTTCTGCCGACCGGTGTCGAGTGTCGCCATCTTTGGTCCTCCGGAGTGTAATCCTACACGGAGCTGGTGGGGGTCGCCACCGCCGCCTCGTTTCACAGCTCCCTACCCCGGCCACCCGCCACCTCACACCACTTGTCACAGTTCTTGGTAAGTTTCGTGGTTCCTGAAGAAGGACTTTTTTTTTTGCAGTTTACTTACACATTCTGTGTCGTATGATAATCGTTCCTGATGATATGTTCTGGTAAATATTGTGACATGGGAATGGGAGGTTGCCAAAACAAAAACAAAGAATATTTAAATAAAGAAATGAATGAATAATGGTTTATTGAAATTAGGTAGCCATTGGCTGAATATACACAGTAAATGCATTAGAGTTATTATACAACTGGGAGGTCATGTTAGTTCCTAGTTAACTTATCATACAAGAGCTAAAGAATAAAGTGAGTTAAATATTTCCTTTCTATGGATAAGCGCATGGGTGAAGTACGTGTATATAGGCAGTGTGACAGATGTACGAGGGATGGCGGATGTAAAAGGAACATTGAGTAAATAAGATGCACTTGTTTGAATAGTAAGTTATGAATGTTTATAGTTATACAGTAGGCGGGGGCAGTGTCGTGTGTGTAATGTGACTGGTGAATCAGCTGTGATTGTCTGTCGTGTATCCTTTGCAGGTTCACCATAACTGCTGAATAAACATAGAGAAAGTGCCGGCTTACCAGTATTTACAACCTCACTCTGCCATGTCGTAGGACTAGCAATGTATGTGCCCCTAGGAGTAGGGAACTTCTCACTTCAAAGAAGTCCATCATTTCCATGCTACTGAGTGCTAAGCACTGAAGCTGCAGGAGCCGTATGAAAAGGTGGCCTTGCTCTGAGGAAGTATACGTAGGTTGGTAGATGCATGCTGAAGTAGGCACTGGTATTACAGGTAGTGAGCGAACTATGTAGCTGGATGTGGTAGCATCATGAGGGCCCCGGGGAAATGCCATGGTTGTGGTCATGTGGCAAGCCATGTGGCAGTGCCAGCTCCAGGTTTGGTTGTGTAGTGTAGGACGAATGACAGTCGTAGGGCAGGCTGACTTGGTGCTTGGTGTGTGTGTGTGTGGAGTGACGGAGGCATTAGGGGTGTTGGATGACGTAGGTTCTGGAAGGGCTTTTGTGGGACCCGAGGTTCTGGTAGGGGTATGGGGTGACCGAGGTTCTGGTAGTGAGTGTGGGGTGACTGAGGTTCTGGTAGTGAGTGTGGGGTGACGGTGGCTCTGGTAGTGGGTGTTGGGGTGACTGAGGTTCTGGTAGTGAGTGTGGGGTGACGGAGGTTCTGGTAGTGAGTGTGGGGTGACTGAGGTTCTGGTAGTGAGTGTGGGGTGACTGAGGTTCTGGTAGTGAGTGTGGGGTGACCGAGGTTCTGGTAGTGAGTGTGGGGTGACGGAGGTTCTGATAGTGAGTGTGGGATGACTGAGGTTCTGGTAGTGAGTGTGGGGTGACGGTGGTTCTGGTAGTGAGTGTGGGGTGACGGTGGTTCTGGTAGTGAGTGTGGGGTGACGGTGGTTCTGGTAGTGAGTGTGGGGTGACTGAGGTTCTGGTAGTGAGTGTGGGGTGACCGAGGTTCTGGTAGTGAGTGTGGGGTGACTGAGGTTCTGGTAGTGAGTGTGGGGTGACGGAGGTTCTGGTAGTGAGTGTGGGGTGACCGAGGTTCTGGTAGTGAGTGTGGGGTGACCGAGGTTCTGGTAGTGAGTGTGGGGTGACTGAGGTTCTGGTGTGAGTGTGGGGTGACTGAGGTTCTGGTAGTGATTATGGGGTGACGGTGGTTCTGGTAGTGGGTGTTGGGGTGACTGAGGTTCTGGTAGTGAGTGTGGGGTGACCGAGGTTCTGGTAGTGAGTGTGGGGTGACCGAGGTTCTGGTAGTGAGTGTGGGGTGACGGTGGTTCTGGTGGTGGGTGTTGGGGTGACTGAGGTGATGTAGGATTGGGTGTATGGGATGCTGAGGGTGTGGGGCGACTGGATGGGTGCAGTGCGGTCACCCCACGCGGTCAGGTTGCCCTCCCTGACCCCCTCATGACCTGGGACACTGGGCGGCTGGGGGTTAATTACCCTCACCCTCCCTCACCCCTGCCTCCTCCTCCACCACCACCAACCACACTTGACTGAGGCTTGTTTACTCCAAGGGAGGATGGCTCCTCTCACCCGTTGACCTGACCTTTATCTCCTCCCGTACACACACACACACACACACACACACACACACACACACACACACACACACACACACACACACACACACACTTGTTTTGATTGAAGATACAAAAATCTTCTTGTCAGGAAACAGCTGATTCAGTTCTCTGTCTGCAAACTTCTCACATTTTAATGTTTGTAAACTCATTCATAGACAGGGAAACAATGCAGGCTCACTTGAGCCTTTGATTATTATTATTATTATTATTATTATTATTATTATTATTATTATTATTATTATTATTATATCATCACCATCATCATCATCACCATCATCATCATCATCATCATCATTATCATCATCATCCCTGGGGACAGGAAGAAAGAATATCAACCACGTGTCTCCTGTGTGTGTCGTGGATGGCAACGAAAAGGGAAATGGGAGTGGAGGAGGGCTGGAAATCCTCACCTCCTGGACTTTCGTAGCGGTGCTCTTGCCAACGTAGTAATAAAGGAAGGAGCTAAGGGAGGATTTTTTTTCCTGGAAGTCTCAGTCGTCGTTTCCCCATGCTACAAAATGATCATAGGCACATTTAGCTTCAACTGCAGAGAGAGAGAGAGAGAGAGAGAGAGAGAGAGAGAGAGAGAGAGAGAGAGAGAGAGAGAGAGAGAGAGAGACAGACAGACAGACAGACAGACAGACAGACAGACAGACAGAGAATTGGTTCAGTAAAGGATGTCAGAACGCGAAAGAGCCTCTGGGTGTGTTATGAAGAGCACTGCAACCGGCCAGCATCTGAAAGGTATGAGAGAACCAAGAATGATTGTAACGGGATAAGAAGGAAGGACTAGAGAAACTTTGAGGGGAATATTCTAGACATGGCAGAAGATGATCCAAAAGTTTTCCCACCCAAAAAAAAAATCAAAAGTGAATTGTCAGCCAGGCTAAAGGATTCATAAGTAGGATATGCATGGAGTTGAATGACTAGTTCAGATGTGTTTTAACACTTTAGCCGCAACAACATTGAGATGGAATGGGTCGGAGGACATGGAAAGCTTAGAAACGGACTGGAAAATGGCTTATGCTTGTAATGAGATCTCTCCGTTTGTGTTGAAGACGTGCGCAGACGCTTGACAGATCTCTTAGGACTTAAAGTATTGTTTAGAATGTCGCTAAATGAAGGTAAATTGCCAGAGGAAGTAGAAGAGGGCAGATGTCATCACTGTCTTTAAGACAGGAGACCGGGGATTTGCGCTGGACTGCAGATGAATGTGGTCTGTAAAAGTAGTGGACAGAAGAGCTGAGGTACAGTGAGAGATTTACAGGCCATAGATTTGTCCAACGTGGCTGAGTAAGGGATGACTTGATCACAACCCGTAAGTTTCTAAACCAGTTTGATGATGTCCAGAACGTACACTTCCTCGAAAGATGCAAAGTCACTGTTTTAACTGTCTGCATGAGGCCGGACGTATTAAGAAGTAAAGCTTATAGCTGGGTCTCTCACACATTATCATAATGTGACGTTTGTGGGGTAATGGATACTAACAGCCCTTGAATCATATTTGATTGTTATTAACTTAAGATTGCTCATGAAGACGTTTACAGTGATAATGAGGCAGATACAGATTACAGACACTTTAGGTGGTTACCCAGCGGGACGTACATACATTATTAATGATCACTTAAGGAGTATTGTGTAAGTGACATGATGTTACGTAAAATCCAAGAGGAGAGACACGGGTAAACACATGACAGTATGAGGTAATTGGTGTTTGGAGATTAAATGGGATCTGTGAACAAACAACTTATTGCAGCATCTCCAGCAGCTCCTCTCTCTTTACCGTCACCTCCACGCGAACACACAAGGGCAGCAGTTTGCCGTATAAGGTAGGGGGTTGGGGAGGGAGGTTGTATACTGGAAATGCTGCATTGTGGAACGCGCTACGTACGATATCCCTTCCACTTTGGTGGCACACGTCCGACCTTCGTTTTATGGCCGCGCCGTCTGTCCAACACAGAGCCGGAGGCTTGAGAGGGTGGGAACACAGGCAGTGTAGTGACTTGTCATAATCACTCGTGTTGGCCCTCATCCCGCTATAAATGTCTTGTGGCCCCTTGTGGTTTGACCCAGTGGACACCCGGAAACGCCTTGTGGTTTAACCCACGGGGCCACCAAGACATAACGTGGCGTTAAAGAAGAAACTTCTTAGAAAAGATATAGAGAAGTAGATTTTTAAACTATATGAGTAGTGGATGACTGGGATGAACTGAGTGGTGAAATTATGAATGCTGACCACATACAGAAGTTTCATAAATTGAATGATAACAGAGAAAGTTCAAGAGACGTGGCCCCACGTGTGAAGAACTTGTTCCCCACACTGCAGGAGCAAGTGGTTACACACACTTTTCTCTGTGAAAGAGTCACTGAACATTTTCTTTCTAGCTTCTCTGGTGTGGCGTTGTCCTCATTTTGTCCCCCCTCGTCTGTCTGTAAACCTCTCACGTTTTATTAGTCTCCACTGAAGCCGGTGGGTCATTCGAGCAGAAATTATCGACCTGTGGTCCCTTATCAGATTTACTCATAAGTGTCTGTCCAGTTATTTGGTATGGGTCCCCCAGAGGACAAAGTGGTTCTGATTGGATGAAATTTCAAAGGAGAATCTAGTCCAGGGAAACCACAGAGGAGACTGAAGGAAAATATTACAGACGCGAAGGATGGATGGATGAGTGGTTCTTCTTCTCCGTCAGATGTCGTCATTTCATGCCGATCTGACTCTTGACTTACAGCCTGTCGTTGGTCGTGATGGGCCGAAATGTCAAGAATTTTCGTGTCGGTAGCCACGCAGCAGATGCAGCCGAAAATTTTCGTAAATGGTAAATGGACGGATCGTGATCCGCTTTCCTCATTTGCTGCCCACCTGGCATTGAACGTGGCCGCCACACGGCAAAAATAGTCTCTGGCTGAGACCTCAGCAATCCTTTTTCTGGGAATTCCTCGAGCTGAGTGAATAAAAACTCTACAGAAACGATTGGTGGATGGTACTTGATGAAGTTCTTTATTCCGTGTCAACCTGACCTTCAGTATGGTTGCCAGGCCGTGATTGACCAGGCGAGAGGTAAAGGCTATATTGCACCTTCTCGTTTTGTCATTTCTGTTGCTTTTCTTTCGTTCTGAGATATAAAAGGAGACGAAAATAACTTCAAGGAAAGGTCATTCATTATTAGCATCATTGAAGAGAGGAATGTATATCCCTCGTCACAAGTGGAAGGCTTGACCGGTGTGTCGTGTCCTGTGTCCTGGATGGCCCCGTGAAGTTTTTGTGGCGGAGGAGATCCCTTGTGTGGCACGGCAGGCAGGAACCCCGCAGCAGGAGGTCCAGGTGCTGTCCCTATGTCGCCAACACTACCCTGGCCACCAACCCCACCCTGGCCACCAGCCGTACCCCAGCCACAAGCCTTAACATATGATATTCTTGAGATCACCGCTACCCCAACCACCAACCCTTTCCCTGGCATCCCTCCCAAACTATACCACTAGTCTCACCCTCGTCACCACCGCATCTGCCGCCATCTCGCCCCATCCACTTTCGAAACAGCTTAAGCCTTTCTACTCGAGAAGTACTTGCCACCGTAAACCTCTCTTATGCCAACCCTACCCTTACCATCCTCCTGCCATACTCACTCATGCCTTTCCCAAACCACCCCCTCGCTTTCTCCACCCTCAGCCCACCCACTACCCTTACCTACCACTCTGGTCGTACCCTCGCTCCTGCCTCTCCGAGACTTCTCCTGACGCTGCCACACACACACTTACACACACACACACACACACACACACACACACACACACACACACACACACACCACCGCCACCACCTCTTCGTTCAGACTGCCTTAACCCCCACTTCCCTCATCTTACCACAGGAACTCTTGTTGCTCCCACAGCATTCGATCCCTTTCACTCCCGGATCAGTCCCATCCTTGCCACCCTTTGGACCTACACCGCCGCCTTTGCTGCTCTCCTGCCTCCTATCCTTCTCCCACTTTCAGACCACTCCCATTTTTGGTAGCCTCAGACTATCCTCCGTGATAGTCACTTTCAGACCACGCTCAAACCAGTCCCATATATTACCATTGAGGCCACTTCTATTGTGATTTCTCGTGCGTGTCCTCGCCTTGCTTTCTTCAGACCAGGGGAGAGATAATTAAGTGGTTCGTGTTATATATATGGCCGTTGGGGCCCTTAAGACGACACTCGGTGGCTGATGAAAATCTTACCTGGTGAAGGACTGACGTGAGAAATGTCTTATGGCTAATGACACACGGCCAAAACATGTAAGTCAGAGAACCTCATTTATGGTGGTTTTTGGCGAGTCGTAATCGTAGGCGTCAGTCAGCACGGGCGCCGTTGTAAGAATCCCCACAATAAAGCCATCAGGTCGTTGATGAGGTGATGGTCCCTCAGCAGAAGCAGCGGGCGGACAACACTGCGATCCTTCCGCGTGTTGCGCCACGCGCGTTGTCTTGCTGTAGCCGTTGGACCACTCACTGGTACTTGGCCGCCCACACCTAGTGTGCCCGAGCTGTGGCCTCACCATCGCACGTAAGGAGGCCATCGGGTACCACCCGTTATGGCAGCAGCCGCAGCTCACAATACACCTTCCTCTTTGACCTACTAACGAGCTGATACAACAGGTATTGGACTTTGTCAGGACGAAGAAAGGAAACGTCAATTGGCCTGTTGACCAGTTCAAAGCACCTTCTGTTTACAGTCGTTACTGCTCGTGTATTTATCTAATCTGTGCATGAAATTTCCCAGCGTGTTCGGTATCTGTGACCTCTCTTATCTAAGTCAAATTCAAATCGTTCCTTTTCAGTGTTCGTGACCCCACTCAAAGACTGGTTTCATTCGTTTCTGTTTCCTGCTAATGTTTACCTGTCTCTTCACAGACTCTGAAATTCTCTCGTCTTTACGTGTTTTCTGCTGGATTGATGATTTTGAGTACGTTCCTTTTGTTCTTACTCGCCTTTTCTTTTTACATTCATCCTTTGGTTTGCGGTGAACATTCGTACAGGGACCCTTGCCATCCCGTGCTGGACATGATTTGACTGTAGGACCAAGCCAACTTCAGCTGTTGTATTCCTACTAAAGATTTTGTTCAGAAACTGCGTCTGGTTTTGTGGAGGTTTCCTGTGTCGATTCCATATTTATGAGTAGCCTTGTGACACCATCGCTGTTGTCCGTGAACTAATGTTGTCGTTATTATTCATTTTTATTTATTTATATGTTTATTATACATAATCGCTGTTCCTGCGTCAGCAACGTAGCGCCAGGAAACAGTCGAAGAATGACCCATCCGCTCATATATATATATATATATATATATATATATATATATATATATATACATATATATATATATATATATATATATATATATATATATATATATATATATATATATATATATACATAAACGCCCACGTATGCATATATTCATACATATACATATCAGTAATAACATTATAATGGCAACAACTATTTTCATTATTATCGTTTTTTTTCCAACTTGTAGACAGAGAGTTCTTTACCAGTGTTGTATTTGAACGTACAGTACTCTGATATTATGTATTTATATTGTGTTTAAAGATAATCTGGCCTCTTGCTGTCATAACGAATGCCAATAACACCATTCCCTTATTTTTCAACGGGACAGGGGACCCTTTAGGTCCTTGTTTACACCTGTCATCCACTTACACTATTCCCCCATTATTCAACGGGACAAGGACCCTCAAGGTCCCTAATTACACCCTCCTTTTGTCGATGTTTTGTACCCATTCTATGCTCTGCACCTGCCTCCACCTATCCCAGGACTCTGCCCTTCACCCTTGCTATCACAGAGACGCTTTGTCTGTGTATTCTCAGTAAGATTATGTCCTTTAAGTTAGGATAGATTCTTGTAGATTAGAATAAATTCTTTTTGTCCTCCTGAGCGGCCGTGGAGTGTGCGCTCTGACCAATCCCGTGGGCGGTGGGGCGAAAGTGCACTAAAGGTATAGGGGTCTGACTGGGCCTCCATAATTCAGTGACATCACAAGTTACATAATAAATGGGCAACAGTGAAAAAAAGGATTGAATAGCAATGACAAAGGATTGGCCAACATTGGAAAAGGATTGGGCAACATTGGAAAAGGATTGGGCAACATTGGAAAAAGATTGGACGAGAATGGAAAAGGATTGGACAACAGTGAAAAATGACCAGACAAGACTGAAAAGAGGATTGGACAGCAATGAAAAAGGATTAGACAACTGAAAAAAAAAAAAAGAGGATTGGACAGCAGTGAGAAAGGCTCGTGGAACAGTGAAATGATTACTTGAAAAGTTGCTCAGTATACGTGCTGTGTTATCTGAGACAGAGTCACAATGATACCATTATATAACAGGATATATGATAAGTGAACTACCGGTGTTGCCAATTGGTAGAGTTCGTACCTTTTTTTCCCCAGTATGTGAGGTAAAAGAGTATTGGGGATGAAAATACGTACCCATACAATGCAGTGTTATCCCTGAATCCGCTCATTTTGTATAGATTCCAGTACACATTGTTACAGGGCGTGGGAGACCTCTTTGGTGGCGGCAGGGTTTTGTCTTACGTCTGTTTAGTATCAGCAGGATGGGCGAACAACGCTGCTGAGTATCCGTAGCTCAGACTGAGCTAGGCAACATCATCGTTAAGGTATCCACGTGTCCCCGTAGTGGCACCATGTTTGTATGGTTCTTGCTGCATGAGGGAGGGATGGTAGATGGCTCTGTATGTGTTCGTTTCACTTGGTTTTGTTGCAAGCTCTCTCTCTCTCTCTCTCTCTCTCTCTCTCTCTCTCTCTCTCTCTCTCTCTCTCTCTCTCTCTCTCTCTCTCTCTCTCTCTCTCTCTCTCGATGATTGTTTTAAGGCTAACAGCAGACAGATCCAAGTTGTAGTCAGTTGTATATCCTTCGAGGCTTAAACTTTTGTCGATTCATCAGTCCTGTCAGACATTCTGGGCCCAGTATGGGAGGGAAACCCGAGAAATTGGACTCTACCTCCATCGTGTGTAGTTTTGTTATGCCCGTCTTGCTACGGACACAGAGACGTATAGCAGTCGTATTGTGGGAAGTTAGTAGTGCAGTTAATGAAGAAGGAATCACCATCAGACCACCTTTCTTTGACAGAGAATGTGCGTGCGTTTGTATGACGAAGAGCGTATATGTCTCTGACTTTTGGTGTTTCGACTTACGGAATGACATATGACAACACCGGAAGACCGACTCCTCCATATCTGGTTGACCTTGAACTACTAATGTGCTAAATCACTGCTTCGTTCACTTTGTCTTTGTGTGCAGTGTAATCATTGTGTCCCGGTCATTAGATCAATTTTACTTTTTTTCTTCTATTTCTTTGCAAGGCGTTGATGGTGGGAGGACGGGTGCAGATAATGGTGCATCAGGAATATCTCGCGGTGGCGTAAACAGTTTTCATCCCATGGATATCTTTACGTCCGTCACTCGGGCATTAATCGCCCTCCTGCGTCACTGAGGTTTGGTTTACGGGCCTCTCTTAGGGAGGGATATTAACAAGTCAGCCCACGTCTGGAGCCCCGTGGCCTGGGAGGAACGCGTAAGAAAGAGATACAGAAGAAGTGGAATGTCTTCCCTGCTGGAGGCTGCTGAACCACCACTGGAACCTGTATAAAGTACTGGCTGGTTTGCACTGACTTGAGCGTGAGAAACGCTCCGGGCTAGCCAGCCACCAGCAGGCGACGCTGACGACGACCTTACACGACGGAGTGAGGACGGGGATCACGAGGCGTGGTGACGGGCGGTGGTGGTGGTGGTGATAGGCGGCCATCCTTACGGTAGGCTGTCCGCAGGGCCCTCATGACTTTGCATGAGGGGCGCCCTTGTTGAAGGTTGGGGGCGAGGCAAGTTTAGTGGCGTATAATCCCTGTCAGTTGTCCTTGTCGTCGGGCATCCGTGAACTAGGCTTGAGCAGGGCGTTGCACGGAGTATTTTAAGCGTCCTATTGATACTCGAGTACTGAACGGTGAAAGTCTTAGCGTGACTTATTGTTCCGTTGGCCTTTACCGGATCTAAGCGGGTTACGTAGCACAGGATGTGCCTATACGTACTGGTAGTACCAAGTGTGTATTGGCAGCACAGGTCGGGAGATGGACGGTTTGTACTTCCACGTGAAATTCATTTTTAGACGCCCGACATAGTAACCGACTAACCCTCCGGGGATAAACAACACAAGTACATTCTCCCTGAGTGGAGGAGGTGCAGTATGTGTTACGTGTACCCGGCATTGTGGGCGTAACATGCCAGGAAGCTGAGGGTACTGGTGCCTCTCTGCCAGCCCTCGGTGTGTGTGGAGAGAGAGAGAGAGAGAGAGAGAGAGAGAGAGAGAGAGAGAGAGAGAGAGAGAGAGAGAGAGAGAGAGTCTGATTGATTACTATTTGTGGGTTAAGGGGGCGATAATGGTACACTCGTGTTGCCCCGTCTCATAACCTTGTATCGTGTCTATACTCTTATGTACACACACACACACACACACACACACACAACACACATCCATCTCTCTCTCTCTCTCTCTCTCTCTCTCTCTCTCTCTCTCTCTCTCTCGTGCTGTATTCAGTCCCGTCGGACTCAGCCCCAGGCAGGACCTCTGCTGGGAGGAGATAGGAGGTCCTCGTGTGGTTCAATCCGGCTGTGGGATCATCTGTTGTCCAGTAGAGCAACGCGTTCCAGACGTTCGCGCAATCCTCCATGGTAGCCAGTGCTCCTACCGGAAGAGATAGAGTTAAGAAAAACTATATGTGTTTTTATATGGATAACTTAAGCAAGCATTGGCTTAAAGAGACGATCGAATTGATATCACTGATTCTCTATGGAGGCAAAAGCACTAGATGTAGCACGACTCCATGAATGTAGTGTGCCGTTTGTGAGAGGAGGAACACCAGGTGTAGTAAATCCCATTAGTAACCCAGGTGTAGTAAATCCCATTACGAACACTAAGTGTAGTAAATCCCAGTAGTATACCAGGTGTAGTAAATCCCATTAAGAACACCAGGTGTAGTAAATCCCATTACGAACACCAGGTGTAGTAAATCCCATTACGAACACCAGGTGTAGTAAATCCCATTAGGAACACTAAGTGTAGTAAATCCCTGTAGTAAACCAGGTGTAGTAAATCCCAATAGTAAACCAAGTTTAGTCGGAACATCAGGTGTAGTAAATCCCATCGTAGATGGCCACGCAAGCACTGCCTTCTCTGCTGCTTGGTGCTGACGCAGGATGTCTTGAGGTGAACGCACATACACCGCCATACAGCCCTGTGTCGGTTGGTGGGTATCGCCAGTGGACACAGGAACACTTGTCTGTCTTATAACTCAGTCTTGGTGAAGGTCATGGCTGATGGGCAGCACGGACAGAACAATCTGCATTACGTACGTAAGGGTGGCCTGAGCATGAGCATCAAGGGTGACCCTTGCATGAGCATTAAGGGTGGCCTGAGCATGAGCATCAAGGGTGACCCTTACATGAGCTTCAAGGGTGGCCTGAGCATGAGGATCAAGGGTGACCCTTGCATGAGCATCAAGGGTGGCCTGAGCATGAGCATCAAGGGTGACCCTTGCATGAGCATCAAGGGTGGCCTGAGCATGAGCATCAAGGGTGACCCTTGCATGAGCATCAAGGATGGCCTGAGCATGAGGATCAAGGGTGACCCTTGCATGAGCATCAAGGGTGGCCTGAGCATGAGGATCAAGGGTGACCCTTGCATGAGCATCAAGGATGGCCTGTGCATGAGGATCAAGGGTGACCCGTGCTGGAGCATCGAGTGACCCGTGCATGAGCACCAAAGATGACCTGTGCATGGGAATCAAGAGTGACCTGTGCATGAGAATCGAGAGTGACCCGTGCTTGAGCGTCAAAGATGACCTATGCATGAGTTAAGGAGCCCGGTAGAGTGATGAGTGGCAAACTCGTGAGCTGTGTATATATTGCGAGGAGGAATTCTGCTGACGGATATGACACAGGGGAACATGAAGACAGAAGACCACGAGCAAGGAAAAGAAAATCGATGTTTGGCGACTAGAAG
Organism: Panulirus ornatus; assembly: GCF_036320965.1. Classification (NCBI taxonomy): domain Eukaryota; kingdom Metazoa; phylum Arthropoda; class Malacostraca; order Decapoda; family Palinuridae; genus Panulirus; species Panulirus ornatus. Next base: position 9,609,191 of record NC_092238.1, on the reverse strand, counting down.
GCGAGGGAAAAGTTATCACGGCATGGAGAGGAAGGTCGAAGATAGCGGAGTTTGTGGCGAGAGTTGAATGTTTTGAAACTGTACCTGCCGACCGACCGGCTGCACACACACACACACACACACACACACACACACACACACACACACACACAAAAGAAGCATCCCTCCTTGAGTATGACTGTTCGACCTTTGAGTCATACTCAAGGGTGCAAAGGTTCATGCATGGATGGGATCCCAAGTGCCACTTCTATTCGTCACCGGTAATACTCTAATTGGCTGATCTATTTGTGTAGTGCAGGGAGAGAGTTGTACACACTCTTAGGGCCCCTTTTTACTCACCTTTCTCCTCCATGAAGTAGCATTGTAAACATTGCAACCCGGCGGCAGTCAGGATTCCATTTTGTTTTAGTCATTTCCAGCCATCCACCACCCATACAGGGACACACTTCTCCTTTTCGTCCTTTCCCCCACCAGCTTCTAGCCCAGCTTCTTGCCGTAGTGTGCACAGTTCCTGTGGTACTGCATCTCATAAAGAACTGGTCCCAGCCGACTTCATCCAACTGAATTAAGAACTTAGGGGCTTTAAGTAAGACAGTCCTCTCTCTCTCTCTCTCTCTCTCTCTCTCTCTCTCTCTCTCTCTCTCTCTCCACCATGGATTAAGCTGTAGCCCAAAGCCTCTCATTGTAGTTCATTGTACCATCTTAAGTGCTCCTCTCTGGACCCCTCTCGACCATTTGTTTGTGCTTCTTTAGGTTCGGTGACCGTTCTGAAAAATCCACAGTTCTGAAATACATGTAGTCAGTGGCGTGGCTAAACATTTCATAATCCGTTCGATTCCTTTGACCGTTCTTCCAACACGTTACATCTTCCACGCACGAATGGACTAACGGTATATTAATTACGAAATAACAGTTGCACGGGAGATATTCTTTCTCCTTGTTGATGGTTGGGGGGTATCCTAGCCACGGACAAAGACGTGGTGCCTCCCGCCTCGGGTATGTGTGTGTGTGTGTGTGTGTGGTGAGTTCATACTGTGTAATCTTATTTAGGGCTGATAGTTTTGTTGACCGCGGCCGGCTGGTGGTGTATGTGTGTGTGTGTGTGTGTGTGTGGTAGTGACTCATGAACGCGGTTCTTGCGTTTCCGGTACTTTATGCGGCGTTTCCTGTGCGTTATGTACCATTAGGTTGATATGTTTGTTGACGCCCCTGTGACGTCCAGGGTTCTGGGAATATTATGCATATGTTCATGATACTCCAGGTCAGGCGTGGCGTCGAGTTGGCGGTTGTCGTGAAGTTTATCTTCGTCGTAAAGTAATTTCCAGTGTCATCGATTTTACTAACCACAAGATGTGCAGAGCTTGAGATGTCGTGTTTATCCTTTACCTGGTGACGTGTGCACTCCAACGAATGGAAATGACTTTTCTATATGATTGTGGCGTAGCAGTTGTAAGGGTGAACTTGTCGTAGGAGAGCCGAAAATAGCGACAGAAGTTTCTATGTGTAGATTCCGATGTTTTTTTTTTTTTGTCACGTAGATCAGAGAAGAGTTAGGGACTTGGATTAAGTAGACGTATTTTTTCATGCAGTAAGGGTTCCGTAGTCCACAGCAAATACACACACTCCCTATGCAGTACTTAACCATGCAATTACTGTTTGGATTGTTTGATGGAGTTATGTAATCCTTTGTAGCTTCTCGTAATCTGTTTAATGACTTTGGACTTTTTACACGTATATTAGGAAAGTATATGTGTATGAGATAAATGCATAAATGGCCTCGAACGATGACTATATTGAATGAGAATATTGCCATACCTTTGTGGTTCACCATATAGCTTCGGTTTCTGCTCTAGTAGATATGTTAGATGTATTTCGATGATTCCTCTTCCTGTTGATATTTTGGAAACATATTTCAGACGGTAAGATGTTCTGTTTTACGTTCGTTCTTGGGAAGCTTAGTGGAGGGTAAGAGAGGCAAAAACTTGATTTATTTTCCCTCACAGATGTGTGTGTGTGTGTGTGTGTAACAGTGTGGGCGCGTCGTAGTGTGGTTTGTGAGGTGTGGTGGATTTACGAGGGTGGTGTGGATGATGGTGGGATCGGGAGCTGCCAGGGGATGAATTACGGGATGATGTGTGTAATGGCTGTGTGGTGATGGTGGCAGAGTCGATAATGCTCAAGGCGGATGGGCAAAAGGCTGGTTTGGTGTTGACTTGTGGCCCAATTGTGGGAAGGATACGTGTCATGGTGGAGGATCAGGTGACCCAGATTTTATGTTAGGCATGTTTCCTAAGGTCACCACCGCTGGAGGCGCTGACCTCCCAACCTTGTCTCAGGCCACTTAACAAAGGCTACCTTCACAATCATTTTCCTTTCATTGCTTGCCTCTCTCAGGCTCCGAAAGTAATCGAGATTCCATCATTTTTGTAAACCTTAATCCCCGTGTGTGTCCAGACGATTTTGAGGGTATTATTTTCTTTTCTCGCATATTTTCGGAAACTTTCTGCCACGGTTTTTTTTTTAAAGCTGCCTTCTGTGAAATGACAGTAAGAGTGGCCAGGAGGTGGGTGGCATTGAAGTAAACTCTTAAGATGGTCCAGTATTATAGTAGATCGTACGACATTTTCCGTTGGTAGTACTCCTGGTAGATGGAAGACTCTGATCCATGTAAGCTGAGATGTTTTCTTGCCATATTTCAGTCATGGTTGACCCAGGACATACCTTGTTTCTTCCACGTCAGGTGTGTTGGAAGAGGGTGATTCATCGGCTAATCTGACTTGTCCTTTGTTATGCCACCCGTATTTCCCGTGGTCCTCCTACCCTTTTTTTTTCTCTTAGTCTCGTGTTTAACCACCTGTCTCTTTGTTTGATTTCCTTTCTCGTGTTTAGCTTGTGGCTCGCGTTGTTTGGCGGCGGCGGCGGCAACGGTGAGGGGTGGTGGCGGCACGGAGCGAGGGGAGCCTTGGGTATGGGGCATCGCAGGCAGCTCGCTCAGTCACCCTCTGGCCGCCGGCTGGTTGACACTTGTCTTGGCACCCGCCACAACTTCTCGTGCTGCCTTCTGCATACCCCCCTGGTCTCTCGCGCGGAGATGGTAGCCACCGCACTGGGTTCTGTAAGATTATAGTGAGTCGCTGGTGATAATGAAGCGACAATATGCAGTTCCGGATATCGTCAGAAATTTAAAAAGAGCGTAGTGTGACTATTGTGGTTGTAATGCTTATGAAACAACACTTTGGCGATTCTTAATCAAAGACAAGTTCAGAACAACAGCCAGTGTTCAAGCGTGGCGCGGTATTCAGTGAACAGTGTTCAAATTGCTCGCGGGAACTGTTTCATACCTTGAGAACTGAGAAAGTGCGAGTGAACAACATGCTTTTGAATGAACGGGCCATCCGAATATGTTGTTACCTGGAAAATATTTTCGTAGCTGTGCTTCCCGTAAGTGAGGTGTGACAGTGAATTCTTGCCAACTAAACTGAATGTTGTTTTAAAGTTCATGGCAAGAATGGAAGTGTGATGGTCCGATACCGTGAGGGCGGTGCCCACTGAAGTTTTGCAAAAACTTGAACTTACGTTTAGTAAGGCAATTTGCTCTTTTTATCACAATTAGCCAATTATTAACTGAGATTCTTGCAGGTGTGGTAATTGCAGCATCTGCTAGATAAGATATGGTGTCAGAGACGTGGTGTATTGCATCTTATTTGACTTTGACTTTTTGTATCGTGAGAGAAAAATAAGAATATGTATATAATACTTGTTAGTTGTGTGGGAGGAGTGGAGTTGTTGATGCAAGATGCGTGTGTGCGAGTGTTGGTTTGTGCACCAGGATCGGTATGTGAGGACGGGTGAACCAACGTTTGGCCCAACGGTCTTAAGGGTGTAGGGGGCACCGCGTTGGAGGTGGTGCATAAAGGTATGGAATGTGGATCTGAGTGTACGAGTCTGTAGAGAACATGTGTATATACTGCAGGCAGGATGTGTAGGAAGTAGTCGTAGCGTTTGGAGTGGAGGAAAGAGTCGTGGCATGCGGAGGTAAGCATGTGCGTGTTTATTATACAAAGGTGTGGGGTAAAGCTCGGTGTGTGTGTGTGTGTGTGTGGGGTGTGTAGACCAGCTCGGTAGCCGCGGGGACACTGTTTTGCCGGCGTCTGGGGGGGGGGACAAGTGTGTGGGCGAGGTGAACAAAAACCTGGGCCAAGGTTAACGTTACATACTGATGCTCCTGGCTGGAATACGCGTCTCGCTGTCAGTGGTCGTTCGCGGGTTCTCACGGCTGACTCACCAGCTGCTTGTGTCGACTGTAAATGCTTGTGGAACACGTGTGTGGCGGAGGGAGGCTCGGTCGGGTGTGAACTAAGTGAGGTCACGGGTTATTATATATCAACTTCAGCCTCGATTACGGGGGTTGAGTGACCTTATGTGCTAATTTGTTTTGTTACAGTGACATTCTTTTGTTTGCTTTGCTACGCTTTTAATGCGTTTTTATTTTTTTTGTGTGTGTGTGTTTGGCACAGTGATTGTATTTTGGAATCGGTGCTTAGTCTGGTAAATGAGAGTAATATGTGCACCTTTGACGGTACATTTTGACGGTAAAACATCCGACCAAATACTTCTTCAAGTGTTTCCTTGTTGCGGGTTGTGATGGTCCGGGGTAGTTGCGCATGACAACAGATGGCCTTTGCGAGCGCCTCTACAGCACCGCCACTCACTCACACGCCCGTGTGTACTCGTGGGCCGCATGTCAGGTCTTGTGCAGCAAGTCAGCTCATATGCAGCAAGTCAGGATGTAGCAGGTTGTACTGACAAGTGGCATTCACTACTATACACCTGAATGTCATGTAACTTTCAACATCAAAGCAGTGACAATCTAGTGAAATGTTGAATGCAGGGAAGAGTATCCCAAATACCTGCTTCGGCCAGACTGTTATATGTGTCATTGGCTGTATTCAAAAGTATTTTCTTTTAGCAAATGATGGATTTGTAAGACCAGGACTGACACTCTCTCTCTCTCTCTCTCTCTCTCTCTCTCTCTCTCTCTCTCTCTCTCTCTCTCTCTCTCTCTCTCTCTCTCTCTCTCTTCTATCTATCTATCTATCTATCTATCTAGCTAGCTAGCTAGCTAGCTAGCTATCTGTGGGTGGTTTTGGGGTGATTATAAATGCAAGAGAATATATGTCAGTGGAACTCCACGACAACCTCTCAGCTCAGGAGGTCTGCTGTGCACAGTAAACTGGCTGTTCTTACTGCAGGAATCGAAATCCAGGCCCGTTCGTTGTTCCGTAGGTTCTGTGCCCTCGACTGTACCTTAAAGTAAGAATTGTGGCTCTTGATTGAGTCAGCGATTGTCTCTGCATCGTTACGTAAGTCCAATTTCCTTCTCAGGTCACTTGTCATTACTGGTGTCTGCTGTGATCACGTTCATATGTGTATTTCGCACCATTGTGATTGATTTCCTGAGATATGGTTGACCATTTTGTGGGGGTCGTGACTCGACGCAGTCATGAGCACTGTCTACTAAAAAGGCTAGCGTGATAGAAAGCCATTTTTGTTCAGACTTTTATATTCCGTAAAGAGCCGTTGATGACGGCGTTTAAAGTATACGACATGCGACACTTGCCCTCTGTTAACAAAACGTTCCTCGGGAAAATTGGATGTCTTCCGCAGACGTGCGTGCCTTTGTGGTGTATTATGTGTCTTTGGACAAGTCGCTCTTTTTTTTGAATGCCGTGTATTTAGTATGGGAACACTATACCGTGTGTCAGGGACCAAGTTAAGTGGCATGAGTGGTTTGATGTCATCCGGGGAGACGACGGTGTCAAGTGACTTTAATAAAGACTCCTTTTAAAAGTTTCTGCCGTGCTGTTATAAATTGTTTGGATAGGATGGTGCGGGTGAGCACCACTCCTCGCCAGCACGTACAAGAGGAAAGAAAACGGGGGTTTTCTGTGTGATGGAAACAGGTAGGGACAGTAGAAGGGAATGGCTCAGTCACTCTGCCAGTGGGAGAGCTATAGAAGTGCTGCCATAGTGATCTAGCCTAATGGTTATAGAGAAAAAATGTTAGAATAAACAGTTCGGCATTACTGTGCAAACTGAATTGTTCACCATACTCATCACCTTCGAGCTTACAGATATGAGAACCACAGACAGTTTGAGTATTTGTGATACTGTATTCCTCAATCCTTGCGCTGAATACTCTTGAGATCAGAATGTAACATTCCTGCAGCCAGATATATAGATGTGCGAGCATTATTGGACTGGTGATTCAAATCATATTGTCGTAGATTCCTTCACAAGAGCCTCCTGGAGCATAATAAAGCCAAACACTGGGTTGTCACTTAGAAGACTTAAGACTGTAATTAGGAAGGAATTAACAGATCTCTCAGAAGCAAACAGACGAGTGCATGTAGAATTTTTCATCACACCGAAATGTGTCCAATGAAACGTACGTATGGAGAGAGTTACAATTATCCCCAGACTACAAGATACCGTCATGGCTAGGCTGTAGATGCTATTAGCACTTTGACACATCTGGAGGTGTTAGTATCGTGAATAGTGAAATTTGTTGACGGAGATTTGAACGCACAGTAGAACAGTGTCGTAGGTTGTGAAAAGAAATTAGATCTTTTAGGGCTAAGTCCAGACAAACCTGTAATAAATGGTACACCATACGAATGATAACCGAGAATATATTCCTTCTGCTTTTTATATCCAGTGGACGAATTTCTTTTATCAAAGACTAAATTTATGTAACGAACCAGGTTTGCCAAGAATTATGTAATGATTTATGTGCCCGATGGTGTCTGACAAAGACTCTTTGTGACCCTCGAGTGGCTCTTTTGCGCTTCCGCTCACAGGATGAGCATGGGGTGCTATGTAAACTAGCCGTTATTAGTGGCATTGATCGGTCAGGGGAACAGCCTCAGCTTCCGGTTTAGGGAGCCAGTAATCCACTGTTCTTACACTCCTCCGTCAGACGCACAAGTTAGAGGTTCTCACTTATCAGTGTTGTGCTTGAGGACTCTACATTACTATATGATACACTTATTGAAGAGTAAGTTGTGCAGTATCATGTAATTTTTTTCTTGTTTTTTTTTTTACTATTAATCATAAAGTTCACCACGTTCATGTTGCACACAACACCACCAGCATTGGCAAATTGCGTGCGCGTGTAGCAGGAAGGACATCCCGGCATCCGATGTTGTGGTGGGTGACGCCTTGCCCGGGGAATGAGCCTCCTTCCCCTAGGGGCAGGGAGGGAGGTGCCTCTCGCTGTTCTGCCGGTAAAAACTGCCGGCCAAGGTAACCCGAGCCTCCAGTACACGTCACCCAGTAGCCCAGTTCACAGAGGTGGAAGGAGGCAACACTTGACGTTACATTCTTTGTAATGGGTAGTTTTTGCTGGATTCTTCTTACTCCATGAAGTATGCCACATATTGCTCCAATGAACGTAAAGTGAAATGTTTATTCGTGTCTTCCGTTATATTTAAATGAAGAAAAAAGAAAAACCTTTGTTTATGTAACGTTTTATTATGGTAGCGTATCATGTATAGGTCAAAATGCATTACGGTATGTTTTTAAAGTCGGGGAAAATGCGTAGCGTAGCTGAAGGCCACCGTGTCTTGTTGGTTCACTGGTAGCGGCAGTGCCTGTGGTCAAGGCCGAGCCTGGGGACGCCTACAAGTGACGACAACCCCCTCGCACCTGCCTCATTGTTTGGGCCCTCCACTCCCGGTGCAGCGTGTGAATAAGTGACACTGAGGGAAGAGACGAGTGGGCGGCCAGACTTGCCCAGCTGACGTTAATGAAGGCCGCGCCGAGTCTGCGCTGTTGTGATAACACTGGTCGGGTATTCTTGGAACACTGGCACACACTTCTTTTGTTACTCTGTAGTCGGGAATGTTGGACGCCTCCTGAAGGCTGAGATGCCACTTGAATCCTCATGATCAAGTTAGTTTGACTAATGACGTGGAACAGGCATCTGGGACGGAGCCAGCTCCCCTCCTCCCCACACCAGAGGTATTTGACCCTGAGCCCAACATACATGCTAACGGGTATTTTTAAATAATTCCACTTGTAGAGGAAGGTCGTGGAGGAGATGTTGGTGCGACTAGGCAAGGGGTACACGTATAGTCTAATCGCACTCGGGAAGAGAGTCGCCTTTATGTAGGTGACGAAGAGAGACTTTTCACAGGACGGTTTCTGTGTATGACAGTGGCCTGTGTCTGGCTTGAGACCTTGCGAATCCAATAAACAGAAGGTATCCCCCCACAAGACATGGATGTGTCGGTGTCAGCAACCAGTCTGGCTGGATCCCTGGAACAAATGGCAAGGACTGGAGGCTTATCGCTAATTGATAATCACACTTACCCACACCTCAGGAACTAGTGTACTTTAACCCGTCGGATAGCATAGACACACTCGCATAAACAAACACAGACACAAGATACTGGACGCGTCATCACTGAGTTTAATTGAACGCCGAGGTGATGATTATTGATGGTAGGATATTTTGCAGGGTCATATATCATTCAATAGTTTAATTAAAAGTACCGTGAAAGCTTATAGCTTGCCGTGAAAGATAAAAGGAATCAGACAGACCACCGGGAAAAAAAGAAAAGAAAACGAGGACAGTGTAGGTAGCCAAGGTGCAGTACTATTTATAATATATTAAAGATCTCAACCTTGTAACTTTAATAGAAAGAGCGTTTTTGCAGGATCACATCCCCCGCAATAAGAATAGGATCGCGTGTGACGCGTATATCCCGTAAAAGCTGCAGACTACAGCTCGCATACCGAATTAGTATTAGAGCTCTCTTCGTAGATATTATTAATGGTAACACGTGACCCACTTCTGGGGCTATTACTCAGCCTGTCATAATATACGCCGTCATGGCGGGACTCATGGTAGGTGGTGAACGTAGCCCGTGGCGGCTGGGGGAGGGCTGAGGCAGCCTTGGTATGATTTGTTTAGCCATTTTCTCTAGCTCCTTATCGGTGATGAGTAGCCTGAGGGGTGACGAAGGCAAACGATGATGTCCACGATAGAAAGGAGGTTGGGGACCTGTGGTAGCTAGGATGGCTCGTGCGGGCAAGCCTCGCTCGCGGGTAATAATGAAGGACCAGCATATGGAAACACTCCCCGTTTGGTATGTGAGCTGCAACATTTAACCATCTTGAACATATTAATATATTAAGATATTTATGGCATACTTGGGTCTCCACATGTTATGTGGAGTTTGGATTAAAGCACCAGCTAAATGGTGTAACACACGTATATGTAAATATTCTTATCCTGGATTAGATGAATATGCCAACTATGAAATACAGAGAATCTCAAGTCATGTTAGTGTGTTCAGGACGCGAGCAGATGCTATGCCAACAGTTACCTCAGTGTTGTTTGGGTTTAGATCCCATATCGCTCGTGTGCTTGCTATCATTCTTTACCTGTGGGAACTGTGTTCATTTTTTGTAACCTTCCAGTTTTTGATGTGTGAGAAATGATCAACTTTGTTATATAGATACTACGTGTGAGAAAATATTGTTCATTTTCATATTATAGATTGTCAAATTATGAAATTTTAAGCTATACATTACTTATAGATTTTTCAACCGCTGTGTACCATATGTGACTGAACGATTATAGTCTGTAGGAGGAGGAAATTAAGAGGGATACGAATGAGAAAGTTTAATGAAGACTGTTCTAGAGTCGTGAAGAGCATCGTACCCAAGTTTCCCCTTACATACCCTGGCTAATCAAATTCAAGGATAGATATTCGTGCGGTGAGTTAATAAGACAAGGAGACCAGTTTTAGTTATGGGTAGCTTTGGGTTGATCAGTTGGTAGGGCGATGAGGAGAAGGAGTTTTCAGTACGTTGGGTGTGTATGTTTCTGGTACGACGGGGCTTTGTGGATCCCTGTAAACGACAGATTTTGAAACCTTTCATTAAGTGGTGTGGCACAGCCAGTATGGAATATTAAGCGTTCGTGCCGGTATACGAGATGCAAATGAGATGCACAGGCTCAGTCATTTCGGGGTATGAAGGATTGGATCAGTAGGTGAGGTGTTGAAGACTCTGCCAGCGTGTGGGATGTTCAAGAGTTCCGTCACTGTCTGGGGTTGCTGTGGCTGTGCCAGCGTGTGGGTTGTTAAAGCGTTCCCTCACTGTGTGGGATGCTGTGGCTGTGCTCGTAGCCTGAGAGAAGTGTTTTGCCAACGTGTGGGGTGTTGAAGGTTGTCAGTATGTGGGGTATGAGGTCAGTCTACAGTGCCCTATAGGGTGTTGGGAGCTGTGTCTGATCGTGGAATGTTGGTTTGGTGTCAGTGTGCGGGGTTTTAGGTTTCTGGTCAGTGTAAGTTAAGGTTAGAGTTTGGGTATTAGAATTCCTGAGAGTTTGTTGGGTGTTGGGGCTTTCTTTGAGTGGAGCAGAGATTTGTCATTTGTTAGTGTGAAGAGTTGCTGTACTGTTCTGTTGTCAGCGTGGAATGTATTTGGGTTGTCAGTGTGATATTGAATTTTGTTAGTGTGTGGGGGTATTCAGATTTTTAGATTTTTTAGTTTACAAGATGTTTTCGGTTAAGTCAAGGATTGGGTGTTGTGAGATCACTGTGTCATGTTGTGTTAATGCGGTTTGAGGATTTCACTGTAGAATGCTGGAGATATTTTGGATTGTGTGAATTTAAATACGGATAGTGTTAGTGTGAAAATGCGACAGTAGAGGGGTTAGCTTGGCATAGTAACAGCAGCAGGGACCGGCTTTCGGCGTGTAGCAAGTCTAAGAAAAACGTTATCAGTGTTTACGGTGCAAGAATCTTTAGAAAACGGACGGTCGGGTTGATACTTTACGTGTATATTTGAGTTGCTAAGAATGGAGAGGCCAGCTACAGTGCTGTAGTGGAGGCACGAGCCATATCTGTTGTAGTGTGGATGTACCAGCGTAGCACCAGCCACGGTCTGTTAGATGATCGTCTGTTTGCTGGTGGCACATGGGGAAGCCAGATAACAGAAAACGCGATGGTCTGCGTTGAGATCATCTGCTGGAGGTCAAAGCTTGGTTTATACTTTTATCTTAACGTATACCTCACCATGGCTTCCAAACTCTCTTCCCCCCCTTGCACTTTTCAGTCTCGCACCAAGCCATCCCGTGTAGTGTAGGATGGAGGTATCTCCCAGCATGGTGTAGATGGAGGTGCCAATCGGTATGGTGTAGGATGGAGGTGCCACCCAGTATGGTGTAGGATGGAGATGCCACCCAGTCTGGAGAAGGATGGAGGTGCCACCCAGTATGGTGTAGGATGGAGATGCCACCCAGTCTGGAGAAGGATGGAGGTGCCACCCAGTATGGTGTAGGATGGAGGTGCCACCCAGTCTGGAGAAGGATGGAGGTGCCACCCAGTATGGTGTAGGATGGAGATGCCACCCTGTCTGGAGAAGGATGGAGGTGCCACCCAGTATGATGTAGAACGGAGGCGCCTATCAGCTGTGGTGGCGTGAGGGGGAGGCTGTGTCCTCCCCCCCGTGCGACCTTCACTCATCGTTATGGTAATGGACTAAATCAAGGGAGAACTTGGGGTGGAGGTTAAACTCTGGTGGTTTATTAGCTCACTTATCGCCACGCCCGGGCCGTAGCTTACCCCAACACTATAGCAGTTACACAGCTCTTCCTTCCTATCTGGCCAAGCTTAGGGTACCAACGGACGTGTTTCGCTGCTGACGACGTGTTGTTATGGTGAAGTGTCTCCTCTTCTTTGGGTGCATCGCGTCCTTACTTCGTCTCTCTCTCTCTCTCTCTCTCTCTCTCTCTCTCTCTCTCTCTCTCTCTCTCTCTCTCTCTCTCTCTCTCTCTCTCTCTCTCTCTCTATTTTCCTTATCAGTTCTCTCCTTCTGTTTCCTTCACTTCCCTTCCGTTTTCCCTCTCCTTTCTCTCCTTCCAGCTACCCCCTTCTTTCACTTCCCTCTCTTCTTTCACTCGCTCTCCCTCATCCTGCTGGCCGGGCCAGACCAGTGTTCATAGCATAGATCCAGGTGACTGTCTTGTTAATGCTCCACCATATTCTACAAAGCTCGAACAACAATACTGATGGACTAAACGCCTGCACCATTGTCATCTCCCATGTTTGTGAATGATTTAGTCCAAAGCTGAGTTCATTCAGCATTTCAACACTTTATACACCAACCCACTTGCTATGGCGTGGGGAGGACATGGCACTCGCCCGACAAATTTGAGTGCATGGAGTTATACAGACATTAAGTGAATGTGAGGCTGGTCGTTCTCCTTGTCTTTTAAGACCGGTGCTCTACCAGTGTTTAGGAATGATGCGCCTAAAGCTGTTCATTAGCTGCACCTCTTGAATAGCGTAAGGGGAGTTCCCCTGTTCATGGTTTTCCATCTTTGCCCGACCGTCTGTTACAGCTCTTTTTCTGGTCCTCGTCAGGATATAACATTTCACAGCTGTGTGAGGCTTCTCGCCTGCTTTTTCATTTACATATTTTAATGTTTTTGCAGGGTTTTTTTTCTTGTTTTTATCCTCTCGGCTTCACAAGCCCTACCAGCAGCTCAACATCGCTTAGTGGCAGCCGTGCAACCCCCAGCAACATCTTCACATCCCCCTTGTACCAGCCAGGCATCGTTCGACTTGCAACCCCCACATCTGTCCCAGCTTCTGAGGCTGATGTTCCCCCAACAGACTGACTGCTGTACTCGTCCCCCTTGTTCCTCGGGGCGGATGTCCGCCCAGCAGGCTGACTGGTGTACCCACGCCCCAGTTCTTGGGCCGCAGGCGTTGCGGACCATATGCACTCCGTTGTGTGCCATCGTACCTGATCCACAAGGACATAAGCCTCCCCTTTTCCCAGAGATATCTTAAAGACGGGGTTTGGCTGGATTTGATCCTGGCTGGTCGAAGGGCCTAATGGGTGACCCTGGTGTTTGTGCGTGAGTGTTGGTAGGGAAGTGTGTGCCACTGTAAGCGTAGACGCGAGCAAGAGTAGTAAGAGAAAGCCGTAGGGATGTGATTCTGCCGTACGGGATGAACAGGTCATTATTAAAAAGTATGAGTCTTTATTTTAGGGAAATTGTTGCCGTAGAGAACCGGGAGTGTACAAAGGACTTGAGAGTGTCAGAGTTAGTGGTGTTCACAGGGCCGGTCGCCAACTCTGCGCCCGCCTCCTTGGTTGACCTCACCGACTCGAATAGCGGCCACCCTTGCCCCCTCTCTTTGTTGATGCCCCTGTATTTAACCCTCTTTTGTCACCCCTCTTCTTTTAAAATGTTCTTAAGATATGCGGGATATTTTTTTTCCCCTCTTTCCTCCCCGTAGATTCCATCTTAATGGTTTCAGGTAGTGTGTGAGCTAAATTTGAAAAACAAAAATATTTACAATCGAGTTTAGTGTATAGTTTCCGTACGTCTCAGAGTCTTGGAGTACCTTTGCTTTGCTTGAGTATTGTGTATAACTCATCGACGTTTCCCACACCCTTCCAATCACGTATTTATCGTAGGAAAAAAAGGAAAGTGTGTATGGGAATTGATGGAAAAGCAGGAGGGAGTTTGATAGAGGGTGATGGAGGGGCAGCAGAAAGGGGAGTGTACTGGTATTTGAAGGGACTGGGAGGAGTGGGCCGTCTTGTCTGTTTACATACCCAGTCCCACCTCCACCCCCCCCCCCCCCCGTATAAACATGACCATAGCCCTTGTGACGAGATGCAACCTCACGGATCAGTGCGGGGAGCAGCGGAGCAATAGCCTCACTTGTCTTCACTTGAGCGTCTGAGCAGGAGTGGGGAACATTGCAGTACAAACCATTTGAGACAATATACTGCAATGTACACACGAAAACTGCAGACAAGTTTTGTAGTCTTATATTTAATCAGATGTTGACGTGATATATATATATATATATATATATATATATATATATATATATATATGTGTGTGTGTGTGTGTGTGTGTGTGTGTGTGTGTGTGTGTGTGTGTGTGTGTGTGTGTGTGTCCCCTGATGATGTGATTATTACACGAAAGTGCACTTGGGAACATCATGTTTCATTTTCCCCATGGACTCATAGGAATATATATATATATATATATATATATATATATATATATATATATATATATATATATATATATATATATATGTATATATATATATATATATATATATATATATATATATATATATATATATATATATATATATATGATCCTGTGGAGAAAGATTTTTTTTTACTTTTCGTTAATTATGAACGCTTTATTTGGCTGAATACACTAAGGCAGAGCGTGCGTGTGATTGTGTGGATGAAGGACAACTTGCAGGGGGTAGGCAGAGGCAGACAATTGCCTTGGACGATCATGCCTCTGATCTATAAAATGTTAATAGCCATTTCAGTCAGAGTGAATCTTCCTTGTATGAAACAGACATACACACAGTGAGGGAGAAATGCTGTAAAAGACGAACTCAAGACTTAGAGACTTGAAGTTGTCATTACAACACTATAACAGGGGTTGGGCATATTATATCATATACAGAGACTTGAAGTTGTCATTACAACACTATAACATGGGTTGGGCATATTATATCATATACAGAGACTTGAAGTTGTAATTACAACACTACAAGACTTGAAGCTGTCATTACAACACTATAACATGGGTTGGGCATATTACATCATATACTCTAGTTCCTTGATTGCATGTGTGGTATATTTTGATGTGCACGTCGGATTATATACATATAATGCATCACCATCTGTTCTTCATTCCTCTGTCCTGGTTTTCCCCTCCCGAAGAATTGCAGAGAATCCGCATCTGGCAACTGGACAGTCATGGCAATTAACACACTGACAGACGAGGTTATCATTTATATATTAACTGATAATAAGAACTCGACTCCTAATTAGCACACAAGAGTGGCTTGGCCCCACGGCATTGTACAGACGCTTGCCAGTGGAAACCACTCTGTACATTTGCTCCTCAGGCAGTTTCCACGGGTCTTTCGAGGCGTCCGGATCTATTGACAAGAGTGAATCACCAGAGGGTATCACGTTGGTGGAGGTTTGAGCGTATGCCATGTCCTATTCCCCCCAGGGGATCGTTTCTGTGGTATCAGTGTTGTCCGAGTGGTGCCAGAATGGTGTGAACGTCATCTTCAGAAATGATGATACAGAGAAACAACAGCTTTCGGTCTTAAGTCTCCAGTACTGCCAACCATGTGGAGACGAGAGAGAAGAAATTAGGCGTGAAGATTGTGTCGAGCAGGAGAATTAGTATTGTATGGGTTGTTACACACACACACACACACACACACATACACACACACACCCATACACACACACACACACACACACACACACCTGTTGAAGGAGTCCCATTTATCTTTTGCATTATGAGGCTCCTGCAGCGCTCAGAAAGCCAGCCACGTCCACCGGTCGGGACCATAGGTCGTAAAGTGTGGCGAAGTGTTAGGATGCGTCTGCGCACAGAGAGCGTTGGACAATTAGGTACTGAGAGCTCGGTGTTCTTCGTGGTGCATCGAGGGCATTGGAGAGTCCCGAGACAAGATGGAACGGCGTCTGTCGCGTTTTATGGACGGGTGATGTGTCCAGAGCGGAGGCAGGGAGGTTGTGGCTGGCGATGGCCTGGAGAGTGTGGCCTCTGGTGGGCTGGAGTTGAGGAACGAGTTAGGAGGGCGGTTGTTCAGTGCTTGTCGGGGGTTATCTCAGTGGGTGTGTGTTTTGCCCGTGTTATATTCGTGGGAGTTGTGTGGGAGGAGGACGGGTCGTTTAAGTAGAGGTTACTGAAATATGAGACAAGAGGTAAGGTTTTCTATTATTGTTTCTTCTTGTTTGGCGGTTGTTGGTGAGTTGTGTCATGAAAAGTCGTCACTTGGTGAGTCTGTATCATCGAAAGTATGGTCTCGTCAAAGAGCTTCTCGCCCCAAAGGCGTTCATCATATCCCTGTTACTGGAAGAAGCGCAGCCTTATAGATGCAATAGCTTGTGGAAAAGGAAATTTAGAGGATTATAAAGTAGTAGGTAAATGAATATATATATATATATATATATATATATATATATATATATATATATATATATATATATATACATATATATATATATATATTCCTATGAGTCCACGGGTAAATGAAACACATAAGTTCCCAAGTGCACTTTCGTGTAATATTCATATCAAGGGAGATACAAGATATATATATATATATATATATATATATATATATATATATATATATATATATATATATATATATATATTGTGCGTGTGTGTGTGTGTGTGTGAATTACCCGTCCTTGTATAACTGTACTGTCTTCGATGTCTTTGGCCTATTTTAGGACATGAGCATCATGCTGAATATTTCTTTATCTGTATACTTGAATATCCTTTAATATTTGTTAGCTGACAATTTGCCTCCTACGCTATTCCCCTGAAGTGGTACTTAGGCGACAGGTGGGGGGATTATGTCACCTCCCACGACTCTTCCTCACACTGGTTTCTCTCACTTATTTTTTTCGTAGATGCTATTCCTGTTAAGACTGACTGTGTCCCGTCCTCATTACTTTAAATGCTCCGGGATTGAATTTCATCAACCATGTCTCACACTGTTATGTTTGTGTGGGTCCCATTTAGAATTCGATGCTGTCGTCCTCGTATTTGACTTCCTAAAAGAGCTTGACATCACCCAGAAGAGCTTGACATCACCCAGAAGAGCTTGACATCACCTAGAAGAGCTTGATATCATTCTCACGTCACTTATATAGATCAAGAAGAGCAATGGTCTCAAGACGGAACCCTGTGACATGCCACTGGTGACCTCAACCCATTTTTAGACGGTTCCCCTGATATGCGTCCTTTGTTCCCTCCCTCTTGAGATGATCTTATTGTAGAAGGAACCTGTCCCTTATTCTTGCCGGGAGACCCGACCTTTTTCTACCGGCCTCCTCTGTTGTTCAGTGGCCAGTGCTGTACGGCAGTCTAGACACAGACAGTCCAACCTTGTCCTCTCTTTTGTCTAAAACGGAGCTCGCTCACTCGTAGGTTCGCTACGCATGACGTCCCTTTCCAAAGATCATGGTGTCTATTAGTTAGTTTCTTGTGTGTAAGAAGTCGTCCACTTGTTTTCTGGTTGCCTTTTCCTGTACATCACAGACCACACTCCTCAAGCAGACTGCTCCGTCTGTAGTTCAGCACAACCTAAGTGTCTCTTGTCTGTAGGACATGTATGACATTTGCCCTCATCCACTCCCTTGGCGCCCTACCTTTTTTTATGAGCGACGCCTTGAACAACATTTCACGCTGTATGTCAACAATATCTGCACGCATCCTCATAGAATATGGAGAAATTTCATTAGGATCGTCAGCATCATATGAGTCGAGACCCTTTTGTATTGAGTGTATGTCACCTCTAGATATGTCAGTGTGTGTGTGTGTGTGTGTGTGTGTGTGTGTGTGTGTGTGTAAATTTTACCTGTTGCATTTTCTTCTGTCATTTCTTTATTTACGGTTTATTCTCTCTCTCTCTCTCTCTCTCTCTCTCTCTCTCTCTCTCTCTCTCTCTCTCTCTCTCTCTCTCTCTCTCTCTCTCTCTCTCTCTCTCTCATATGCGATCATCATCCATCACTGACCAACACAGCGACGATTCACACGAGACACCCGACCACCCGTAATTTTGCCCACTGCTTTGAGGTGGGTTCCCCCCCCCCCTGGCCGGGGCAGTAATCACCAGGCATCAGTCACACAAAGTCAACCATTACTTCTCTCCCTCCTCTTGAACGGTCCAGCCGTGAGAGGCCAAGTCCACCTCACGAACTGGGAAATGTCATTATAGGAAGCAGGGAGGTCTCGGGGTGTGGGATGGACGTGTACTGGTTGCGCCGGTTGTTGTTTCTGGAAATGTGCACCTGCCTGCTGGTGCTGGCGAGGAGGGAGGGCGTCGGGGAAGTCCTGAATGGCTCCTGCTGGTGCCCCAGTGTTTATACAAGGCTACCGCTATCGGCCAGTCATATCCTCGGTACGCCGGGCGTGTTGCAGCACTGTAGCCACTTGCAGTGCCATCTGTAGTTAATTCATTATTTTGGCGGCATCGAGATAGTGGCACAAGGGTGAACACAAAAAAGGTCTGACGACTTTTAACACCCAGCCTCGCGCCAGCACACACACACGCCCGCACACACAAAGGAAATTTTTGTAATCGTACAAAGTATATATCCTTTCTTTGGTGTTTGCAAAGGAAGTATTTTTGGATACGAGACAAACACATTCATCTCAGAGTAATATTAGAAACTATGTAGATGTATACCCTCGACTTGACAGGTTATCATATTCGCCATAAAAGACAAGAGGCATCACATGACCATGCACTCTCGTCGCTGGAGACTAGCGTAGCGGCTGTCAGTGTGCCTCATGTAACCCCAATACGAGTCGAGTAACTTGTAATGGTGGCTCTTGTATGATCCGGCCCCACACCCTCTGGCCTGTGTAAGAGACGTGCAGGTGTTTATCTGGCAGGGGCGCCGGGGTCAGGACGCGCTCCCTGCTCTCTAACACAAGGCCACACCACCACCACCACCACCGACAACACACCGCCCGTTTCAACCTTAATATTTGTTACTTCAGTCTGTTGGTTCTCCTCCCTCATGTGCTCGGCGGTGGATGAGTTCAGTAACTGTGAACGCTAGTGTCCATGATGTTTTTTTTTCCTGAGGGATGTACCGAATGATTAACCAGATATGAGAGTTGGACAGGACGCTCGACCAGGCGACAGAAAACCTGAAGACGCTAAAGAAATTATTATCCCTGACGATTCAGAGCCGTGTCTGATGATTTTTAGATAATCCTTTTATGCTGGTGTTCTGCCTTTTGTTATCTCAGGGTTACATTGGCAACAGTAGCGACGTGGCACAGTAGCAAAGATTTGTCTCTGTGATTTAGTGAGGAGGGGGGAGGGGGTTTGACAAGCTGGAGGTGGTAGATGGTGAGGAGGGAAGATCTGACAAGCTGGAGGTGGTAGGTGGTGAGGAGGTAAGGGTTGACAAACTGGAGGTGGTAGATGGTGAGGAGGGAAGGGTTGACAAGGTGGAGGTGGTAGATGGTGAGGAGGGAAGGTTTGACAAGCTGGAGGTGGTAGATGGTGAGGAGGGGAGGATGCAAGGGGTGGCGACCCTCATTGGATGGTACCGTGTTACGTCATACACCTCCTTACGTTATGTCCTAGATTATCCTTGCGTTAAATGGTTCGGTTTAATCAGTCGTTGGGTACCAGAAAAAGAACATCTTGATCTGATTCTGTCTAAATGTGCTGTCTTAACCTTCAACGACCACCAAAGAGCGCACACTGTAAAAGCATACGACATAGTTATTGGTCATTTTGCATATTACTGTAGTTGACCATATTTTCTATTCACCATGTTCGCCAAGTTAACAGAGGACCTCAGTTTTTTTAAATTGGTTCTCGCAGAAGTTGCCTGTTTATTTAGCTGTTGATCCTCCACGTGTCAATGAGAGTTGAGCTAATGATTATGATAATAGATCATGTTATTTGTAGGAGGGTGAGGATGAGGGGGGGGCTGCGTCTGAAGGACCACGACATCGTACCCTGACTGAGTAAAATCATCATTCGGGATATGATTTACTGTGGACGATGGATATGTTTGAACGCTCGGGGCAAGACATTCTCCTACCCCAGTAGGTGCACATATTGCCTGCCACGAGAGAACTTATGATTGATAAGCCTCAGTATAATTAATGGGAAGAGAAGGTGGTGTATTCTTCTAGACGTGACATGGACATTCCTGATCAGGGTGTCTGAGTCTGAAGTTGACGTGACTAGGTGGTGCTTGAGGTTGGTACTGGTGACCGCAGTGAGGGTTGAGGTTGGTGGTCGTGGTGGTGGTTGATGCTGGTAGTGGTCGTGGTGGTAGTTGAGGTTGGTGGTGGTGGTGGTGGTGGCTGAGGTTAGTGGTAGTTGAGGTTGGTGGTGGTGGTGGTGGTGGCTGAGGTTAGTGGTAGTTGAGGTTGGTGGTGGTGGTTCATGTGGAGAGAGGCGGGGTTGTGTGTGTGTGTGGATCATGAGTCACGACCGTTTAGTGATCCCGGGAAGACGACCCGGCTGGCTGCCCTGGCCGGCTGCTGTTGATGTAGGGAGGGAGGAGAGAGTCCCGACAGCGCTCGATCTTGCCTGCCACATTCCCCACTCCAGCCACCCTCCCCACCACACACACACACACACACACACGAGTGTAAATCCCCTGACCCCTGCAGTACAAATACGTAATTACACACACACACACAAAAAAAAAAGATTAGAATCGCGCAGTAAACGGACGCAATGGCAGGAAGCTGGGCAAAAAAGGAAGATAGAGAGGATGTTTAGTGCAAGAGTGGTGGATGGTGGGGATAAACTGACCAACGAGACCGTGAATGCCAGCAGTTTATAGAGGGTAAATGGGCTACTTGGTGGCATAGAAAGTTCAGGAACCATGGCCCCCACGAGTGAGGAAATCTCTCCTCGTACTGCACAAATAGGTAATTAGGGTCTGTGGGGGAGGCATGTTTCGCAAGATTATCTACGTGGTCATGACGCTTATGTTTGCAGTGTAAAGACATCCATGGGAATAGGCCGCTGTTTTTGGCTTCGGTAAGCAGGGAGTGAATGATTAATGGTGCAGTTTCCTGCAGGGTGCTTGTTCCGGAGGGTGTGGCAAGGGCTGGCTGGGTGTGTGAGAGAGGATTACATCACGAACTCGGACCTGGACGAGATGATATCCCAGGGTCCTGAGAGTGTTATAAAATTCGTAGAGGGTTTAGAGCGGGACCAAGGGCTGAGTATACCTTGGACCAAGGTCTAAGTACATCTTGTTGCTTTGAGCATAAGCAGGATATAGTCAGACCCATATGGTGGTAAGCACACTATGTGTACTTGTTCACATATTAGTTCTTGCTGGATACGAGGGGGATGTGTAATCACACACACATCAGGTGTCGTTATTATATTTATTCCCATGTTTTTTTATGATGGTATTTCATTAGTAAAATGTAATCTTCATACATTAATTGATACGTATTGTAATTAATTGCTATATCACATTATAGAGAAAAAAAAACAACTGACTGATGAGATACGCAGATCATAGCGAGGAAGAAAAAAAAATATTTTGAAGCATGTAGTGAGTGAGTCACCAGTTCCTGGACTGATCTGGGAGAAGCTGTGCACCAGTGAACTGTCGTGTCCAAGGAAGACGTAGTGGGAGAGGAGGGGGTGGTGTGTGAAGACCTTCGGGCAGCTGCGTGAGTTAGTGCTGCTTTATAGACCAAGACGGATCTGTTGGGGTTCCGCTACACTGAATGGATGAAGACCTGTTGCAATGGTGCTTGTGATGGGTAAACGCCCTTAGAACCGAGTGGGGCCAGGGAATTAAGAAGCAGCGTTTGGCTATGCAGGGTGGAAATGTAGGCCTTTATGGGTTCAGAATGTACTGATGACGGCTGTAGGAGTTATTGTGGTTTACCCTGTTGAAGTCTGTGACGTTTTCCGTAATCGCCAGGAGATCAGGTAAAACTATAACGCACTTTGATCAATCAGTATGTGGATTTTAATACTGGAAACGTATTATAAACTCCGGAATTTCCTTGAAGAAGAAGATCTCTGATATTCTGAGGAGTTCAGACGCTGTGGAAGGATGCATCGGTGTTCTGGGGAACGTGCATCCCCCCCTGGCGGGAGCCTCCTACGCCATCACCGTCACACGGGGCCCGGCTCCTCCGCCCTGAGCTTCGATCTAGATGCCCTCCTCAAGATCGATGACCTCAGGTCGTGGATACAGGAACTGGAGGCGTCCAGGGGTCACCGTTACCAAACTCTGTATAGCGACTACGATGACTACGACAGCTTAGATGAACACCCTAATGGTAAGCATTAGTGATATCCCGCCCTGTGTACTGCTGGGGTTTGGGTCTTACCCAGCCTGAGTGATTGACTTGGGTGCCAGACGTCTGATTAACCAGCCTGAGTGATTGACTTGGGTGCCAGACGTGTGGTGGACTTACAAACTACTTGAGTGGTGTTTTGTTTATTTGGTGTAACAGAGCATTACCTTTTATTTTTAGTGTTAGAGAGAAAGTACATTGGATCATGGTACTCTACATCTATTATAATGTTATATCAGTACAAATACGTAAAGGTATGTTAAACATTTGGGTTGCCATCATATTGTAATCAGTAATATTTTTGTGATTATTATGTGCATGTTGGATTAAACGGTAGTTTTAAGTCGAAGAAAAATTGCTGCTCTTGTTTGCTGTTTTTTTATTTAGTGTTCCAGTGCGGTAGAGGAGGGAGTAGTGCCAGACGCTGTCATGGCCCAAGAATGTCTCGAGGAAGGAGCACCTGCAGGAGATGGGCAAACTTAGGAACCAGGTTTCCCCATAACGGCCCAAAGCATGTCTAGCAAGCAAGCTGCCTGCCTTGTTTTTACTTATGTGTTTTCTTGAGTCCCCGCAATGATGGGAGCTGTTGTGATGGAATATGATGGTGAGGAATATCCTTCGACATTATTAAGATAAGCAGAGCGCCCCTCTCTCTCTCTCTCTCTCTCTCTCTCTCTCTCTCTCTCTCTCTCTCTCTCTCTCTCTCTCTCTCTCTCTCTCTCTCTCTCTTTCCGTTGCGGTAAAGAGCTTACAACATTGATCGGTTAAGCGTCGCCATGTCACCTCTTGTCATTGTGTATCGTAGGCAGCCATATTCTTTGGTGTGTTTTAGTTCGTATTAGTAGAGGAGGAAAAAAAAAAACTTTGATTACTATTTATGGCTTAGGGGAAGCGAGAGGTTTTAACGCTCGTGTTGTCCAGTGTCCCTGTGTAATTATCTGTTTGTACTGCAAGGGGAGGGAGTCATCCACACATGGGGCCACCATCCTTCGAACATTTACTGTCACCATACACCACTTTTAAAGATTGTGTATGCTGTCTGTATTGACCACGTCCACTTTCAGTTCTTTCCATGTGTCCACCACTCCTATACCGTTAAAGTACCTCTTTACATCCTTTTTGACAAGTCTTGCTTAATTTCATGTTATGTCTTTTGGTCGTTCTAGCCCTACAACTTTCGAAGAACTGCTCACTGTAAGGTCACCCCACACGCTTTTTCCTCATCCATGTTGGCTAAATTTAAGGCATTTACCATTTCCCTGTAACTCGACGTCTTTGTTACCCTTCCTTTGGACCTTCTTTATCAGCTCTTTGTGCTTCTCCACGTGCGATGACTAAACCTGAGAGTAATATTCTGGCATTGGCCTTATATAAGTTGTGAACAGCTCGATGAGTATTTCTTTATCACTATATTTGAACGATGTTCTAATATTTGCCAGCAGACAGTTTGTCTCGTTTATTGTTCTGCTGATTTTGGCCTTTGGCGACAGGTCACGGATGATGTCAACTGTGTCCCCTTCACACAGATATTCCTGCAGTTTATTTCCTGCTGGATGATATTCATATTAGGGCCTTCTCTCACTGTCTTCCATCCTCGTTACCTTTTCTTGGATTAGATTTTATCAGTCTTGTTTCAGGCCAACTTTGGAGCCTGTCTAGGTCACCATATGAGTTGATGCAATTCTCCTCACTTTCCACTATCCTTGTGACCTTTGCGTCATCTGCAAACTCATTAACATTGGAATCTACACCTGGCGAGTCATTTACGTGGGTCAAGAAGAGTAACGGTCCCAGAACAGAACCCAACGGCACCCCAGTGGTGTCCTTCGTCCATTTCTAAAAGGCTACTCAGATGTGCATCCTTTGTTCCCTTTCAAGAAGTTAATCTTCCTGCCTTGTGATTCAACTTCTTAATCAGTCTCCCACACGGTCCAATGTCAAATGCTTTCTGGCAGTCAAGACAAAAACAATCCATTCAGCCTCCCCTTTCGTTTGAAACAGAACTCATTCCCTCACAGAAATCTAAGACGTTCGATACACTCAACGTTCATTCCCTGAAACCATTACCGTCTTTCCCCTTGGAAATTTCTTCTCTACAGGAAGCTGTTTATTTGCTGTCTGATTATCTTTTCCAGTACCTTACAGACCACACTCGTCAGGAAGATGTGTGTGTGTGTGTGTGTGTGTGTGTGTGTGTGTGTGTGTGTGTGTGTGTGTGTGTGTGTAGAGGATTCCCGCCTCTTATCCATGTATCATACTGTTCCTTGAATTATCCAGTGGTAGCCAGATGTGCTTGCTCTTGGCTTAGCTGATTCAATTAGTCAACAACGCTCCTGCTGAAAAATGTTTCCTGACATTCCTTTGCTCCCTTCTCCTTCCTAACTTCCAGGTGTGTACTTTTGTCCTGTGGCTGGCATTAAGCATGATGGGGTCGATGATCCATTCCTAGGCACACTCCGGCACTGGATGACGCTCTTGCCATTACAGACAGTCTTGCAGGTTTGGAGAGATGTG
Organism: Panulirus ornatus; assembly: GCF_036320965.1. Taxonomy (NCBI): domain Eukaryota; kingdom Metazoa; phylum Arthropoda; class Malacostraca; order Decapoda; family Palinuridae; genus Panulirus; species Panulirus ornatus. Next base: position 9,584,734 of record NC_092238.1, on the reverse strand, counting down.
GGAGTGAGGGAGTGGAAAGCAGTGGTGGCGAGATGGGAAGAGGCGAGGGAGGCGGGTAGGGAGGAAAGCACTCCCAGACGAGTGTAGTGAGGCATGGGGAGACGCCACCGGGAAGCGTAAATAATTTGTGAGGGCGAGGGTGGGTATCGCCGTGTCGCGACAATGGACGCATTCCGCTCCCAACTAATTTATTGTTGGAGGTAACTGCGTAAAGCGAGATCTCACACGTGGGATGGAGCTGTATGCTTCCCTTTAAATGGAGGCTCAGGAGGAGGCCCAGGAGCAGAGATGTATTTTGAGTTGGTGATTTTCCAACTGAAGGGAATAAAAAAAATAACAGGTGATCTGTGACATGAGAGAAGCATAGAAGTGTGTTTAATGGAGCTGGTTGTGAGTAATTGGGAATAGGATGGTTCTTGTTGGGAGAGGGTGTTGTTAATTGTGGTTGTGAGGAGATACCTGGTGAAGTCTTCGGGGATCATCACCTCCACAGCCCGGGCTGGGCCCAGGCTGTTGGATGGGGTTGTTGGTCGACTAAGCTGTTGGAAGCCGCGACCCTCAGATCGCCATGTAGGATGATGTTAGAACTCAACAATACTCAGTTTGTAAAAGAATGAGCGCCAAGAAAAAAAAAAAATTCATCATTGGTTTTTCATGTCTTGAAGGTCCGTAGGATCCAGCCTGCAATCCATCGGCATGAGGCAGCCGTTGTTTTTGTTGTGCTCGCTTAAGGTTAGGTCGTTAGACATTATTACTCCGAGATCTTTCGGATTATCCAACTGGTTTATGGTTGGCTATGGCAGGGAGGATGTGCGGTTGGTTGTAGCTGAGAGGAGGTATTGTTGGTTGTGGCTGGGAGAAGGTACGGTTGGTTGTGGCTGGGAGAAGGTACGGTTGGTTTTGGCTGAGAGGAGGTGTGGTTGGTTATGGCTAGGAGAATGTGTGGTTGATTATGGCTGGGAGGAGATGTAGTTGGTTGATACTTGGAGAAGTTCGGTTGGATGTGGTTGGGAGGTATAGTTAGTTGTGGCTAGAAGGAGGTTTGATAGCATGTAAACAAACAATGAATAAATGAACAAGGGATTATTGGATTTAGTTCGCCATTCTGCTGAAAATACACAGTTGAAGTATTACAGAAGCTATAGAAGTTACTACCTAATCATATATTAACTCTTGATTAGGGTGAACTGGATATTTTCCCACTTCGAATAACCATATTGGTAAGGTACATGTAGATAAACAGGATGTCAGATCGCCATTGATGTATAAAGAGTAATTAGTATGCTTTATACGATATGAACTTGATTAAACATTGTGGTTGTGGCCGGGAGAGGTTTGGAAGGTTGACTGGAAGGAGGTGTGGTTAGTTGTGGGTGGAAGGAGGTTTGGCTTGAAGTGGCAACATCAAGAGGTCCTTTCGTATTTGCACGAAGCGGTCACGGTTACTTCGTGATGTGCGTGAGAAGACGGCGAATCATGCAACATGTCGACCGTTGCTTACATTAATATTTCTGAACAGGGAACCATGAAGTTAGTGTTTGTGTGAGGGGGTACAGGGGTGGTGGTGCTTAGATGGAAGCACAACCCACGAATCTCGTTGTCTGGCCTGAGGTGGAATGAGTGGTGCAGTCACACAACCACTGGGTTTGTCTTTTTATTCCAGCTCCTTCATCATCCGCTGGGGAGGGAACATTCAACCCGTTCCCACCCGATCTGTGTTAACACGTGACTCAAAAGGCTAAATGTTGTAACTTGGTTTAACCCGTAAAATGCTCTAAGAGTGGCCGGTAATTCAAAACCCGCGGTGTGGCGTGGCGGTAAAGCCAAGCTGGCAGCCTCGTAAACTGCCTAAAAAGTTTGTAAAAAAAAAGGCTCGACAGGGATTTAAGCGTGTAAACCCACCAGCCATTGTCACTGTGGGCGGGCTCGTGGCTGGCTCAGGGGGACCCAGCACCAGTGCTCCCGTGGGTGAGGGTTGGGAGTGAGGATTCAGAGGGTGAACTCGTCTCATATTTCCCTTGTCAGCTCGAAATTTGTCAGAATCACTTCTGGGTCAGTGCTTACAGGTGTTTTGCCTCGAAGATCGTACCTTCAAGGAGCAGGAAGCGAGCCGTGAGAGCTTTGCAGGTAATTGACGAGAGGAGGGCAGTGGGTGGGTCGTCCGTGGTGACTGTCTCGTATTGCTCACTATCCTTATACTGTTCGTCTCCACAGGGTGACAGTCTTAACCTCATCTGTTGCGCCATTGTACACAGCCAGTGCCTCTGGCACAGATGGACACAGGCACTCTTACCCTCCGCGTCCTGTGTGACGTCGTTTTTGATGAGCCTTATTACTCTAGGCTTGGCGTTGACGACACGTGACGCGCCTCTTATGGCTGTGCATGTGTCTGCGCCTTCGACTTGGCTGGCTTACAACCCATGTCACTGGAAGTGGGTGGTGGAGTTTCACGCGTCCAGCGAAAGGATGCGCTGGATGTTCATTAGATAACTTGACAGTTTTATGTATTAATCCCAGTGGAGTGCCACTCACAATAATTCATACAATGTAAGAATTTGATCCGCTTACGCTGTTGGTGCCTATAGTAGAACCGAAGAATGTCCGTTCAGATGTAAGAGTATGTCAGTAGACAGACGTGTGGTGTTAGGGATGGTTTTTACAAGTAGTTGGTCCATTAATCGAGTCAAACTGTGTGTGGACATGCGGGAGGTATGACAGGTGCTGATACCGTGGTAAGGTTGGCCCGTAGTGCTAGTACTGTACCCCGGCACAGTGCCAGCAGTTCTCCACACCCACATACGTGCCCTCACACACGCCCTTCACCCTCCCTCATTACCTTTCACACTCCCTCCTTCCTCCACTTTCTCTCCCTCCACCTTCCATCTTTGCCTCCGCCTTCCCTCCATACTTCTCCCTCTCCGACTTTCCTCATCCTTTCCTCCACTGTCGCCGCTTATCTTTAGCGCCTCCACCTCTCGGTCTTACCCTCTCTCCTTGTTTTCCTCGAATGTTCGAATGTTTGCCTTTACTCTCCCTTCTTCTGTCCGCTTTCCTTCCGTACTTCCACTCTATCACTGTAGCGTCAGCTCCCATCCACACCACCCCAGCTACTCATCCACTTCAGAACGCAAGAACATTAAGCTTGAAGCTCTACCGCCTGTGATTAAGTGATGTGAAACAAAGTGGTGTACATAGAAGTCTCGTGCCCTGCTAAGGGCGGTGAGGGAGTGCGGTGGTTAGAGTGGCTGTAACAGTGCCAGGAAGACGGCCTGTGACATCGCTAGTAAGAGGACTTTCTCGTGTGGTTAGTGACAGTGAGAGAGACGGATCACCGCCTGTTAAGGACAGTAGTGCCTGTCGTAGTGAAGATGCCACAGGTAGTCTAGGTAAAATTGTCTGCCCGCCGGTAATGGCGACAGTCAGGGTGTAAGTGGCACTGGCCCCGAGATTGCCTGGCCGGAGCCATATCGGTGAGCTCACCTGTAGCACTGGGTGGCAGTGCCTCAGTGCCAGCCAGCAGCAATACCCGGAAGCACCAGTACTTGATCGTCGGGAATTATTCTAATTCTGGTTGAAAAAAAGATAAGATTAACGTTTGGTGTTGGCATTTTTCTTTCGTTGTTATCATTCTTCTTCTTCTTCTTCTTCTTATTCTTATTATTATTATTATTATTATTATTATTATTTTTTTTTTTTTTTTTTTTTTTTTAATTTTCCAAAAGAAGGAACAGAGAATTGGGCCAGGTGAGGGTATTCCCTCAAAGGCCCAGTCCTCTGTTCTTAACGCTACCTCGCTAATGCGGGAAATGGCGAATAGTTTGAAAGAAAAAAAAGATTATTATTATTATTATTATTTTCATTATTATTATTATTATTATTATTATTATTATTATTATTATTATTATTAGTATTAGTATTTTATTATTATTATTATTATTATTATTATTATTATTATTATTATTATTATTATTATTATTATTACTACTACTACTACTACTACTACTACTACTACTACTACTACTATAGCTACTGCTGCTACTACTACTACTTCTATTATTATTATATTTTTGGGGATAGAAATGGTACAAGACGATTCTATTCTGAGTGAAGGTGTCAGGAGGCTGGCGAAGTGAGTAAACATCATGCGAAGGTTGTGAGGCACGACAGTGGCGGGCGGAACCCCTCGCCAATGGCTGACATGTTTTTGTCCGCCTCGTCGTATATTTTCTCTCTTTTAGCGGGGCACTTTATCCAGGCGGGAAGAGGACATTCAGGTGTCATAAAGTATTGCCAGCACATGGTTTTGGGTCAGGGGTAATGCGAGTCTTAAAAGAAATTAAGGTAAGAATTTCCGATGTGAGAAAATGATATGTTTCGTAGTCGTCTTGTAAAGGCCAGGCGGAGATGGAGGATGGCTGCCTCTTAACACAGTCTACTTATCATTTATCTTACTCTGTGTGTGTGTGTGTGTGTGTGTGTGTGTGTGTGTGTGTGTGTGTGTGTGTGTGTGTGTGTGAACCCTCCTCTTAGTACGGTGGTCACCATTTATATAATCCGCGGCTCTGAGAGCGTCAGCGCCCGCAGGGGGAAGACACACCATCAGTTTCTTAAGCTGAAACCGTATCACCTTTTGGAGTTTTCTCGTAAATCTCCAAGACCTGGAAACCCAAGGGGGAGGATCCCTTATACCTCTCTCTCTCTCTCTCTCTCTCTCTCTCTCTCTCTCTCTCTCTCTCTCTCTCTCTCTCTCTCTCTCTCTCTCTCTCTCGTGTGTGTGTGCTGGTTTTTAGATCTTGTATCTCTCCTGATGATGTGATTAATACACGAAAGTGCACTTGGGAGCTTATAGTGTTTCGTTTCCCCGTGGACTCAGGAATATATATATATATATATATATATATATATATATATATATATATATATATATATATATATATATATATATATATATTTTCATACTATTCGCTATTTCCCGCGATAGCGAGGTAGCGTTAAGAACAGAGGACTGGGCCTTTTTTGGAATATCCTCACCTGGCCCCCTCTGTTCCTTCTTTTGGAAAATTAAAAAAAATAAAAAGAGAGGGGAGGATTTCCAGCCCCCCGCTCCATATATATATATATATATATATATATATATATATATATATATATATATATATATATATATATATATATATATATGTATGTATATATATATATATATATATATATATATATATATATATATATATATATATATATATATATATATATAGATAGATATAGATATATGTATTCTGCTCTTAACCTTTGAGATTGCTTTGGTGAGTTTATGTTGATATATAGATGATTTTGTATAATGCTGCTGTTCGTATTATGTTGATATCTAAATGATCTTGTATAATGATGTTGTTCATAGAATTAATGATGTAAAAAATATTTGATACAGATAGAATTGTTAATTGTAAATGATGGTGGTGGTACAGCAGTGAGGGGTATCAGGTTGAAGGTGTAAAATAGTTATGACCTGTTAAGTGGGGGCTGGCGTGGCGTTGCTAGTGGTGTCCGGGCCCCGCCACATTATATAAACATGGGATGCTGTCTCTTGCCCGTCCCAGCAGACGCGGGGGCAGACTAGGTGCCACGCCCTCACCTGGTGGGATACACTCGCCGTGCGTGCGTCCGCTGGTCACGGCATGAAGACGTAGAGATGCGTAAGTATGCGTCGATGCAAGGCCCATAGTTCGGTCGAACTTGGTGACTGTGAGTGCGTCGCATAAACGTCATGGATATAAAAGATATCTTTTTTCATTTCCAGTGACTTCAGTCTGTCGGGAACCTGCGTATTTCTCCTTTACATAACTGAATCATATTTACGTAGTAATTGTATACTCTTTGAAAGAAAAATAGTTTGCTTAATTTTCTCTTTCTTCCTGTTTTGCAGGTATGTGAGCCAGGGAGGTGTGAGGTATGGCCAGCCAAGCGAATATGACTGAGGGTGTAAGTGTGGCTTGGCTTTCGAAGTTGGTGTGTAGACGTTCCCTGCATATACATGTTTCATCGTGAATATTCACCCCCCCCTCCCCCCCCCCCCCCTCTCTCTCTCTCTCTCTCTCTCTCTCTCTCTCTCTCTCTCTCTCTCTCTCTCTCTCTCTCTCTCTCTCTGCTGGTTTTCAGTCAACAAACATACATTCTATCCATCTCATGTAATAACACTTGACAACACGCTAACTCCATGACTCATTCTTCGTACCTCCATTTTCCTTCGCTACGCGTTTGGCTCTCCTTCCAGTAAAATCGCTTCGTAAATATTCGTAAGTATTTTTTTTTCTGTCATTCTCAGTATCAAGATAGAGGAGTTACCTGCTGGATGTACGTAATTACCATAGTGTACTGTAGAGGGACAAAGGGAGGGAATTCTCTCCTGGGGCCCGATCTCCTCGACTTTTTATCCTCTTTTGTACAATTTTTCATCTAAACTTCTGTACGCTGTCTGCATGCACCGTTCATAATTCTATTTATTGCATTTGTCCAGTGTTTGGTATACTGTTGAAGTTCTTCTTTACGTCTTTCTTATGAAAAAGAGAATCTTGCTTAATTTCATGTTATGGCCTCCACTTGTTCTGTTCTTGCATCTTTTGAAGAACTTGTTCACAAATCAATCATTGTTCACTGCTGACTTTATCAAACTGGTTTAGAGATTTTAAATGTTTAAACCTTCACTCCTTCCTCTTCTTTCTTTCATGATGGGCATATTTAAGGCCTTTAACCTTTCCCTGTATGTAAATCAGCTTTCTTAATTCCGTTGCTGTCTTTGTTGCTCTCCTCTGGATCATTTCTAGTAGTTCTCTCTGTCTGTGCTTCTTCCCTAATTGCGGTGACCAGCCGATATCTTTATGATTGAAATCCCAAGTCAGCATCCTTTGCTGCTTCATATACCATTCTGATTGTTCGTTCATCGTTATCTTTATATATATTTGACGTTGTCCATTATATTTTTGATTTTTGGAGAATCATATATTATCTACACCATTGTGAGACTGTGCCAAACGTTACTCTTCTCATCATGTGTTTGCTGCATGGCCCAATCTACCAGTGTGCGCTCGTGCATGCGTACGCGTGTCGGCAGGATGTGTTCGTTAAGTTAATGGTATGCATATTTGAGTTGGAGGTGAAGATGGCTGGCGCTCGGCTGTGGTTCTTTTATGCTTTTAAGTCACCGACAGCAACACGTACTCGCTGCATACATGTCATCTGCCATCGGCTCCCCTTACCCTGTCCCCAGCCTGCCCAGCAACACCAGTCTACCCAGCAACACCACCCTACCTAGCAATACCACCTACCCAGCAACACCACCCTACCCAGCAACACCAGCCTCCCCAACCACACCAAGTTTAGCTTACCTAGATAGGTAAACGATGGAATGATGAGTAAGCATGGTGACTGTAGGTAAGCATTGTGATGATACCATTACTATTCCCTCTTGTGTACCTCCACTATTTCCTCCGTTACCTCCATCCGTTATCTGTTCCTTCGTGTATACCTCCTCCATCATCTCAGTTACCCCTCATCCCTTATCTCTACCCTCATGTATACCTTCACTATTTCCACGGATGTTACCTCCATCCCCTATGTGATCCTCTTTGTATACCCCTCACTATTCATCCCATGTATACACTCCCGGTACGTCTGTCAGTTCACCTCACCACGGCTCTGACCCACCTCTCTCTCTCTCGCCGCTCGCACCGCCCGATTCCCCTTCGGCAACCACCTGTCTCCCTCGTGTTTCCCGTTGACATCGTAGTCTTTCTATTCGTAAAGCTCACAGATTCATTGATGTCTTGACCATTTATGTTCATGGATGAAACAGTGGAAAACTCGGGTATTGTAAGAGTCGGATACGTGCAAACATGAAATGGATTTTGTAGGGTTGGAGATCAGTGGTCGGTGTTGCCTTTCTTATGAAACTGGTGCCGTTGGTTATATATATATATATATATATATATATATATATATATATATATATATATATATATATATATATATATATATATATATATATATGAATTTCATTCTCACTGCTGATGAGAGTCAGGTGTGCCTGTTTATATGATTGGGTGGAGATAAGGACCCCAGCCACCCTGGACCGCGGTGGTCTCATCATTGTTGTGAAGACCCGCCAAATCTGGGTGTGGCACGGAGGCCGCTACGCTTGCACGCGTCGCTCAGACGGATCAGTCTTGATGGATCTCACGCTTTCTTGTTGCCCGGTACCACAGTGTTGCTAGGAGTGTATATATATATATATATATATATATATATATATATATATATATATATATATATATAACCCTCCTCTTTTATTATATTTATTTATACATGAGGGGAGAGTGGCGTCAGAGAGATGAAGCGCTGTCACTCATCTCCACTCACAGTACCAGCTGTGGTGTGGTGTTTACGGGGAGGAGGAGGAGGAGGCTATATTCCCCAGGGGAGCACACGTTAATCAAGATAGATGAGGGTCGGCCAGTTTGCGGCATTCAGGGTATGCACGCCACTCACCCGTAATCCTCAGCTGAGGTTTGAAGGATGAGGCTAGCGGTCTCCAGAGGTATCCTAGTTTCCTCTCTCTCTCTCTCTCTCTCTCTCTCTCTCTCTCTCTCTCTCTCTCTCTCTCTCTCTCTCTCTCTCTCTCTCTCTCTCGCCTTTTTTCCCTTTTTCATTTCGTTTTAAAGAATAGGCTTTTGCAGTCTCTCTCTCTCTCTCTCTCTCTCTCTCTCTCTCTCTCTCTCTCTCTCTCTCTCTCTCTCTCTCTCTCTCTCTCTCTCTCTCTTCTTGTTTTCGTCTTCCCACGATACTTGATTGTAGCAGTGTGGCCAAGGATTCTGTTCATTAAAAGAGAGGCGTCAACTCGTGTTCCAGTGTTATGGGCATACCGCTAGGCCATGGTCAGTCCTTAACCCATTAGCAGTTTTCCCTCGACGTGGAGTTCGTTTTCTGTGTTGGGGGTTTTCATTTTCTTTTTCCATTCAATATAGTGTTGTTGTTTTTTTGTTTTTTTTAAGATTTAATGTGTCGTGCTTGTCCTCAGTGCTCCTTGTTATCTTTACCACGCTTCACGGCGGATGGGTAATTGGATTATTCTCACCCTGAAGAGTTTGTCTTTTCACAAAAAAAAAAAAAAAATCTTGAGACAGGTATCACGACTCAGGTGTGCGAGTCGAAGAAGGTGAAGTGAGCGCTTCCGTTAGCTAGGGGCGTGGTGGGGCGACGCCCATCAGTGGCTGGCTAGTCTTGACGGACCTCAAGTATATTTGTTGATTGCGCCTCCCAGATACTTAAACCCTGATGCTTTTACCTTGTTTTTTGTTCCTCTCCAGTCCTCTCTTCCTTCATCTTCCATCATTTCCATCTTCCCTTTTTGTTTATTTTTTCTTCCTTCTTATTGCTTTTTCTCTTTCGTAGTTTTTACTTCCTCCTGTTCCACTGTCTCCCCTTAATGGCTGAACGTAACTGGTGAGGTGCCATATTCTTTTCTTAACCTGCGTGAACGACCTTGAAATGTTGCTCAGGTGTGAGGTACAAAATTGGTCAGTGGAACTACAGGTAAGCGAGACTTTGGGAGAAGAAATCCAGAAAATTTTGCAAATGAGTGCTGTGGAGAGAGAGAGAGAGAGAGAGAGAGAGAGAGAGAGAGAGAGAGAGAGAGAGAGAGAGAGAGAGAGAGAGAGAGGAAATCTTAAAGTAGAACAACGTAAAGTTACGTACTTTGAAGGAAAAGTAGTAAACATTTATACGAAATGCTTGAAAATCCCATTGTTTCTCTGTATATAAAGAAAAGGCTTTTGAAGTCTTTTGTTTGAAGTAATAAACCTAATATTAGAACGTACAGCATTTGGATCTTCTACCTCGAAGCGTTATAAACAATCCTGTCACTCTCCATCATGTTGATAAGGCCACTTCTGGAATACGCTGTTCAGTTCAGGTTTCCAGTCGACATTTACAACGACGAAAAACTTGAACACGTTCAAAGAAGGACTGCAAAACTAATTTTGGTTGTAAGAAACATACTGCGTGAAAAGAGGCTGAGAGGACTTTATCTCTTAAGGAGCTTAGATTGCGTGGGGACTTGGTGTAAGTTTACATAATTCTGAATTTGATTGTGTAGATCATGAAGACCTGTTTGAAATGCATGACGAAACAATTACAAGAATGAATAGCGCGAAACTTTGAGCAAAAATATATTTTGACGTAGGAAAAATATCTTTTCCAAAATAGAACTTGAACAGTGGAACAAGTTACCATCAGATGTAATTTCAAAGACTCTCTGATATCTTCAAAACCCCGGAGGAACAAATATTTTACCACTTGCGATTTTACTAGATGGAAATGCCATGACAAAACTATAAAGGCCAAAAGGTTTTATTTCGTATCCTGGTTAGGAAGTTGGCCATCATTTAAAGGTTCAGCACCGGAGTAGATTAACATTGAACAACGTTTATTGTATTGAGTAGTATTGATTGTCGTTCTTCCCTTAAGATTCTGTGGCTGTTTACCTCAACAGTGGAAGGGTGTTCTATTCTTTATCCTGCCGGATGTTTTTTTTATTTTCCGGGAGGGATTGCAGGTTGGAGGCTATATCCAGATCTCATCTATCAAGAAGAGTAATATGGTTGATATCAGAATGTATTTTCTTTTACCAGATAACCTCGTCAAAGGCCTTCCCTTAATCTCGTTTCCTCGCGCACTTCTCGTCCATGTCTTCATTCCCTTCCTTATACATACATTGTCTCGCTCACCCCTGTCACCCGTCTTCCTTATTTCTTCTTCGTCATTCCCTCATGACCCGTCCCATGCACCACACTCGTCGATTAAAAAAAAAGAATTGTTTTTCCTGTGATTAAACAAAGCGTTTTTTGTGACAGTTTGGATGAAGTGCACACAGCTGGAGGGTAAGTAAAGGCAAGCACAGAGCGCGCAGTGGGTACAATCCATCACCATTGTAGGGTGACAGGTGGGCCCGGGAGGACCCAGGAACCCAGAGGGCCCTCATCCCGTCAGATAAGAAGGGGGGGAGTACTGGCATTGGCTCTGATGATGATAGACTAGTGGGCCCGAGTACTGTGGTTAACCTGTGTCAGGTCCCTGAGTGATCTGGACGGATGCTTCGTGGGTGAATCGTCTTTGGTGAGAGGGTGTCACCTTATGACAGTCTTACCTGTGGTGGGAGGAGTGTCATATTATGACAGTCTTGCCTGTAGTGGGGCGAGTGTCATATTATGACAGTCTTGCCTGTGGTGGGAGGAGTGTCACATTATGACAGTCTTGCTTGCGGGTGGGGGTGGGAGGTTCGTCTCAGTTGACAGTTTTGCGCGCGGTGGCGGGGGGGGGATGTCACAATTGACAGTCCTGACAGTGATGGGTTTGGAGTCGCAGTCAACACTCCTGCCAACTTATACTGGGGGTTGTGGCGTCGGAGGTGGTTTTTCTTCACGATGAGTGACGCATTACATGAAATGGGATTTTTTTTATATAGAATTTTCTTGTCAGGTTGTAATCTCAGGTCAGAAAACCTTCCCGTTATGATCCCACTAAGTTGATTGCCGTCCAGATGGAAGTACGATATTCTCTCCCTAAAGGTAATCTTTCTTTTATTTCTACTACGTGAGCAGCAACTTGTAATAACCTTAACGAGTCACTCCTGTAAAGTCTATGAGGTTTTTATGGTAATTGATACCTACAACTGTGTCGCCAGTTACGTCTGGTGTATTGGTGAGGGAGGCACCTCACTGTATTGTGGCATGTTGTCATTCGCCTTCTTTTGAGAATAAACTTCCGAGTTTGGTTCGGTTGATACGGAAGAAATCATTTATTTATCGTGTGCGACGCACGAGAGAAACTAACCACGGAAATTTTGGAGGTTAAGGGAAGGAGGAGAGTATGTATGTCGCCTCGTGTTGTGTCTCACTGTGAGACAAGTCATGTTAATCAGTTTCTAGTCGCCAATTTACCTCCGTGTTTCGCGCGGCAAATGGCGTTAAATTACGCTCCCCCGTAAAAAAAATTTGTTGCTTGGTGTCATGATGATCCTTGTCCGTGTGAAATAGCTGGTCACTGACTTGTGATTGTCGTGTAATCTTCCCCATTTCACGTGATTACGTATCATTTCCATTTTGAACGGGGCGAGTTAACGAGAAGGGGTGGGGTGAGTAAGGGGACAGATTTGGGGGGGATAAAGATGATAGAAAACACGAGTTCGTTAAAGGGGGAAGTAGGAGAGAAGAGACGGTGATAAACTGCTGCGCAGTACGAATCTTTATAGTCTTTGTATTTTCCAACTCTCTCTCTCTCTCTCTCTCTCTCTCTCTCTCTCTCTCTCTCTCTCTCTCTCTCTCTCTCTCTCTCTCTCTCTCTCTCTTTCTTTTTGCCCCGAAATTGCATGGTAATGAAGATGAATGGTTGGGGGGGCATGTGAGGGTTATATCCCAGTGCAGGCTGGGTCTGGTGCTGGGTAATGTACCACCCTGATCTTCCCCAAACCCTCCGTTACCCTCTCCCACACCACTCCACCTATCCACCCCTGCTCTGGCCGCCAGCCTTCACATGTCGCGTGAGGACACACTACACCTCCGCCCGATGACATGAGTTACATGAGGAAGCCAAGATAAAACAAGACCCAATGGTCTGCGAGGAGGTTATCTGCCGTGGGGACAGTAATAGTATCCTTACTACCAGATATATATAGATGAAGGCGCGATAGTAAAGCAGGACTAGACCAGTTCTCTATAACTGGTGGGGGAGTGGGTGAAGGATGTGAGAGATGATTGTGACCCTCCGAAGACATTTGGTAGTGCGGGCCGCATCACTACACGTTTCTAAGGTTCCTTTACTTCCATAGTTCGGTCTCTGATCACGTCATCGTGTTCCTCTCCTCCGTGTGGCTGTTGGCTGCCGCTGCCTTTAAGCCCCCGTATTCGTTACTTTCCTAGCTCGAGTGGTGCTATTTCTTTATGTACTTATCCTGGACCTTTTTTTCTTTTAATGTATCCTTTAAACAGTTCGTAGCATTTCTAATGGATACGTGTGATGCATTCAGGAGTTCAGCGCTCCGGTTATTTCCGTTGCTGTATTGTTCCACTGGCACCATTCGGGTATAGTAGGATTATTTGATGAAGTCCTCCACATCTGTTGTGCCGGGAAGGAGCTTCATACGAGAACCGTGTGAACTAACCAGCGGGCAGGAGGAGGAAGAGGGGGGGGGAGGGGATTGGTCACTGATCTAGGAGAGGGGATGGACGAAACCTCGAAACTCTGTGGGGGAAAACCGAAAGGAGATGTAAGGTGGATATCTTACTGCCTGATGTCTTGATGTCTCGCCCATGACACTTTTAAAAAAAACCTCATTATCTTGGACTTAGGATTACTCCCGAGTCATATTTCCCTGGCGTGTGGAGTGGCTTTCCTCTGGGAACCCGAAGGTCAGTCATTGCCGAAGTGAAGGAGACCCACAAATGCAGTGGTGTAATGATCGGGAACAGTTTCACGATGATGGATGAAGGGGAGGGTGGATGGTTTGCCTCACTGTGGAAACATCGCTACCCTGCCACACCTGCTGAACACTTAGAAAATATATTCAGTTTGAAGCAGGAAATTATTGTCGACCCAAAAAAATGATAATACCTGAGTCATTTTCACTCATAAACCACGAAGCGACGTAGTGGGTTAGCACAGGGGAACTCTACTTTGTCTCCTAGTGGAGTATAAGGGTCTCGAACCGTGGAGTATAAGGGTCTCGAACCGTGTGATCGTGCACGGGGTGCCTTATGTTTCTAACTCAGTCCTGCACACGTGTGTTATGGTACTTTTAGAGGGATGGTCTAGAACCACATCACACCCTGGATGATCATCCACATCATACCCTGGACGACCATCCACATCATACCCTGGACGACCAACCACATCATACCCTGGACGACCATCCACATCATATCCTGGACGACCATCCACATCATACCTTGGACGACCATCCACGTCATACATTGGACGACCATCCACATCATGCCCTGGACGATCATCCACATCATGCCCTGGACGACCATCCACATCATGCCCTGGACGACCATCCACATCATACCCTGCACCGTGAGTGGGGATCTTCTGTGCCTGGCGAGGAACCTCAGCCGTGTGTTGTGACGGCGCGACCGCCCTGGAGGGTCTTCCACGATGTGTCATGTCTGATGCGGATTATCGTCGGGATCAGGTCATGTACGCCTTCGTAGGCATGACCTTAAGCTCACACGTCCAGTGTACACCGGTCGAGTATGGGTGCGAGGAGGGCAGTTGGTCCTGGGTAAAGTACACTGGAGGTTAGCCTCGAGTTGAAGGAGTAGGAGAGGATGAAGAAGCTGGTGGGGAATATTATAGCGTCTGAGTGTCTATGACTTTTACGTCCAGAGATGGAAGTCTTTGCTATTACACCGTTGATTTCTTTTTAATCGATATGTAAATATTTTAATCGATAATTAGAATATTTAAGTAATAATGGCATGTCAGTGGATATGTAACTACTAATGGCATGTCAGTGGATTGTGTGTGTGTGTGTGTGTGTGTGTGTGTGTGTGTGTGTGTGTGTGTGTGTGTGTGTGTGTGTGTGTTCGGGAGGCTTCATTTGTCTTAGTGTCTATATAGAGACAAATCGTTTTCGTGATAGTATGGGTAAAGGACCACAGCAGGAGGTAGGGGTAGGCAGGCATAGATCATGCGTGTGATGGCAGGAGGGGAAGTGTGGGTAGGGGCGTGAGGGTCAGGAGAGGGGCAGTGATGCGGGGTGATGGTCACCCTTCCTGACGTGTGGGGAGGGAGGGTTTGCCCAGCCCTAACGCGGATGATGGTACCTGGATAGTGGCGGCTGGCTAGCTGGCTGGCTGGCTGCGACGGCGAGTGGGGGAGGGATGGATAACACACACGGGTGTTACAGGGGACCTTGGGTGTCCGACAGGCACCTGGTCTGTGTGATATGCCTGAGATAACCACGTGAACATGTGAAGTGCGTGTAGATACCACATGATGACGTAGGGAGTTGCAGGTGAATTACTTTCTTGTGTTAAGATAAAGAGGGGGGACTTGACAAGTAAGACTGGAGTTTGAGAAGCACTTAAAAGTACCGTGGGTGTAAGACTGTGTCGATAGATATATAGAGGTCGAAATATGTTCTAGGATGAAAGGAGAACAACAGTTTTTACGTAGATTAAGACTTGATTTGATTTATGAGGGATCGACTGTACAGGATAATTATTTGTAGCATGTTGATGGCTTTATATTCAAATCCACAAGTTGAATATCTTAAAAACCGATGGTGTATGTGAAGAGGGGACGAGACCTTTCCCCTTGAATACTGAGCGGTGTTTGGCTGGGGAGGAGACGAGCTCGATGAATAGAAGGTAAATGGGGGGGGCGCCAGACTGACATCGATCTCCTGTGAGTGTAAGGAGGGGAGGAGGAGGAGGAGGAGGAGGCGTCGTCTCCGTGGCGAGAAAAGTAATACCGTTAGTGGCAGTACTGTCACGTTCCACGAGACTGTTGCCCGTCGATTTATTGGCTGCTACGTGGACACACAACCTCACTTCCTTCTCTGGGCTTTTTGCTGCCTCAGGATGGATGGGGGCTACTTCCCTCCTCCGATATGGATGGCTGAGGAGATGGATGCCTTTCTGTGACTGTTTAGTAGAGGGAGAGTGAACGAGGGAGGAGGGAAGGAAGGGAGATGTATTGTGTTTGTGTGTGGAATGGGGTCGAGAAGGAGAGAATAGGTGGAAGAGGAATATTTATCCCAGCTTGCCCATAACTCTTTATACTTTGGCCATATTTTCTTTTCCTGACGTTTCCCTGAGAGGAGGAGGAGTGCGCGTTCATCATCACTGACTCCGAAGGTCCTGCCTGGTTTTCAAGAACTCAGTACGAACCGTCCAAATGCGCGTCACTCAGAACGCCTTTACACTCTAGTGGACGTCGTAGGCTAGGCTGGTCGGGTGCCGTTGATCCTAGGCTCCCCCCTAACCCTCCATCCCTGTGTGGGTGATGCCTATGTAAACGAGCTCCTCACGAGTATTGCTGCCCAGATGAGGGGGTAAACCGGGCGTTCGTGCGTAGACTTCCGGCAGCAACACGGGGGGGTGGTTCCTGGGGCTTGCTGGGCGGACGTGGAAGTAGGCCAGGCTCTGTCTTGCATGAGAGGGCAGGCGGGCGGCGGTGGTGGGACGAGGGACGGGAAGTTGAGAAGGGAGTTATACGAATGGTCGTGCCTCCGTCCCGAAGGTACGCGCACAACAGTGGCGTTACACCCGTGATTTTACTGACCTTGAAGATTGTCACGAAAGTTCGGAGCTTTTAATAACTTTCAGTTGTACGAAAGTTAAAGGAAAAATGCGACCATATAAACTGCTGTTTCTCTCTTGCGCTTCAAGCCCGCAGGATGGACAGGGGTACGTAATAAATACATCGCTTTTCCGGCAGTTTTTTAATTGTCTCTGAGATGATATTTAATGACGACCCTGCTTCAAATTATCAAATTTGATTTTTATTTTCTATAATGGAGAAATAGAGAAACACATCAAAACTAGAAAAAAGAAAGGAAATTTGAGAAACTGTTCATCATTTGCTGTTGCTCGCTTTGGAGTCATTGTGTCATGGTTCTGTCACCTGGTGCTCATGTGTTATGGTGTCTCCTGCACTAAAACGTAACGGTGATTTACTGATTCGTACCAAATTTCTGTATTACCTTCACGAGGGAAGTTGTTTGTCTAATTTGATGTTCATCGGAAACAAATTTCAGCAGTGTATTTGTTTTCTTATGTTTTGGTTGGACTAAAATAGATCTGAAGTCATGTAAGGGAACGTGATTATAATAAAGCTGGCATTTATTTCAGTGATTTCAACAACGATGACAGTTTTGTAACATTTTGTTCTCGTGATGGACGTTAGTGAAAGTGTTGCTGAAGATGCTCTGTATTTGTTGTGTGCGTTGTGATGGGAGTCACTCATTGTGTCCTTTTATTTTCACGTTGAAGGTTCCAGTCACGGACCAAAGTCCACATCAAGGCGGGTCCTTAATTGAAATATAAAGAGGATTATGAAAGGGAAAAACAAGAGATAAGGGAAATTATTTACGAATTTTGTAGGAAGTGAGTAACCTGTCTTTTAAAATGTGCCAGGTTATAGTTACTGGGAAAGACATTGAGAGGGTAAAGAGTTCCAAAGCTTGGAGATGTAGGGAAAGAAACAGTTATCAAAACGGCCCATCTTTTGAGTTTTCAACGGCTACACAGTAATTATTTGACTTAGCAGTTTGCTTAGTATTGTGTGCTCTAGCAAGTGGTGGGGGTACACAAGCAGCCAGCTCTCGGGAGCTGAAACCAAAGTAATACTTATAGAAGAGAGAAAGTGAACCAACATTGCGGCGTAGGGCAAGCGGGTCAAGTTTTGAAGTTAGCCTGGGAGAGTTTGTAAGTCGGACTGCTTTCGACTCAACTGTGTCAAGGAAGGATGCAGAGCTAGAGCCGCCCCAGATGTGAGAGATGTTAGTCCCCACTCCACTGTCTGCAGCAGCCGGTGAGGGTGTGTGAGCCTCAGGGTGGCTGGTCTGCCTTGACCGTCGCACTAGTGCCCTACGTTGCTGATCACCCGCCAGCCTGCCCCAGCAGGCTGATGATTGTCCCAGAGCATGCCGACCAGACTTCTGAGACGTCTTGTATATCCGTATTTCATTATATCTAAATTGAGATACATAAGATGGAGGGAGAGTGTTGCTCTTTTCTTATTATTATGATAGAAACAGCCGATGTCGTATCAAGACAAACTGTTGTGCACTTCTCTTCCCACAAGACCCTTTTCATTGCTAGAATGATGACGGTATGTGTCGAATGTTCTCCATGTATATGGCGCACTTTTCTTACCTTACCGGCACAAATTTACCTCTGCTTGAGTCAACGATGGATCTCTTCCACTTCCTTCCCTCCCCTCCTCTTCCTCCTCCTCCTCCTCCTTCTCCACCTCCTCTGAGAGGCCAATTAATTAGGCAGCGGCCCACATCCCGTGTAGAGACATTACCACCAGATGACAGCACAGTTGATGCCGCACTGATAACATCAACTCAGGTCTTTAAGATCATGTGGATGAGGCCAAGCGTAAAGGCCACGGAGTATATTAGAAAAAAAAAAACTGGTCGTGCAGTGTAGTATAATGCAGAGGATACAAGTATCGGCTTTACCAAGCACATCAGCAGTTTCAACCTAGGGAGGTGTGAACTGTGAGCTGGAGGCAAAAGGGGGCTCATGGAGAAAGATGTATAGAGCCAGAGAGCTTAGTGGCCAAGTGAAGCGAGTGAGGTAGAGACACAGGGGGGTCTCAGGAAGTAGAAACAAGTGTCCAGGGAGCTACAGGTGGTGAGGGGTCTGGGAGACAAGAGACATAGGGTGTCCAGGGGATAGAGACTGTGGAGTGGGTCTTGAGAGATAAAGACAGAGGAGGGTAAGGAAGCGAGAGGCACAAGGTGGATTACTAGACGGAGACGGAGAAGACCCAGGGAGCTACAGGCGAAAGGCTACCCAGGGACCTTAGATGCAAATTAGCCCAGGGAGGTAGAGATAAGAGTACAAATGATTCTCATTACCATCATTACTATCATTATGGGCGGGATATATCATCTGGAGGACCTCGCCAAGGCTAGCTGCATTTTTTTTCTAATATGATGGAAGGATCCTTATATGGTCTGAGTGACCTCCTCCTCCTCCTCCTCCTCTCCCTCCCTCCCCCGTCCGTCCGCCCACATGTCTCTCCACGCCTACCCGTATCTCCCCACATTCGTGCCTGCCCCACTCAGACCTCCGCTTGTCTCTCCACCCCTGTAATGGACTGAGCGGAGGGTTGGCTATGGCAGTGGTGTTGGCTGAGTATAAGTGGATATGGGAGTATTCAGGGGAGGCTTGGGTATGGCATTGGTCAGGTCGGTAGACTCAAGTGGGGAGGGGGTTGCTTGGATATGGCATGGGTTAGGGTGGTAGGCTAGGGATAGGTCTGGGCATGACAGTGGGCAAGGTGGCGGGCCGAAGTTGAGGTTGGTTGGTTAGGGCAGTGGACAGGTACTGTAAACCCAAGAGGCTACGGGAAAGACACATGCTTCCTCCCACTACATCAGATCGCTTTGGACCGTGGCGGCACAGGAAGCTGGTGGAACGCGTGAGGAACACCACGAAGAGGTTGATGGGAAGGGCAGTGTAGTGTGGGAGGTGGAAGGGTCGCGCCAGACCCGGGAGAAAGGGAAAGTCATCACTGGTGTTTGTGTCCCACCTCAACCCTCCCCCCGTCTCAGCCTGCACCCACCCTCCCCAGACCGCCCCTGCCTACCCCAGTTCACCCCCCAGATGGGCTACACACGTCCCGACCGCATTCACCCATACCCCTGCCCCCCACGCACGCTTGTGCTCGTGCACTGTCACTTCCTCCTGCGCCAGCTCACCCTCCTGCAGCCGTGCACGTACGCGCGTCACTGGGTATGTGGCGTAAACTGGCGTATCCAGTAAGAGAGTAGGGATGGGGGTCACGCTTCCCTTCCATTTAGAACTACTTTTCCTTGGTTGGTGTTACATGGTTTGTGTAAGTAATTTGAACTGCTGAAGTGTGTGTGTGTGTGTGTGTGTGTGTGTGTGTGTGTGTAATATCAATCCTTAATGATGATATGGACTCCTTACGTCTAAGCACCGGTGTGTATTTATATGGTAACAATTTATCCGCCCCCAATTTTTCTCTCACAGCCATAACCCTCGCTCCTCCCTAGGAAAAAAGACCTGGCTACGCCCTTCCCTAACTGTGCAGATACCCACATCAGTCAGTGTACGAGTCTACATGCAGACCCTCCTACACACAGCGCACGCTCCCTTCCTCTATATGCCTCCATGCACGCTCCTACACCCATGCACCTTCCTTTCCTCTTTATGCCTCCATGCAAGCTCCTACACCCATGCACCTTCCTTTCCTCTTTATGCCTCCATGCAAGCTCCTACACCCATGCACCTTCCTACTCCCATTATGAATCCATGCATGCACACTCTTACACACACGCGAGCTTCTTTCACCGTACTGCCTTCATACACACTCCTACGCCCATGGACGTTCTCTTGCCCATTATACATCCATGCACGCTCCCTCTTCCATTATGCATCTATGCACGCTCCTACGCCCATGAACGCTCCTCTCCCCATTATATGCCCATGCACGCTCCTACACTCACGCACGCTCCCTTCCTAGTTATGTATCCATGCATGCTTCAACACCCCCGCACGCTCCCTTCCCTTATCATGCACCCATGCACGCCCCTACACTCACGATTGCTCCCCCTCATTAATGCATATATGTACGCTCCATTCCCCGTTATGCATTCGTGCACGCTCCTCCACACACGCACGTTCTCCCCTATTATGCGTCCATGCACCTTCAGGTTTTACACATGTTCATACAATTTCATCACACACACACACACACACACACACACACACACACACACACACACACACACACACACACACACACACACACCGTTTTTCATTCTTGCCATTCAGAATACACCGTTGAGATACGCCAATGATATACAGTGGATCAAAACAGATATTTCATACCATAACTCAGTCCAGAGTTATTGATGCGAAAATTAAGCAGAAATTGACTTGCATTACTTTGTTGTCCTGAAACACTGGCGCCGACTCATTCCCCTACTGTGTTTGCACCTATGTAGGGAATACATGGGACCCTCAGCCACATGTGTAACTTGCCTCATACGCACGTATATATATATGTGAATCTGTACACTCGATTTTTTTCGAGTGCCTGTTATGATGTGTCTTGCCCACGCCGTAGCGTGCGGGTAGTTTGGTTGACGTGGCTGAACTAAAACCAACTGACGTTAGTCTTTCATTGTTCTTAGTTTGTTTAGGGGTCTTCTCTCTGGACTAAGTGGGTGTGGAAACGTTGGCTGTGTTTGTGGTCGTGAGGGGTGAGTGGCGGCTTTCACCGAGCCACGATCGGGTTAATCTTTAATTTGGCTGGATGTAGTCGAGTTGAAGCAGACCACACGGAGGTGGGTGGTCTGCCTGGCCGCCCGCCCGCCCATGGTCTGCCTAGCCGCCCGCCCGCCCGCCCGCACGCCTCTCGTCGCCAGCGATGGCTTTGGGTTAGGGCTGTGGAAGTGAGACGTCACGACCGCGTAAGCGGCTGTCACTGGCGTCTTAAAGGGAAGACGGCCTTTGGTGGGCTGTGTGTACGGAAGTGATTGGTTGTGTGGAGTGATGGGGTGATAGATCGGCCCCTTATAGTGGGTTGCCAAGGGTGGTGTGAGGTAACCGAAACCTCATGGGGTATCGTGAGTCGTGAGGTGTTATCATGAGTCAGGAGATAACCCGACCACTGAGGCATTATGAATCGTGGGGTGTCATGAGTCATGAGGTAACCAGACCAAGCGAAGTGTTATGAGTCGTTAGGTATCGTGAGTTTTGAGAGGTAGTGAGACCACGTGACGTATTTTAAGTCGTAAGGCATCCTGAGTCGTGAGGTAATCAGGGCGCATTTGGTATTTTGAGTCTTTTCCCCTCATGATTCGTGAGATAACTCGCCCACCTGAGATATTTAGGAGGAGTGGCAAGAGAACTTCAGGACTCTTAACCCGACAATAGGCCACCCTCACGACTTCATTCAGGAGGGCTTGAACCCTCCTCCTTCATCGCCGTTCTTTTGAGTTCGAGGCATCTGGACCAGAGAACGGGTGAGTGGTGTGATTGGATGCCTGGGTACACACACACACACACACACACACACACACACACACACACACACACACACACACACACATACCTCAACAGCTGCTGTGTCTTTTGTGATGCTTGTGTTGGACAGGGAGGGGGGTGGGTGGGGGAAGGAGGAAGAGGAGGGTGTTGCGTGAATGTGGTCCGTAAAGGTAGATTGGGAGCGTAACCAAATGGAGGTAGGGAGAGGGAGGCTCTTGTTATTGGTGTGTGTGTTGTGTAGAGGAAGATTGGGGTGGGTGAGGAGGTTGGGCATGGGATGTGGTGATGGCAGGGGTACTGTGGGACGTGGCCAGTAGAGCAGGAGTTCAAGCGCCATGTAGTGATGGCAGGGGTACTGTGGGACGTGGCTAGTAGAGCAGGAGTTCGAGCGCCGTCAGGTGTGTGTGTGTGTGTGTGTGTGTGTGTGTGTGTGTGTGTGTGTGTGTGTGTGTGACGCTGCCGGGGTTGGTGCTAGAACCAGCTGTGGCATGTGCTCCACGAACGGTGCCGGGGTTGATGTCAGAACCAGCTGTGGTATGTGCTCCACGGACATTGATGGTGGGGGTTTTTTTTTTCCATTTAGTTTTTCCTGTCGTTTTATGAATGTTGATTACTAACGGCGATTGGTTATTACTCGTAACTAATTAAAACTGTTTGATGAACGACTGAATATTTCTGTAGCTTCGGTATTTTAAACTGTCCAAGTATCACACTTTTTTCTCCTCTTTTTTTGACGTTAGATTTTAGAATTTTCATTGCGTTTTTCAAAGCCGATTAGATGAAAGTATTCGCCAGTGTTGAAAGAATTCTCTTGCGTAGTTATTTTGGTGAGGGCGGTGTATATACCTCATGGTGATGGCTTTTTTTCTTTTTTTTTTACGTATATTTATATGTTATAGACTCGTGTGCTGATTGGTAGGTAGAAGAGCGAGGTAGTTAGGGAGAGATGGGTGTCTTGTCAGGGCCCGTGATGAGCGCAGGAGTGAGGAGAGCGCTTCCAGGTTTACCCTGTGGATATCCATTACGCGGCGATCTCCCTCACTGAAAGGTGGTGGAGGAGGTGTTGGTGATTGATTGGTGTGGGTAACCCCGGCAAATTTATTGTGCACCCCGTTGGTCATCCTGTGAGCGGTAGCGCAAAAGGATTACAGAGGTCACAAAGGGTCTTAGTCACTGAGACCCCCAGTGGGTTGATATTACATAGGATTAACGTTACAATTCATAGCAGGTATTTCATTACTTTCATTTCATAGTTTCATGTGGCAAGTTTTACCGACTAGATACAAAAAGTGAATACAGACTTAACATTTCAGGTTTCTTGTTATGAAACAATGTGTCGTGACATTTCTTACAGGATTTGTTTAGATCTATCCCTAAAAGGCTCTATTTTTTTCCAAGTTCTAAGACATATATTCTAGTTTGTGTCCGAATCTTTGACAGCAGACTTTACAATTCACACGGTTGGCATCACCAGTTAGGCCAAAACGCCAATAGTACCCGTAGCCTTAGCCTTAGTCTAGCATTTACAACATCGTGTAATCTGCTGATCTTATTACTTTCTCCATGTACATGTTTTACTCTACATATTTCACTGTGATGGATCCATGTTTCTACTTGTGCGTGTTAACCTCTCGTGAGCGGCCGCTTAGAGGCAGGCTTCTGGCTGTGATGTTCATCCCGTCACCAGCTGTGTGGCCCAGCGGGACGTGGGAGAAGAAATGTCAGGCAAGCCCTGAAAGTGGGAGGTAATCTACATGGAAGACTGTGGGAGATTGTGACACCGCCTTGGTGTGGGAGGAGGAGCGGCGGCGCGCTGCTGGGGAGGATGGTTGGTGATGGCGGCTGAGTGAGCATCATCATCACTGGCATCAGGTAGCCATCATTTACGTTACACACTACGCCGTAATTAATGGCGCGATGAGTGAGGCGGGAACAGGGGGCTGGGTTGATGACGGTAGGATAGCCCCGTGATGCGGGTGACCCCGGCCGGCGGCCAGACGAAGCCTGACATCCTCCGTTGCCATGTGCGGTGGTATGAGCCTGGGATGTGTTCTGCCTTAATTTGTCCATAAACGTCATAATATGGATCTACTGAATTGTTAGATGCAGCAGGTTTTATTACGGTGTACCTTGGTGCTTATCGTTTTTTTTTTTTTTTTTTTTTCTTGGGGGGGGGGACTTCGTTACCGAGTTACTGAAAACTGATGAACGATTCGTGAATCATTCTGGTGATGTCTTGAGCCACTACACTGCACGGGGGGGTTATACCTCGCTGGGCGTGCATGACATAGGCTTGTGACGGCCTGCTTTAAATCGCCATCCTTGATTTACAGTTCACCCACACCAGCAGCGAAATGCCTCCGTATGCTTAAAGAAAAAGATGATTAATGACAGGTTGTACTGGTGTTGTATTTTTGAGTTCAGGTTTGTCTCCATGGGAGGTTTTGGTCAGGCTTTTCTCAATGTTGATGGTAAGAGGAGTTGAACGATTGTGGTAGTCATGGTTACTGTAAGCGTGGGTAGACAAATATGGCGCGTGTCTTCCCCCTCCGCGATCGATCCGCCAGAGGTTATGGGGACCGGATGGTTTATTATTAGCCCCTTGTGAAGGGTTGTGATTAGGTCGTGTTGTGGTACTGGACGATAGTGGGAGGTAGGGCGAGGGCAGGAGGGTCATGCGAGGGGTGTCTGGAGTGCGAGGACTGGAAGCAGAGGTGGAGAGGGAGGGAATGAGTTTGGTCGCGTCGTTTGCCATGCCACATGCTGTGGCCTGGTCAAGGTATGACAGGCACTCGATAAACTTGAGTGTGGATCGTTCTCCAAATGTAGATAAATGAAAAGGCACGTTACAGAAGGAGGATGAATGTCTCATGTTTTCAGTACAGAGGCACACTTCCATTACAGTTTGTAGCCAGCGAATATAATAGAAAGTACATAAATCACGTTACAGAGAGACAGACACATGATAAAGATTGGATCGGCACAGTATAATGGGACAGTAAGGGAAAGGCATTGCGTTGCAGATCATGACACAGGTGACCTCCATCGCCAACTTGCCCCTTGCCCTTCC
Source organism: Panulirus ornatus (assembly GCF_036320965.1). Taxonomy (NCBI): domain Eukaryota; kingdom Metazoa; phylum Arthropoda; class Malacostraca; order Decapoda; family Palinuridae; genus Panulirus; species Panulirus ornatus. The sequence goes on along the minus strand of NC_092238.1, from coordinate 9,559,855 downwards.
CTAACTCTGTCTGACCACGCCTACCCTCCACACTACCCCCACCCTCGTCACGACACTGCTGGAAATATCCCTGGTCTATGTAAGTGTCTAACTCGAGCCCTCGGGGCCGTCGTTTCTATACTTGATGAAGGAGGCCCAGTGACGTCCTCGCTCTTGTCGGTGACGTCCAAGGATGTCATCGCTTGTGCAGACGGAGATTCAGCTCCATTGACGTCACGGCTCGCGTGTGTGGGATGGAGTTGCCGTGACGTCACTGCCCGCCCCGGCTGGGTGTTGAAAGTTTTACCGTGGCACCAGGTGGGCGGCGCCTGGGCAGCCGTCACCACCAGAGCAGCTCTCGTGAAGGCTCTCCCGCTGTTTTTCTGCTTAAGGGAAACGGCAGCGTTCAAATCAGCATCTGTGGGACAACAAAGATGCTCGTTTGTCTTAAAAGAGTTGGTGGAAATGCCTCCGTTGTGTTCCTCCGTTGACGTATGTGAAGGTTTATTGACTAAGATGTGTAAATGGTAAATTGGACGGTTGGTTTGATGTAGAGGCACTGTACGATACCTTGGAAAAACAAAAGTTTATATCAGTGAGATGCTTTATAGCTCCCGTCACACTTCGTTGGTCAGTTAAATACAGATTGTGTGTTCGTTAAATCTTTCTCTGGCTTCCAGTGAGTTGTGCTGCCTTGTTGCTGTGTCACGTACAGACCATTATGTAACTTTTTAAGTGAACTGAGACGGCACGAGTAACTGAAAACCTTAATTAAAGCCTGTGGGGGCCTGGACGTGGATAGGGAGCTGTGGTTTCGGTGCATTACACGTGACAGCTAGAGACTGAATGTGAACGAATGTGGCCCTTTTTTGTCTGTTTTCCTGTCGCTACCTCGCTGAAGCAGTGGAATGGATGAAGGCAAGCATGTATGAATATGTACATGTGTATATATGTATATGTCTGTGCGTGTGTGTATGTAAATGTTGATATATAGATATGTATGTATATGTGTGTATATGAGCGTTTATGTGTATATAAGTTAATGGGCCATTCTTCGTCTGGTTCCTGGCGCTGACGCGGGAAATAGCGATTGTATAATATATATATATATATATATATATATATATATATATATATATATATATATATATATATACTCTTCATATCTGTTTACCGTTTCCCGCATTAACAAGGTAGCACCAAAGACCTTTCCGTGGTCATTATATACGCATATTGGTTTAGCTTAGTGACAGCTCATCGTCCCCAGTATACCACTTCGCTTTAATTCACTCTATCCCTTGCATAATACCCCCTTTGTGGTAGGGATGAACGTTGAATCCATGACGTCAGCCGTAACGTCACATCTGACGTCACGCACGTCGTTTGTTGCGTATCGTCTGCAGATGTGTCGTCTGTGCTTCGCCTGCTGATATTCATCTTAATAGTCCGTTGTCTGGCTGTATGCATCTAATACAGGATTTATAACTGATTAAGCACGAGGTGTACCTTACCAGTTAGACCATTATGTCAAAGTTAACTGTAATTATTCGTACATGATGTTATTGTTTCACATATTAATGATAACGTGAAAGAATATCCTTCGTAGATGATCATTATTATTTTGCAAACAATTTCGTGTGTGTGTATATATATACGAACAAAGTGCATATATATATATATATATATATATATATATATATATATATATATATATATATATATATATATATATATATATATATATATATATATATATATATATATATATATATATATATATATATATTTATATATATATATATTGGAAAGTATCACAATTTTGCGAGTGATCAAGATGTTCCCATGAGTCCACGGGGAAAATGAAACACGAAAAGTTCCCAAGTGCACTTTCGTGTAATAATCACATCATCAGGGGAAACACAAGAGAGAAATATAAGTCAGTTGATATACATCGAAGAGACGAAGCTAGGACGCCATTTGGTAAAAATGTGATTGTCCAAAACATGTTTTGAGACTGTCCAAAAATCTTCGTATGCCTTGACATGAGTGATTAGATCGGAAGGCTGTATGACTGGATCAGAAACTACATACTGCAGCAAAACATACGTACAGTACACCGTGTTCTTGACAATTCTGACAGTGTAAACCTCCAGTGTAATGCAGTTATCTGGAGTTATCGTGAGCCACTGGAAAATCATCAGATTCATACGGCAGACTTGATTCGACAATATAACTGTTTTCCCAGTCAGGCATTTATGTGCTTCGCCTCGCACAGAAATTTACCAGTATTATTCATGCAGTCAGTACGTCCTCTTGGCTTTTAACATCTCGCTACAGACTGATGAAACGAAAGCTTCGCTGGATCGTTTGTTATTTTGGATGTCGACTCATAACACTCGCCGTGTTTGACTGAGCTTGTCCGAAAATTCGAAACAAAACTACAAAGTTTCTTCAAGAATTTACTGTAGTTTTTTCTTCGTTTCTGGTTAGAGAGAAATCTGACCAGTGTATCCCAATGTCCCACAGTTTATGCAGTATATGTTAAAACAATACATAAAGAGAACGTATACAATTAACGATTTATTTTCCCCTGCTTCGCGTCATGTAAAGTATTTCGGACAAGTTAAGAGCGTGCATGAATCGGCTTCGGATTGGCCAACATCGTAATTCGATACTAGTGACTGAGTCATGTTCTAGTTTCACTCGTCAGTTGTCTGCTTAGGGACATAGGATGTCTACAACCTGCGAGTCATTTTTTTATTGATTATCTTTGATTATACGTGACAATAAGAGAGTAGATGTGATCGAATGAGGCCTTTTATTTATTTCTATGTAGATGAAGGACCAGGATGTCTATTCGTTTTTATCTTTATCTCATGATGAATACATTATAGCAGAGAGACCATAGTTTCCCATTAACATTAGCAGCTTATGTTAAAGTTACTCTTGAATTATGAAATTTCCTAATAGAAACTTTTAAGATATTTTCGAGTTTAGACATTTTTCGAAAAGAGAATTTGGCGTTGATGCTCATATTATACCTACAGAAGGTAAATTATGTGACAGAAGAATGCAAGAGAGGCCCTGGTAATATTGTTCGAGGTCAAGGATGACGTGTTATGTAGAGATGTGATGGGCAGGGTCATCTACAAAAGCAGTCATTCATTTTACCAGGGTGTCTTTATGGCGATGGTAGAGTCATTAATTTAGCGAAGGACTCATTTATGATTTCGTTTGTAGTCAAGGATCAGCGCAGGGTGATTCACGGACCAGTCATGTGATAGTTTCCTATACGGTAGATCTGTAGTTTAAATTTAGATATGATTGGTGAAGGAAAACATATTTTCCGAATTTAACCTCGTCTTTGTGCCATAGGAAGCTAGGAAATACTCCGAGGATGAGACGGAGTGCGATGATGAGCTGGGAGGCTGAGTGTGGGTGGGGGGTCGGGTGTTGGTGAGGTGCAGGGTACACAGTTGGTGTGCTAAGAGCTTGAGTTATTATAGGGTAGAAGGTAGATGGTTGATGTCATAAGTAGACATAGTTGTGGTGTGGAAGACGTTGAGTGTTTTATTTAAATGGGAATTAGAGTTAACGGATTTTTCGCTTGACGGACAGTTCTCAAGAACGTACCCACTCCGTTATAAGAGGTCTCATTGTATTTAGTAACTCTTCCTCCAGCTGCCGCTGGGAAGGCGAGAAATGCTACCATTGTGATTTAATACAGCGGTATTAGAGCAGAGAGGAACAGTTAGAATAAATAACTGAGCGTTTACTTTGCAAACTGAGTTGTTCACCGTACCCATCTCTCTTGAGCTTGCTGAAATTTCGACGTAAAGTTTAATGATTTGTTGACTCTTTAATCCTCATTGCTTGCTGTAGTTATCCTGGCACCAGAATGTAGGGTACTTAAAGAAGCCAGATGCGGATATGCGAGCATTGCTGATAAAGGACTTCAAATCAAACTATTGTGGATTTCATCTCACGTAAGTCTTCGAGTGCGTGATAACTTGGTGTATACAGGTAAATTTGAATTTGATGACGGGGCTGTCGAGTATGATCCTGCGTAAACAAATGTAAAAAAAAAAAAAAGAAATTGCAGTTAGGAAAGAATTAACACTTATCTGAAGGATGGTGAGAAATGCAAACAGGCACTTAACAGATCTAGTTTTCAAATGTGTCAAGTAAAACATGTTTATGGAGAAAGAGACAAGATTTTAACTGTAGGATGTTGTCGTTGCTATATTAAGGCTAGGCTATTATAGGTGCTTTTGGTACTTTATCTCTCATATAAATATTAATCATTTGAATTCATAGATGTTTGGGTGGAGATGTGAACACGATAGAGCACTACGTCTTAGATTATGAGAAAAATGGCCCCTTTGCAGCTAGCTCCAAACCAAACAAGTTATGGTACACACTTTATTGTTAACGGGAAGATACTTTTTTTTACTGTAACCACATTTGGCATCTAGTACGCTAAATGAGTGTGTGAAAACTGCAGGCTTATGTAATGAACCAACTTTATAGCATTTAATCGTATAATCATTTCGCCGCCGGGATCTTGACAAAGACCTTTTGTGACCCCTGTAATTATTTTAGCACTACCGCTTGGGGGATGAGCGTGGGGTGCAAATTAAATTGAATGCTGAGAGCGGCAAAACTAAACTGTGTGGTGGGAGAGTGTCGTGTTGTGGTAAATAGGAGCCAGAGCGTTTGTTAGTGGGAGCCAGTGTGTTGGTGAAGTGGGTAGACCAGTGTAATAGAGCGTCTCCCACACGTGAGTCATGGGGGCAGCGCGGCGTCTGGGATGGATGGCCGTGGAAGCTCGGTTGTCTGCACCACGTCACCACCACAGCGTTTCCCACAACATGAGGTCACTGGACTGTATCTGGATGCGTAAACTCATGCATCCTGCCCTCACCTGCTGTACTGTACGTTGTCTGAAAGATCAAGGACAGCATTGACGTACGTAGAGTACTTTATTCATGTACATGTAGTTGTTTCGTCCCTTCTTTACAGAGTAATTACATGTAATTATTATAGGTAGCTGATTTCATTATTATTGTTTATCATTTATTTTATCTTTTTTATTTTGCTTTGTCGCTGTCTCTCGCGTTAGCGAGGTAGCGCAAGGAAACAGACGAAAGAAATAGCCCATTTCACCCACATACACGTCCACACACGCAAATATACATACCTAAACATCTCAACGTATACATATATATACACACACAGACATATACATATATACACATGTACATAATTCACACTGTCTGCCTTTATTCATTCCCATTCGCCACCCCGCCACACATGAAATAACAACCCCCTCCCCCCAAATGTGCGCGAGGTAGCGCTAGGAAAAGACAACAAAGGCCACATTCGTTCACACTCAGTCTAGCTGTCATGTAATAATGCACCGAAACCACAGCTCCCTTTCCACATCCAGGCCCCGCAGAACTTTCCATGTTCACCCCAGACGCTTCACATGCCCTGGTTCAATCCATTGACAGCACGTCGACCCCGGTATACCACATCGATCCAATTCACTCTATTCCTTGCACGCCCTTCACCCTCCTGCATGTTCAGGCCCCGATCACTCAAAATCTTTTTCACTCCATCTTTCCACCTCCAATTTGGTCTCCCACTTCTCGTTCCCTCCACCTCCGACACATATATCCTCTTGGTCAATCTTTCCTCACTCATTTTCTCCATTATTATTATTATTATTATTATTATTATTATTATTATTATTATTATTATTATTACTACTACTACTATGACACACAGCTGTGAATAACCTGTAGCCAGCTCAAACATATTGTATAAAAAAGATATATGTTGATAAACTGCTTCCAGGATGATAAAGGAAAATAATCCAGAGATTATACGAAAAGTTTGTGTTCGAAATAAGTAATTGTTAGAGACATAGCGAGACAGTAGGCCGCTAACGCAGCTACAGCCTAGCCCGAACGGAAGGAGTTTCCTTGAATGACGAACTCTTTACGTTTACGCAGTGATCGTTCATGTTTGTGAGGCTATAGTTCCTGTATAACCTGCCCAGGTGA